>NW_020172632.1:959802-1206794 GCF_003031525.2 Neophocaena asiaeorientalis asiaeorientalis | reverse complement strand
TTTTGCTGTACACGGGCCTCTCACTGTTGTGGCCTCTCCCGTTGCGGAGCACAGGCTCCGGACGGAGATCACTGATACTTCTGAGACCACTGATACCTTTAGCAAACTTATTGGAATTAAAAACTATATTTGGAAATATATTTTGTTAACAGCTGTGTTTATTTTTCTTCACTGTAATTTGTTCACAGAAATAATACCTGGCAATACTAAACACTCATGTAATATTTTGATTGACGTTTTATTGGCTATATTCTGCTTGTGTTTGGCCCCTTCCAGAATGATTCTGGCTAGTGTGGGGTACTTTTGTTTTACTTATATCCCTTATAAAAGGGCTATTCCCTTCTTTGGCTTTATTTTTAACCTTTTACTTTCCTTTATGAAATGGTTTTTGTTTTTAATATTTATTTATTTGAAAAGAAAGTGGAACTTTTTCTTCTGTCCAATTTACAAGTACTGAATTTGCAGTGTCAAAGCAAGGCAAGTTCTTGAGACTGGAAAGGGTAAGCACATTGTGCACATGGTGTTTGAACTTTTCACCCAGAGAACTACCAGGCAATTAATTTTATTATTCTGTAGGACTTGCTCTCAGGCAAGGTGTGTACATACATACATATGCATATATGTAAATATTAATGTCTTACCTTAAGTCTGGTTTTTAATTATATTGAAATTATATTTTTAATTGGTTATAGAATTATTTTAATTTTCTTCATAGCAGAGTTACATATAGTCTACAGAGCTGATTGCAAACAGCAGTCCTATAACATCCCTATCCTCCATCATTTCCTACTCCCCTAAGGACTGCTTTTTTTTTTTTTTTAATTGTTTTTCTTTGTATTCACCTCCATTGTCTCCAACATGCTTATACTGCATTTGAAACGTTTGATTTTTAAATATTGGACATTATTTCTACTTTCCCTTATGAAAAATGAGGATTTAAATAGTTTTCATATGTTCTCTCTTTGCTCTCAAAATATATACATGCCCATTTTCTGTCTTTCTCTTCTCTTAATACAGTTATATCATAATTTTAGATTATATTGTTAAGATCATGTAAAAAGTATTATGGCTGAACCATGTGGTATATATACTATCATACTTTTTCTGCAAGGATTTTGTTTTCACTTGAACTAATAATTACTTTCCTTTGCTTAGTTTTATAGTTTTAGTTTTTTTGTTTTTGCTTAACTTAACCCGAATTCTCCCTCAGGTATTTACATTATTTTCTCACAGTTTAATGTTCTTTCACTTATGAATCATTTTTGTTATTTTGCCTAGAGGCCTAAAACTTTTTAATTTATTTTTAAAGTGTAGTAATGTTACTAGAATGTGTCCTGAAGTTGCTTTTTATGGCTTGGTACTCTTAGGTACAGTGCATTCTCCTTCATTTGTAGTTTGTAATCTTTTTTCATTTCTGTAAAGTTTCATGAACTATATATATAATTTAATATTTATTTTCTTTCTTTGCCTTAGTGTTTTCCATCAGGGTCTATGTTGGATTTTTTTTTGCATGTTTAGTATTTGTTATTTTTACTCGTATTTTAAAATCTTTTTGTTTCTTTTTGATTAAAACAACTTTTTGTTCTTTTATTTCTTTTAAGATACTATCTGTTGTGATTATTTGCTTTTGTTTTAGTTTAATCTTCGTTTCTGAAACAACTTCCTTCTCTATTTCTGCTTCTTTCCTAAGTTATTACCATCTTTCTTCTGTGTTTTTCTAAATTTTATTTATGTAGTTGCTTAATATCTTGTATTACTTCCTTAATTTTCAAGTAGTAGATTATAGTTTTTATTTATTTTGAAAGCATGTCTTTTGGATGCTTTCACTGTAGGAACTTTTTTCTTTTGCTCACTATTATTATCTTTTAAACAAGAACTTGGTATGTGTTTGACTGTGATCCTTTTCTTTGCTCATTCTTAATTTAGATTTTTTCCCGTGAATTCTTAGAAGGAAGCGTGATTTAGGATAATTTTTTTATAGCTTCACCAAGTTCCCTTATATAGTGTTCAAAGTATGGTGGCTTGCTTTCTGGAATTTTCTGCCTTTGTTCCATTCTACTTTTGAAGTTTTTTTCTGCTGTTGTTTCTTTTTCTGCGTTTTCTCTTTCTACATTTTTATCCTGTTTATTTTGTATTCTGTTCTCTACCGTTTTTCTTGGTTTCTTGTGCTCCATCCTGTCCAGGAACCCTGGGTGTTCAGTTTCTATAGTTCTTACAGGCTACCAGACTACTTTACCACCTTTGGACCTTATTGTACTCTTTTGAACTCACCTGCTATTGGAATGGGCAAACACCCCTCCAATTTCAACTGCTTTTCTCAGATTGATCTACTTCTTCCTACTGAGTACCAGTTGGGTATTTAGAGTGACTCTTCCCAGGTCCTTTAGGTACTCCCTTACTTTCTTCTGCTTCTCCTGCATAGATAGATGCTGATACCTCACAGGTTTTGTGGTTGTTCGTAGTTTGTCATCATCTGCTTTATCTTAGGGTTTGTGGAGATATCTTGTCATTTATTTTATTGTAAATGTCTGTAGTTTTCTGCTGTGTAATTGCTGCATATGTTTTTCTGGAAGGAGGTTTGGAGAGACTTGAAAATTCTAGTCTTCGCTTTTATTTTGTGTTTTTGCTTCTGCCTTTCATATTCTGCCTTTCATATTTCATCAAATTATTGGCCATCTATTCATATTTAAGAATAGAAGACTGAAATGCTGTTGGAAGTTATGTGCCAGAGGTGCCTGGTACCACTAATTGCTAAGTCTGTTGGGGTTCCTCCTGGATGCAGATTGTCAATGTGTACTTTATTGTAGGTGACTTCTCTGGGTCACTTTATTGGAAATTATGTCACTATCTTTTTATATCTTTTCTCTTCAGCTGGTCATATTCAGTGAAATAATCATTCACATATTTCTCCTAGAGGCTATATACTTGGCGACCTGTTTATAGAACCTTGTAGTGGAAGAAGCTGTAGTAAAATCTCATTGTATAGCCCAGACTCTTAATCTACCTGTTTTCATATAGTATTACCCCTGCTGTCAGTTGTACCTGCTGTTTCCATTCCAGTGAAGACAACTACTAGTACTATTACTTCTCCGTCTCTTTCTCTTCCTCCTAACCCTCTTCTTCCCTCTCCTTCTTCTTCTCCTTTCCCAAATAAATTTCCATTCCCCCCCCTAGCCAACTCTCTAGAGAATAACTTCCAGTCACCTGTCTGGGAATGGGGAAGGGCAGTTTCCTAGTGGTGTAAATTGGAAGAAGGATCTGGGGTTTGACTGCTTCTTCAACTTTCAATTATTACTCGGGTTTTTAACCCCACTGATTCTGTCGTTTCCAGAGGTACCTAGCACCACCAATTGCTACGTCTCTTAGGAGTTCCTTAGTATAAAATGGTTTGCTTCTAAGCTTTCCTCTCTATTGGCTTAAGATTCTTTCTCCAGGCTGTTAACTCAGTTACCATTTTTGTTCAAACTGTTTTCTCTTTAGTTTTGTCATTGTGACCTGGTATGTGTGTGTGTTTAATCCTTTTATCCTTTTAGTGAGGGCTCAGAAGGGAACAAAAGCTAATGCATACATTTAACCTACTATCTCTAACTGGAAGCACTCATTTGTAGCTCACTGAAATATTACAGTGTGAATACCCGTGTAACTACAACCTAGGTCAAGAATTAGAACATTGCCAAAACTTCAGAAAGCCTTCCTTATACCACCTCCTAATCTCTATTTCCTCTGTGTTCCACAAAGGAATTTCCATTTTAACGTCTAATATTGTCATTTAGTTTTGCCTGTTTTTGAACACTAAATAAATGGAATTGTAATGTGCAAATTCTTTTGTTCCTGGCTTCTTTTGCTCAGCATTTTGCTGAGAAACTGATTTGTGTTTTGATAACTAATTCATTTATCTTTATTGCTATATAGTATCTTCATTATGTGACTCTACTCCAATTCACTTATTCTGTTATTTACAGATATTAGTGGGCATTTAGGTTATTTCTAGTTTTTGCTGTTATGAATAAAGTTGCTATGAACATTCTAGATTACATGCCTTGATGTTCTTGAGCATGCACACCTATTTGGTATATACATAGAAGTGGAATTGCTGAGTCTTAGGGTCAGTATGAGTAGACAATGCCAGACAGTTTTCCAGTGTTTCTCTACCAATATACACGCTGCCATTGATGAAAGTTCTGTTCTCCACAGAACCTCTAGAACAGAACCTCTAGTTCTGTTCTCTCTTGCCAACTCCTGGCATTGCCAGACTTTTTCATTTTAGTCATTATGGTGAGTGAACAGCGGTTTCATTTTGCATTTCCGTGACGATAAATGACACCATCGTTTTTGGACATCTTTTTGTATTTGTGTGTGAAATGCTTGTCTTTTGCTCATTTCTCCTTTGGGTTGTTTATTACTTTCTTACTAATTTGTAGGACTTCTCTATATTTTCTAGTTAATAAGCTTTATGTCAGTTATATGTGTTGCAAGTAGCTTCTCACTCTGTGGCTTGCATTTTTAATCCATTAGTGATTCTTGTTCTTTTGGTGAACAAGTTTATTTTTAATATAGTCTGACTTAATAATGTAGTTTGATTTATTAATCTTTCCTTTATGTTTAGTGCTTTTCTTGGGTCATGTTAAAGAATTTTTTTTCCCTACCCCAAGTTATGAAGATATTCTATATAATTTTCTAGAAACCTTATTTCTTTACCATATACATTCAGATTTACAGTCCCCTTGGCTCTTATTTTTATATATGGTATGAAGAAGGGATAATATTTTATTTTTATTTTATGTATATCTAATTGAGCAATACCATTTGGTGAAGAAACTTTTATTCCCATTGCTCTGTAATGTTTACTTTATCACAAATTAAGTGCCTACATACATGTGGATTTTTAAAAATTGATCTTCTATTTTGTTTCATGGTTCTTGCATAAATATTATGCTTTCTTAATTACTGGAGCTTCAGTTTTGGTATCTGGTAGTTTAAGCCCTCCAGGTTTATTCCTTTTTTTTTCACTTTTACTTATTTATTATTTTTTAATTGAAGTATAGTTGATTTACATTGGTGTGCCAATCTCTGCTGTACAGCAGAGGGACTCAGTTATACACATATATACATTCTTATTTTAAATATTCTTTTCCATTGTGGTTTATCACAAGATATTGAACATAGTTCCCTGTGCTGTATGTTAGGACTTTGTTGTTTATCCCAGGTTTATTCTTTTTGAAGATTTTCTTAGCTGTTCTTAGTGTCTAAAGTATACTAATTTTAATCCTTAGTGTACCCTTCAATGATTATTCACATTTGTGTACATCCATAAGCACCATTCATCAAGATAGAGAACATTTCCAGCATCCAAAAAGGTTTCCTTGTGCCTCTACCAGTCACACCCCCCTCAAGATAATCACTATTCTGACTTTTGTCAGCATTGATTACTTTTGTCTGGTTTTGGAATTCATATAAATTAAATCATAAATATGTATTCCTTTGAATATGGCTTTTTTTTCACTCAGCCAAATGTCTGTGAGAGTCACCTATGTTGTTGTATTTCAGTAGTTCATTCTTTTTTATTGCTCTTTAGTATTCCATTATATCAATGTACTGTAATTTATTCATTTCTTCTTAATGAGGATGGTTTTTAGTCTTGGCTTATTATGAATATTCTTATAAATATCTTTTGGTAAACATTTATACTAGTTCTCTTGGAGTGGAATTTCTGAGTCATAGAATAGGTGTATACTTAGCTTTTGTTGATACTGCTGAACAGTTCCCTAAAAATAATTGTACAATTCCTTTTGAGTACTGAACATTGTATGTGAAAAATATAGAAGTAATTGGAGGCATAACATCATGCTGTCATTCTCCAGGTAGGCTTTATGTTTGACTTTTATTTCCCTTCTGTAGGCTGCTAGTGATACTAAGAATCCTCAATCATGTCAATCTAATGTCAGAGATTAAGATGATTTGACGCTGGGTTTCAATCCGTGTACAACACCAGGGTATTTCCAGTTCATCCTTATTCCTATGATGTTGTCTTTTACAGGCTCTATCCAAACTGTGGAGAATTTATGAAGACCTGTCCTTCTTGGTATAGCCCCTGTAGTGATATTTTGCTTTTAGGTCTGTGAGACCATCAAAATCTCAGCTAAGTTTATCAATCCTTCATTTGCCATTTCTGGAATTAGCAGATGCCCTTGGGGAGAAAGCAGCTCCAATGTTTGGCTCATCTCCCTGGCTTTTCTTTCTTCTCCTAGAACTTGGCCCTGTAATTCTTCACTGCCGTATTATCTTCTCTGTGCCTTCAAGTGGATTTTAAAAAATAACTTGACCTGATTTTCTTAGTCTTCCTAATAAGATGATTGGTCTGCTTTATGTAAATTGCCATTATCTGAGGCAGAAATCTGTTCCCCCTTAATATCCTTTCTACCCTCTCAACCTGTCTCTGTACTCTCCCATTTGTTCCCCCCCATTATATCTGTTTAATTTTTCTAAGTATCTGTATTTGGGCAAGTAGTGCACAGTTAATTATTACAGCTTTATATAATCCATGTTCTTTTCATTTAATAAACACACATTTATATTCCTACATGTTTATTTTTCTAGATGAACTTAAAATCATTTTTTAAGGTCTAAGATAAACCTCTTTGAATTTTAACTTTAATTATATTTTGGGAGAATTGGCATTTTTACATTATTCATTCTTCCCATGTAGATAGGTGATGTATACTGATTTACTAAAGTTATGCTTTCTTTCAACATATTACCAAGGTTTTGGGGTATGTGTGTGAGTGTGTGTGTGTGTGTCTGTGTATCTGTGTATACGTATACTTGCCATACATTTATTATGTTTATTTCTAACTGTTATATATTTTGTGGCTTTAGAGAATAAGGTTCTTCACCTAATTTTCCTTTTTTCCCTTTGTTTATGGTTGATACACAAGAAAGTAATAAAAATATTTATTGTGTATCCAGTCATTTTGCTGAACCTTCATACTGAAGACTGCTAATGTCTTTTCAGTGTATTTCAAATATTTATCCATGATTAGTTTAAATATTAAAAAATATTGTTAATTTGTCTTTCAGTCAGAGCATGTAGCCTATAATATTACTGCTTCTTGGAATTTATTGACGTTTTCCCTGAGCATCTGGGATAGGAATCAAATATAATCATGACATGGTTGCTTAAAAAGGTATATCCTTTTTGTGTTGGTAAAAACATTTGAAACTTTCTGTATCTTACTTTAACTTATTTATTTCATTATGTCAGATATTACATCAAAGCTGACATACCGTGGTCTTCTGCCAGCCTTCAGTAGGAGTTCTGTAGGAGTTGTTCCACGTGTGGATGTATTTCTGGTGTATCCGTGGGGAGGAAGGCGATCTCCGCGTCTTACTGTTCCGCCATCTTCAAGGTCCCCCCCGGAGATTCTTAATAAATGTCCATTCGCGGGTCAGTGCAACAACTTGCCTTCCTGGCTTTTTATACTAGGTTAATTTGGTATTGCTGATGGGCTTTCATAACCTTCAGATTGATGCTAACACAAGTTATTTCTCAGTGCTACCTTTCAGTCCTTTACTTCTTGGAGAACTTCCTTTTTAATTTATCTTGTAGATATTTTAAACATATTCATTTCTCTTATTAGATGTCTCTGTTTAAACTCCAGCCTTCTTAAGATGAACAGATGACTACTTCCTACTTCACTGACTAAAATTGAGGCCATGTTAGTGAATCACTTCAGTTTACTCCTCCCCTGTCCTAAAAGTCATCTACATTGTTTCTCATTCTTATCCCCTTTCTCCTGGTCCTGGAGGATGAGGTTTCTGCATTCTGCTCAAGATTATTCTACTTGTCCCTCTTATTCATCTCCTCGTGCCATCTCTAGTATCTTGACCATTAGATTTTTTTCCCTCTGTGTTTGCAATGTCTCTCTTGCTAACCCTCACACTGTATGTTATGTTGTATGTTTACATCTTTAAAAGATACTTCCTGTCTTCATCCTCACCCTCATTTAGCTACTATCCTATCTCTTTATTCTACTCCTCATTCAAAATATAACTTCCTTACTTCACTGTATATTTTGTAAATTACTGCTTTCTAGTTCTAGTAGAATTGTTAATGAAAACAGTGCAGGCTGAGCTCAGATCTCAGCTCAGGAATTTATGTTTGGTAACCTTAACCGTTAGTCTCTATTTCTTATCTGTAAAATGGAAATAATGGCTTGTTAGGGTTGTTTTAGGGATTTGTTTGAAGCTCATAGGAATACCATTTAGAGAACATCTTCTGACACACAGAAGATGTTCTCTAAATGGTAGTAAATACTATTATTTTGACTACCCATATCCTTTTTTAAAAAATGTAGTTTTCTACTGTGTAATAACGTTTTTCAAATAGTTGAGATTACAGAATAAGTGACATCAGAAAGAATATAGTGTTAGTATGTTTATCCTGTTTGTTTAATTTGTTTGATTTCTAATAAAATTTTATGTTCAGATATTTTCTAAAGGATAGGGTTTTACTTTGTGGTCAGATATTATAATTATTGTAAGTGCAATAGACCAAGTTTCTTAAGTGCCAGTCTCTTATTTCAGTATCATCTTTAGCATTAGTTCTTTTCTGTTCTTCCGTTTATTGATAATAGGATGAGAAACAGCATGATGTATTCATGGAATATGCTGTGTGATTCAAGGGGTGATAGAAAAGTCTTCCAAAACAAAAGTTGCTTATCCACTGGCTTATGATAAAATTTGTTTTTTTAAACTTTTTGATTGCCTGTGCAGATTCAGTCACTGTGAGAGGATATAGGGGATTCAGAAGTGAATAAAATATAGGCCGTTTGTTCAAATGAGTATCCATCTTAATAAAATAAGGATCAGACATGTAAATAAATAATCAGAATCCTTGTATATGTGCACTGGATTTGAGGAGGTCAGAGAACTGTTGGATACAACATTCACATGGGTGGATGTTTTTCAAAATTATTTCAAGTCTTAGGTTTGAGAGGAAGATAAGCTTGTTTTATCTTCGGTGAAAAAGTGGTAGGGACCTTGAAGTTAAGAGATTGTAGTGAGAAGGAGGATGAGCAGTTGACAACATCAGATGCCATGAGACTAAAAGGAGAGGATTAACTTCTTGGTAAGAGCCTAGTGCTTCTACTATCCTCTTTTTAAAACTTTTATTGTTGTTTTTTAAAGAAAAATTAATATATGTTCAGTTTACAAATTATAGGAATTATGGAGGAATTCTGACAATTTTAAACTGATTTTATTTAGATAACTAGATACCATTTGAAGGAGGAATGTGAAGTTGAACATGTAGAATGTGTGTCTCTTATTTTAGAATTTCTGATGGAAAAGGCAGAAGAGAACTTTAACAAAAAACAGCATAATGGGAGCTCTCACGGTGATGCTATCAGAGCACACGCACACAACTTTCTCTAATCATTAAAAAACATTAAAAAACATCTAAACATTAAAAAACATTTTTAGAGAAAATTTTATAAATATACAAAGTGGACACTAAAAGAGAATAATGAACCCCCTCGTACTCATCACTCAGCTCAATAATTATCAACTCATGGCTAATGTTGTTTTAACTATATCTCTCTACTTCATCATGCTTTTCCAGATTATTTTGAAGCAACTCTCAGACATCATATGCTTTTATCTATTAGATATCAATATCTAAAATATAGGAACAGTACCATACCATACCTAAAAATGAACAACTTTTTAATATTAAATATCAATTCAGTTCACATTTCCTCAGCTATCTTATAACTTAAAAAATAAGTCTTTTGTTTGAATTGGGATAAAGGTAAGGTCCATACATTATGATTGGTTGATGTCTCTCAAGCATGTATATTCCTCTGTTAATTTTTTTCTTTTGTGTAGCAGTCTTTAATATCTTTAATTCATTATTTTTCTAGGTATTTCACACTTTTAAACAAGATTATAATGTCATTTCTAACTGTTGCTGATATGTAAAAAAATACATTATTTGACATATTTACCTTGTTTCCAGCAACCTTGCTATATGTATTGATTTAAAAAAATGTCTTTAGATTCCTTTGGACTTTTTATGTACACAATCACATTGTAAATGATAGAATTATAGTTTCTCTTTTGTTTTAGTTATATCTTTTATTTCTTTTTATTGCTCTATTATGCTTTCAGTGGTTTAGAACTCCAATAAAATGTTGAAGTGAATGATAGTAGTGATAGCAGTGAATGAAGTGAATGTCTCATTCCTGATCTCAGAGAGACAGCTTCAACATTTCATCACTTGGTATGATGGTTGTTTTAGGTTTTTGGTAGATAGCCTTTATTAGATTATAAAAGTTCTTTTCTATTTCTAGTTTGCTAAGATTTTTATTTGAAAATGAATGATTATTAACTTTTATGAAATACTTCTTTATTCTGTTCAGGTGGTGAATTATGTTGCTTTAGTTTTGAATATTAAACCATATTAATATATTGATAGATTTGATTAGATAATGTTTTATATAGGATTTTTACATTTCTGTTTATGAAATAGATTGCCTGTCATTTTCCTTTCTTGTAAGGTTCTTGTCAGGTTTTAGTATCAAGATTTTGCTGGGTTTATAAAGTAAGTTGAGAAGTGTTCCTTCTTTTACTGGTCTGCAAAAGAGTATGCATGTAATCAGCATTATTTTCTTCCTTAAAAGTTTGAAAATTCACCAATGAAGTCATCTGTCTTAGTGTTTTCTTTGTTGTAAGGTTTTAAATAATGGCTTGTGTATGTGTGTGTGCATCTACACATATATCTGTATATACACACATATGTACACAACTATTCAGTTTTTTCTATACCTGCATAAGTTTTAAGTTTCCTTTTTGTAGGAACTTGATTTTTTTAATATATCAGATTATTTTTAAGTAAATGTCATATCATATATCCTTTCATTTATAGATATGGATATTAAAATAAAGGAACACCTAAAAATTAACAGTTTCTTACTATCATCAAATATCCACTCAGTTCACATTTCCCCAATGGTTCTATAATTGTTTAATCATATTTTGTTTGACAGTGATTCAGATAAGACACATTCAATACATTTGTAGCATGAAATTATTCGTAATGCCTTAGGATTTTAAAATATCTCTATGTCTTTCTTTTCATTCCTGATATTAGTAATTTGTGTCTTTTCTCTTGACCAGTCTTGCCAGGCATTTATCAACTGGTGAATTGAACCTTTTATTATTTTGATGCTTTTGCTTTAATGATGACTTTATCTTTTATAGTATAGCCAAACCAGCTTTCTTTTAGTTGTCACATGTTATATATTTGTCTATATTTTTGTTTTCTGTTTTTCTGTATTCTTACATTTTACATGTATCTTATGAGTGGTACTTGGAGAGAGGTTTTTGTTTTGTTTTGTTTTGTTCTAATCTAATCTGTCTTTTAATTGGACCATTTAGAGTATTTCTAAAAATGCACAATATAATTATAGGGATTAGTGGTTATCAGGGATTAGGGATGGGTTGGGGAGGGAGGTGGATGTGGTTACAAAAGGGCAACATAAGAGATCATGTGGTGGTGGAGCTATTCTGTATCCTGGCTGTGGTGGTGAATACACAAACCTACACTCGTGATAAAAGTGTATAGAACTAAATATAGACATACACTTTCACATACAAATGAGTACAATTAAAACTTTTAATCTGGATAAAATAAGTAGATTGTATCAGTGTCACAGTGGTTGTGATATATTTTATTATAGTTTTGCAAGGTGTTACCACTGGGGGAAGCTGCATAAAGGGTATATGAGATCTCTGTATTCTGACAATTTGTTGTGAATCCTCATTATCTAAAAACATTAAATTAAAAAAATGTTTTTACTGATATATTTTGGTGTAAATCTACCATATTGATATCTACTTTTTATTTGTTTGGATTGTTGAATATTAGTGCTTTTCTTTTTCTACTTTTCTTTTTTTTAATAGTTTTTAAAAAATATTTATTTATTTACTTGGCTGCGCCAGGTCTTAGTTGTGGCACTCGTGATCCTTAGTTGCAGCATGTGGGATCTTCAGTTGTGGCATGCAAACTCTTAGTTGCAGCATGTGGGATTTAGTTCCCTGACTAGGGAAAGAACCCAAGCACGGAGTCTTAGCCACTGGACCACCAGAGAAGTCCTCTACTTTTCTTTGAATTAACTATTTTTTGCTTTTTCATTTCTACACTTCTATTAGCTTGAGGGTCCATGTTCTTTAACTATTTTGTTTTTTTCGTGGTTAGTATAGAGATTACAGCATGCATGCTTGAGTTTTCAGAGTTGTGTACATATTTTTATTTTAACCTCTTCTAGGACAATGAAGAACCTACAGCTACTTAACTTCTAGATTATATGTTATTTTTTGTTATGCATTTTAACTTAGTGTGCAATGAGACTACACAGAATATTATTGCTATTATTGTATAGGCATCATTCATTTCACTTTACAACTGTATTTTGCCTTTTTGGTTGCTCTTTATTTCCTTTCATTTTTTGAGCTTCTCAGTTTATTGTGTCTTTCTGAAGAATATCCTTTCATAATTCCTTTCTTATAGTCTTTTGATGATAGATATCTTGATTTTTATTTATCTGAAAATGTCTTTACTTTTTTTGAAGTATATTTTTGCTGAATATTGGTATGACTGTCTTCCAGCCCTTAGAAAATACTATTCCACTGTCTTTTTGCTCCCTTAGTTTCTGTTGAGAAATCATCTGTTAATTTTATTGTTACTTCTTTGAAGGTATTTTGTCATTTTCTGCTGGCTTCTTTTAACATATTCTCTTGGCTTCTTTTAACATATTCTCTTACGTCTTTGTTTTCCTGTAGTTTTACTTTGATGTGCCCAACTCTGTGTGTGTGTGTGTTTTAAAAATTTGTTCTGCTTGGTGTTTGTATCTTTCTTCAGATAAACTCTGAGATATTAACTTTTCAAATATTTCTTTTGCCCTTTTCTCTTCTCTCCTTTTACAAAACCAATTGCACATTGTTAGATCCTCTTACTCTATCCTTTTTTTTTTTTTTTTTTCTTTTTTTTGTTACTCCAACCTTTGGGCTTTCTGTGCCTCTCTCAAGGTATTTATTTTTTTCTTCCAAGTCCATAATTCTCTCTTGGGTCATTTGTAATCTGCTGGTAAATCTGTTCGTTGTGGTTAATTTTTGGTTATTTTTTAGCTAAACAATTTCCACTTGGTTCTTTGTAACAGTTTCTAGCTCTCTGCTGACATTCTCAATCTTATATTTTATTTTCTTGAGCATATTAAGCATATTTTAAGTTGCAGTCTGATAACTAATTTTTCTGGATCTCTTGTTGATATGTTTTTGTTTTTGTTTTTGTTTTTGTTTTGGCGATCCATGGGCCTCTCACTGTTGTGGCCTCTCCCGTTGCGGAGCACAGGCTCCGGATGCGCAGGCTCAGTGGCCATGGCTCACGGGCCCGGTGACTCCGCGGCATGTGGGATTTTCCCGGACCAGGGCACGAACCTGTGTCCGCTGCATCGGCAGGCAGGCTCTCAACCACTGCGCCACCAGGGAAGCCCTGTTGATCTGTTTTTATTTCCTGTATTTTTCTTGTGTTTTGATCCCAGTGGTCTTTTTTTCCTATATACCTGGTCGATTTTCATTAAATGTCAGATTTTGTATGTAAGAATTTTAGAAATAATTTGAAACCTTAGATGAAGATGAAGATATTTTCCTTCAGACAAGATTTATTATTGTTTCTAGAGGGCACTAGCAATTCTGGATCAACTTAATTTAGACAGGATTTGGGATGATTCAGATTTAAGCCTAAGTTCTTAGTTTGCTGTCTTAGTACATTTGGGCTGGTATAACAAAATACCATAGACTGGGTGGCTTATAAATAATAGAATTTTATTTCTCATACTTCTGAAGGCTGGGAAATCCCAGATCAAGGAGCCAGCAGATTTGGTGTCTGGTGAGGGTCCCCTTTCTGTTCATAGAATGCCATTGTCTCTTTGTGTTCTCATGTGGCAGAAAGGGCAAGGAAGTTATCTGGGGTCTTTTGGGCACCAGTGGCACTAATGGGCACTAATCTCTTCAATGAAGGCTTTGCCCTAATAACCGCCAAAAAGCCCTAACTCTGAATATCACATTGGGGGTTATGATTTCAACATATGAATTTTGAGGGGATACAGATATTCAGTATATAGCATTGGTTATCTATTTTTAGTTTACTCTCTTTTTTAAAACTTTTTTTTAATTAGAGTATAGTTGCTTTACAATATTGTGTTAGTTTATACTATACAGCAAAGTGGATCACCTATATGTATACATATTTCCTCTCTCTTTTGGATTTCCTTCTCATTTAGGTCACCATAGAGCACTGAGTAGAGTTCCCTGTGCCATACAGTAGGTTCATATTAGTTATCTATTTTATACATAGTGTCAATAGTGTATATATGTCAATCCCAATCTCCCAATTCATCCCACATCCCCCTTTCTCCCTTGGTATCCACATGTTTGTTCTCTACGTCTGTGTCTCTATTTCTGCTTTGTAAATAAGGTTGTCTATACCAATTTTTTCAGATTCCACATATATGCATTAATATATGATATTTGTTTTTCTCTTTCTGACTTACTTCACTCTGTATGACAGTCTCTAGGTCCATCCATGTCTCTACAAATGACCCAATTTCATTCCTTTTTATGGCTAATATTCCATTGTATATATGTAGCACATCTTCTTTATCCATTCCTCTGTCACTGGATATTTAGGTTGCTTCCATGTCCTGGCTATTGTAAATAGTGTTGTAATGAACATTGGGGTGCGTGTGTCTTTTTGAGTTGGTTTACCTTTTCAAGATTCAGTCCTATAGCCTAGCCATTTTATCAGGCCATTTTCTCTTACCTGCAGACCTCCCTTCTCATCTCTTCCCAAGGTCATGATACTCCAATTTTTGTATGAGCTTATCAAAAGCTGTACTCAGCTTCTTAGCCTCTTAGCTACCTCTGTCAGAACTGTCAGATACCCAAAAGGAAAAGTAACCTCAAATACCAGGCTTATCTCTCTGTGTTTACTTCTGTTTTTTAAAATAATACAGATAATTTTTAAAAATTTTATATATATATTTTTGGCTGCGTTTGGTCTTCGTTGCTGCGTGTGGGCTTTCTCTAGTTGTGGTGAGCAGGGGCTACTCTTCATTGCGGTGCACGGGCTTCTCATTGCAGTGGCTTCTCTTGTTGCGGAGCATGGGCTCTGGGCACATGGGCTTCAGTAGTTGCAGCACACAGGCTCAGTAGTTGTGGCATGTGGGCCCTACAGTGTGCGGGCTTCAGTAGTTGCGGTACATGGACTCAGTAGTTGTGGCTCATGGGCTTAGTTGCCCCGTGGCATGTAGGATCTTCCCAGACCAGGGATCGAACCCTTGTCCCCTGCATTGGCAGGCAGATTCTTAACCACTGCGTCACAGGGAAGTCCTGTGTTTACTTCATATACTGAGTTTCAGACTTGTAATTTTTTTACTACCTTGTTAGGTTTCTCTTGCCTTCCAGCAGATTTTTTAGTTATCTACCTTTTCAAGTCAATTTTAGCAGGAGGTTTGTTTTTGAACCTTCTAATCTCTCAGATTACCCTGCTATGTTCCATTTACAGCCTTCATACATCCTGTTCCTCCTGCTTGAAAACCTCTAGTTTCCCACCCCCCTAACTCCTAGTTTACACCTATTCATGCTATGGGTCAAGTCCTGAAGAGCTCCTCCTCAGCCTTCACTGACTCCCTGACAAGATTATCTTGTTATACTCTCTTATAGCACTACCTGAATGCCTTTATTGTACTTGTAGTTTATAATTATCTATTTATTTGTGTCTTTATTTCATTTAATGTTTGCCTTTTCAACACAATGTCAGGTGCTTGAGGAATAGGACTGTTATCAGTTTTTTTTCTTATTACAGATCCGAATGATAAGCTACAAGGAATATTTAATATTTCCTCAAAAACTGAACATATAAGTATTGGGTTAAATGACTGAGATTTCCCTTGGATGAAAATAGCAGAATTTAAAGAAAGGAAAGGATTATATTCATGGGTTCTTAGAAGGTAGAAAGGGCATAATTTATATTTTATTTAAAAACTTTATCATAAAGTACTTCAGACATATTAAAAGTGTGAGTTATGTAATATACCTAGCTGTACTCACCACTCTGCTTAAGAAATAGACATAATTTATTTTTATAAAAATATACAGAGAGCCCAGAAATATATCTCTATAAATATAGTCAACTGATCTTTGACAAAGGAGCAAAGGCAATACAATAGAACAAAGATAGTTTCTTCAGTAAATGGTGCTAGAACAATTGGACATCCACATGCAAAAAAAAAAAAAAAAATGAATCCAGATACAGACCATACACCCTTCACAAAAATTAACTCTAAATGAATCATAGACCTAACTGGAAAATGCAAAACTGTAAAACTCCTAGAAGATAGCATAGGAGAAAACCTAGATGATCTTGGGTATGGTGATGCCTTTTTCGATACAACACCAAAGACACCATAGTGTCGTCTTTGAAAGAAACTGTGAAAAAAATAATTGATAAGCTGGATTGCAGTTAAGTTAAAAACTTTCGCTCTATGAAAGACAAAATCAAGAGAATTAGAAGACCAGCCACAGGTTGGAAAAAAAGTATTTGCAAAATCACATCTGATAAAGGACTGTTATCTAAAATATGAAAAGAACTCTTAAAATTCAACCATAAGAAAACAAACAGCCCTTTTAAAAAACGGGCTAAAGACCTTAACAGACACCTCACCAAAGAAGATATACAGATGGCAAATAAGCACACGAAAAGATACTTCACATCATATGTCTCTAGGGAAACGCAAATTAAAATGAGATACCTGTACATTCCTAGAATTGCCACAGTCTGGAGCAGTGGCAGAATCAAATGCTGGTGAGGATGCTGAGCAACAGGAGCTCTCACTTATTGCTGGCAGGAATGAGAAATGGCACAGCCACTTTGGAAGGCAGTTTGGTGGTTTCTTCCAAAACTGAACATACTCTTTCCATATGATCCAACAATACTGTTCTTTGGTATTTATGCAAAGAGTTGAAAATTTATGTCTACACAAAAACCTGCACGTGGATGTTTATAGCAGCTCTGTTCATAATTGCCAAAACTTGGAAGCAACCAATGTCTTTCAGTAGGTAAATGGATAAATAAACTGTGGAATAACCAGACAATGGAATATTATTCAGCACCTAAAAGAAATGAGCTATCAAGCCATAAAAACACATGGAGGAACCTTAAATGCATATTACTGAGTGAAAGAAGCCAATCTGAAAAGGTTATATACTGTATGATTTCAAGTATATGACATTCTGGAGAAAGCAAAACTCTGGAGACAATAAAAAGACAGTGATTGTGGTGGGCGGAGGGTGGGTTGTGGGGAAGAGAGAGATAAATAACCAGAGAACAGAGGAGCAGGGCAGTGAAAATACTTTATATGATATTATAAAGATGGATAATGTCATTATACATTCGTCTAAACCCACAGAATGTACATCACCAAGAGTGAACCCTAAGGTAAACTGTGGACTTTGGGTGATTATGATGTGTCAGTGTAGGTTCATCCTTGGTAAAAAATGTACCATTCCTGTGAATGATGTTGATAGTGGGGAGGCTATGCATGTTTTGGGGGGCAGGGGGTATAGAGGAAATCTCCGTACCTCCCTCTCAATTTTGTTGTCAACGTAAATAAAACTGCTCTAAAAAAATAAAGTCTTAAAAAAATCAGAAAAAAACCTAGAAAGATTAATTTCTACCAGAGATTAATAAATCCACAAGATACATAGCAACCAAAAAATACACACAGTATACTAAGATATAAACATATATGTAGTCTACTGAGCAATTACTTTGGCTTTTAGGTACTTCTGTGGTAAAGTAATTAGTTATAGTTTATTATAAATTTGTTTATTTATGGAAATTTTTCTTTAAACTTTCAGATGATACAGCATTGTTTGAGTTGATTCAGCTGGTTCCACCAGGTACTGTATTGTGTTTTGATAAGGTAATTGACATGTGAACTCATTTCAATGAAATGCTTTTTAAAAAATCTCATCTTTTCCCCTTCTTCCCAAATTAAGAGCAATGTTGAGTCTCTAGCGTTGGTCTACTATGTGTAAAATGTCAGTAGGCCAAAATAATATATACAGAAAGATTGACATAAATTATATTTGAACACATTGTTCTAAAATTGAATAGTCATAATTTAAAGTGGGAAATAACCCGATATGATCCTAGCATATTTTGTGACATTCATAAAAATTAACTTCTTTAAGTTTTTGTGATTTTTCTAAACCAATATGCTTTTGCTGATAAAGTAGTTCATTATCTTTGTTTTTGTGTGCTGACTGTTATTGGGAATGTAGGGGAATTAAAACCGTACCTACTTAATAAACAGTACAGATCCCTGCAGTAGGTAGAGTTAAAATCTGAAGGATAGTTTTATTTTTATTATTGATTTCTATGATTATAGAAGACTCTATCTTAAATCCTTATTTTATGTGAGAAATAGAGAACTATATTTTATTGAAAGCTAGTAGTCTAAAATGTTTGAATATCACATATATACCTAATCCAGGTAACCACAAATTCTATAAAATGTCTATATTTTTTTCAATATGTAACCTAATATCTCATAATGGCAGGTAGAAAAGAATGGAAGATAGAAAAAAAAATTCTGGGGATGGTAATTAAGTTTTATATGTATAAATGTTATGTCAGTTTGATATGTTTATAAGGATTTTCTTTTCTAGGAACTCATATGTACTTAAAAAGTTTACATGAACATCCCCTTTCTACAAAAGGGGGAGGGAGAATTAGTAGTATGTATGACATTTCTGAATAAGGAAGTGTGTTAATTCGTTTAACATAACTTTATTTTAATTTCCCTTTCATAGAAAAAAAATTAAGTCCGTGACCCTGAAGCAGGTATTTCATTAAGGCATCAGGCATTATATATTTGTACTTGATGATATTGTTTCTAAGTAGCATATTTTGTTATAATTTGAATCATAGGGTATCTTTCTTGTAGTGGGTGAAACACTGTCTACATATGATGAGAATACACGAGATTTCATGTTCCCGGGTCCAAATCAAATTTCTGGGCACCATGACTCAAACCGCCAGGCTACCATGAGGAGGATTTCTGGCCTTCACGTAAGTGCTTACTATTTTCTGAATCAAATCGTGTTGCAGGATCATTGTCAAAAACCAACACATAGCCCTCAATATCTGAAATGTGAAGACCTAATTCAAAGTTTAATTTAGTTTAAAACATAATTGCTTTATGAAATTATGATGTTATTTTAAACATACTGAAATCTAAATGAAAATACTTTACCAAAATGCACGCATCTACCTTCCAAAATTAACAAGCATTATTTTGCCTTATATTCTTCAGATTTCTCTCCTATTCTCCCCCTTTCCTCCCCTCCCCACTGTCCCTCTGTCTTTGTCTCTCTTCTCTTTATTTTTCTCCCAAAAGAATGGCCAATAAATATTTGAAAACATGTGCAATCCCATTAGCATTTAGGAAAATTCAAATTAAAACAATCATATGATTTCATTTTTATAGCCATAAGATTGGTAAAATGTAATAAATCTGACAAATGTCAAAAGCATGGAAAAATGGAAGCCTGTATATGTTGCTATGTCATGTAAATTGGAACAACCACAATTCAGGATTATCTAGTGAAGGCCAAGATTCTCATAGCCTGTGACCTTCTAGGTATATAGCTTTAAGATGTATTCTGTCTGGCATACTAAAAGCCTTTTTAGGAATGTTCGTTTGTAGCATTGTTCATAATAATGAAAAATGGAAATAATCGAAATGTACATTAGTAGGAGTTTGGATAGAATAATTATTACATGTTTATGTAATGGAAATACGTATTCATACCCCTAAAAGTGAAAGCTGCATTAAGTGATAGCCAACTCTCACCTTTTCCTGCAACTTCTTCAGTTTTATTGGATAATTAATAATATTTTTATTCCTGAAAATGCCTTCTGCCTAGAGAGACTGAGTGAAGCCCCTGCTGTTTCAAAAGAGAAAAAAGTAAAAGTTGTCTAGGTTGAAATTATTTGGACAAATATTTTTCACTAACTTTAGGAGATATTAGAGCAGTAAGGAAATTGGGGTGCTACATGAGCCAATATGGTGAATTAAGTAACTTCTCCTGTATTTCCTGTAGGAAATAGCAAATTTCAGCTTGCTGAAAGTATAAAAGTTGACTAGCAAATCTATTAAAGTATACCTCCTTTGGGATATTTTCAGTGTCCATTAGCCCAAAAAGTCTTCCAAGAATGTTTCAGGGACTTTCTAGAAGCCTGCAATGAAAAAAAAAATCTGATTTTAAAGTTAAAGTTTTTTTAAAAGTAATTTAAAATGCTGTATTATACCAAATCGGCAATATAAATATAAGAATATGGACCATTAACAGGTATTTTTCCTTATTGAATTTGAGTTACTTTCACATATATCAAAAGGTTTGGATTACTAAGGCAAAAAGTCTATATATATTCTTAAAAGATAAATTGGGGCATATTAAAAATTTTGAGTTTATTTGAGCAAAAATTGATTTGATTCAAGCAGCATCCGATCTAGCAGATAGAAAGAAGCTCCAAAGAGCTGTGCAAAATGAAAGATTTTTATATCCAGAAGGGAGCAGGAACAAGGACATTATACTAGGCCAAAAAGTATATTGATTATTGCAAGATTCCCTTCATTTAGGGGATGGCAGAGGGTCTAATCAGATGGATTACCTAGTGAGTGCTAATCAGGCGATTCCTGATTGACTGGTTTAAAATTCCATTTCTGGGAGAGCCAAAACTGTAATTAATTTAAATCTGTTTGGTGACAGGGGGCTTAGCGTAAGCAACTCAATTTTGGGCCTGTTGTTTTTAACGATATAAAAAGTGAGGGCCTTCCCTGGTGGCGCAGTGGTTGAGAGTCCGCCTGCTGATGCAGGGGACACGGGTTCATGCCCCGGTCCGGGAAGATCCCACATGCCGCAGAGCGGCTGGGCCAGTGAGCCATGGCTGCTGAGCCTGCGCTCCGCAACGGGAGAGGCCACAACAGTGAGAGGCCCGCGTACCGCCAAAAAAAAAAAAAAAAAAAAAAAAAGTGAGACTTCTGGTGATGATGGTGTGAAGTGTCTGTCAGTTACTCTCTCCACACAAGTATAAAACTGGACAAAATTGTCACAAGCCGCAATTTTAGGGCACTGGAAACTGATCGGCAGTTAAGACAATTAAGACAAATTAAGAAGTATCCGTGCTTGAATAGCTGCTAAAACTTTGGGTAAAAATGGCAGAAGTATGTGGTCATCTTGCCTAGGACAGCTCTCATACCCTGCATAGCCAGTGAGAATTGTAGCTTCACTAAGCCTGGGGCAAGTTGCAAAAATTAGTAGCTTTGCTACCAGAGAGGTCAGAATCAATTTTGGGCAGTGATACTGTGATTTGTAATAAGAAACATACATTTGGTCTTCTTGCCCCATTCTTGGCACAGAGCTCATAAAACCTTTGGAATTTCCTGTGTTTAAGAGCTATAAAGGTGTCTTTTGTTATGTTAATGAGGAGACTTTTGGAAAGCTCCTTGGTAACCTAAGGATGGGGGCTTGATGCCAGGGGAACCAACCAGGTGATTAGAGGGTTGGAACTTTCAGCCCCACCCCTGAGAAATAGAGGGGCTGGAGATTGAGTTCAGTCACCAATGGCCAGTGATTTAATGTCACGCCTGTGTAATGAAGCGGCTATAAAACCCAAAGGATGGGGTTTGGAGAGCTTCCATGTTGGTGAACGCGTGGAGATACTGGGAGAGTGGCTCACCTGGTGAGGGCACAGAAACTTCCCCCCGCTTCCCACATATCTCACCCTAGACATCTCTTCCATCTGGATGTCATCATATCCTTTTATATAAACTGGTAAACTAAGTAAACTGTCTCCTGAGTTCTTTGAGCAGCTGTGGCCAATTGATCGAACCCAAGGAAGGGGTCGTGGGAACCTCTTATTTGTAGCCTGTGGGTGACAACCTGGACTTGTGATGAGCATCTGAAGTCAGATAGGAGCAGTCTTGTGGAACTGAGCCCTTAACCTGTGGGATCTGACGCTATCTCCAGGTAGTGTCAGAGCTGAGTTAAATTTCAGGACACCCAAATGGTGTTGCAGAGACTTTTCTTGGTGGTGTTGGAAAACCCACACATTGGAATTGGTGTCACAATCATAGGGGCAAATATTGTGTCTTTGCCAGCTGAATGTGGTGGATTCAGTTAGAAGCGCATGAGAAAAACTCCTGTTGTTGGTGGCAGTGATATTAATCAGAATCTGTGACTTTCTCATCTTTGATCTTACCTCTTAGCACAGATCTTTGTATGTACTTAAATGACTTGGTTGAATTGAATAAATTACATCTTATTGTAGACTTCGTAGAGGAAACTGACATTTCCGATGTGTGATGATTAAATTTATTTCGGTTAGGTTGGGGCTAGATGTTACTCTGAAGGTATTGTGTAGATTTGACTACTATTTACAATCACTTGACTTTAAGTGTAGGAGATTACCCTTGATAATGTAGGTAAGACCTCATCCAATTAATTGAAGACCTGAAGAGCAAAAACTGAAGTTTCCAAAAGAATAAGGAATTCTGCCTCAAGACCGTAGTATAGAAATCCTGTTTCCAGCCTGCTGGCTTGCTTACATATTTCACACTCAAGACTACAGTATCAACTTTGCCTGAGTTTCCAGCCTGCCAGCTTTCCCTGTGGATTTTGGACTTGTCACTCTCACAATTGCATGTACCAATTCCTTAAAATAAATATCTCTCTGTGTATATATTCTGTTAGTTCTGTTTCCCTGAAACCCCAGTTGATACACATGGGTTTTGAAAGATCTAAAAATAATGGCTAAAACACTGAGTATTTACTATATGACCAGCAATATATGGGGAGAGGTAAAGTGATAAGTTGCAGTCCAGGCTGTGGTACTTATAAAATATGTCCACAAATGATTTGACACTCCTCTCTTCCAAAGGCAGAGTTTCTTAAGTATGGACTCTACTTAGTGACTCTAACAGATACACTGTGGTAAAGTGATAGTTTTAGACTTTTGAAACCAGGTCATTAAATGCACTGTGGCTTCCTCCTTGCTCTCACTCTTATATCACTCACTCCTGGGGAAGCCAACTGCCATGTTTGAGGACACTCAAGCCTCTGGAGAGGGCAGAAGCTGGGACAGCTTTGCTGGAGTGTGTATGAAAGCTTGAAGAGCCTTGAAGAAACTGTCAGATGAGTGTTTGGAAGAAAATGAGGCAAATTTTATTGGAAATTAGGGGAGAAAAGAGCCCTTGTTATGTAATGGTGTAAAGTTTAGCTGGAATGTGGGATATAGAAAAAAATACCTGATGGAATGGGTGGTCTTTGTAAGACTTTCAGACAGAGTATTAGAGGGGCTGTCTGGTTTCTTTTTGCTGCTTATAGCAAAATATAAGGGGAGAGAGAAGCAAAAGGAAAGCCTGTTAATAACACAAAAAGGAGTTGGAACTTACTGTTTTTGAGGATTCTCAGCCTTCCCCAATGGCAGATAATGTTGAAATTAAGGAATGACTTATGAGCAAAAATCATTCTAGGGTATGTTCAGGAAATTTTGGTCTGATGGTGAAACCAAGGGGGTGTGACTGTAAAATCCTTTATTAAAATCTCCAAAAGATCCAAGATGTGTTGCCTCAGAAAATAATTTAATTAAACATAGGTTTTATTTTACTTTATTTTTTACATTTAAAACATTTTAAATTAAAAATATTTTTCATACAATTTTTATAATTGAAATATAGTTGATTTACAACATTGTGTTAGTTTCAGGTGTACAGCAATGTGATTTAGTTATATATCTACATATATATACATATATCTATTTCAGATTCTTTTCCATTATAGGTTATTACAAGATACTGAATATAGTTCCGTGTGCTATACAGTAGGTCCTTGTTGTTTATCTATTATATGTATAGTAGTGTGTATCTGCTAATCCCGAACTCCTAATTTGGGAGTTCTGACCAGTGTGAGGTGATACCTCATTGTAGTTTTGATTTGCATTTCTCTAATAATTAGTCATGTTGAGCATATTTTCATGTGCCTGATGGCCATCTGTATGTCATCTTTGGATGACATACAGATGGCAGTTTAAGTCTGTTAGGTCTTCTGCCAATTTTTTGATGGAGTTGTTTGTTTTTTGATATTGAGCTATATTGAGCTGTATGAGCCCTTGTTGGTCACATTGTTTGCAAATGTTTTATCCCATTCTGTACATTGTCTTTTCATTTGTTTATCGTTTCCTTTGCCATACAAAAGCTTTTAGGTTTAATTGGGTCCCATTTGTTTATTTTTGCCTTTATTTCCATTACTCTAGGAGATGGATCCAAAAAAATAATTGCTGTGATTTATGTAAGAGTGTTCTGCCTATGTTTTTCCTATAGGAGTTTTACAGTATCTGGTCTTACATTTAAGTCTTTAATCCATTTTGAGTTTATTTTTGTATATGGTGTTAGAGAATGTTATCATTTCATTCTTTTACATGTAGCTGTCCAATTTTCCTAGCACCACTTATTGAAGACACTCTTTTCTCCATTGTATATTTTTGCCTCCTTTGTCATAGATTAATTGACCTTGAGTGCATGGGTTTATTTCTGGGCTTTCTATCCTGTTCCATTGATCTATATGTCTGTTTTTATGCCAGTATCATACTGTACTGATTACTGTAGCTTTGTAGTATAGTCAGAGAGTGTGATTCCTCCAGCTCCATTCTTCTTTCTCAAGATTGTTTTGGTTATTCTGGATCTTTTGTGTTTCCATACAAATTTTAAAATTATTTGTTATAGTTCTGTGAGAAATGCCAATGGTAATTTGATAGGGATTGCATCAAATCTGTAGATTGCCTTGGTAGTATGGTCATTTTAACAATATTGATTCTTCCAATCCAAGAACATGGTATATATTTCCATCTGTTTGTGTTGTCTTCAATTTCTTTCAAGAGTGTTTTGTAGTTTTCAGAGTACAGGTCTTTTGCCTCCTTAGATAGGTTTTATTCCTAGGGGTTTTATTCTTTTTGATGCAGTGGTAAATGGGATTGGTTCCTTAATTTCCCTCTCTGATAGTTTGTTGTTCATGTATAGAAATGCATCAGATTTTTGTATATTAATTTTGTATCCTGCAACTTTACCAGATTTATTGATGGGCTCTAGTAGTTTTCTGGTGTGTCTTTAAGATTTTCTATGTATAGTATCATGTTATCTGCAAATAGTGAGAGTTTTACTTCTTCCTTCCAATTTGGATTCCTTTTATTTGTTTTTCTTCTCTGATTGCTGTGGCTAGGACTTCCAAAACTATGTTGAATAAAAGTGATGAGAGTGGGCATCCTTGTCTTATTCCTGACCTTAGGGGGAATGCTTTCAGCATTCCTTTTCACTGTTGAGGATGATGTTAGCTGTGGGTTTGCCATATATGACCTTTATTATGTCGAGGTATGTTCCCTGTATACCCACTTTCTGGCAGAGTTTTTATCATAAAAAGATGTAGAATTTTATCACATTTTTAAAGGTTACTTTCCACTTACAGTTATTACAAAATATTGGGTATATTCCCCATGTTGTATAATACGGCTTTGAGTCTATCTTACACCTAGTAGTTTGTACTTCCCACTTCCCCACCCCTATATTGGCCCTCCCCCCTTTCCATGGTAACCACTAGTTTATTCTCTGTATCTGTGAGTCTGCTTCTTTTTTTGTTACATTCACTAGTTTGTTGTATTTTTTTAGATTCCACATATAAGTGATATCATACAATATTTGTCTTTCTCTGTCTGACTTATTTCACTTAGCATAATGCCCTACAAGTCCATCCATGTTGCTGCTAATAGCAAAGTTTTGTTCTTTTTTATGGCTGAGTAGTAGTCTAGTGTGTGTGTGTATGTGTGTGTGTGTGTGTGTGTGTGTGTGTGTGTGTATATATACCACATGTTTTTTGTCCATTCATCTGTTGATGGACCCTTAGGTTGCTTCCATATCTTGGCAGTTGTAAATAATGCTGCTTAAACATATGTTCTTGAAGATGATTGAAGACCAGCAGAAGCCCTGTAGAGGTGGGTGTAGCTTTTGTCTAAGGAAGTGAACTCCAATTGTGTTCACATGAGAACCAAATACATTTTTAAGAGCATTATATTGGCAGAAGCACCACCAGCATGGTCTGAAATTGAGAGAGACCTTACAAAATGAAAAGGCTTTTGGACCCCCAAAATTCTATTGACAGGACCCAGGCTCAGAACACTTATAGCTCTAAACATTGTCTACCTCTTGTTGCAAAGGAATGATAATTCAAAGGACGGAAGCAAGAGCCCAGAGAGTGGAGCCAAAAACTATAGATAGTTATTTCTGAGCAGAAATAGGACTAAACTGCGAAGTGAGAAACTTCTAACATTTTCCTGGCTGATTTCAGAATTGCTGTGGACCAGTGATTTCTATTTGCCTCGTGTATTCTCTTTTTTTGAATAGGAATGTCTATAGTGATTATCCTCTGCCTGCTGCATATGTGTACCTTGAATATATGTGGGGCACATGTTTCTTTAGTTCATAGGTCTTCTAATTGTGAGGAACTGTATCCTAGAAACTGTATTTAAAGAACCATACCTGAGACAGCTGAATAACAATTTGATTAAGATGCCAATATCCTGGATTTCAAGCTGAAGTTATAAAAGGATGAGACTTTTCCCCTTTCCTTTCCTTTTCCTTTTCCTTTTTCTTCAGTAGGGCATGAGTTTAGTTTACACATGAGAGGAATTTAATTTGTGGTCAGAGCGTGAACTGTGGTGGTTTAAAAACATGTCCCCCAAATTTTTGATGCTCCTCTGCTAAAAAGGTAGTTTCCCTTGTTCCAGAACGTGGGGCTCTAATGAATAGAATGTGACAGAAGTGACAGTGTTAGACTTCTGAAACTAAGTCATAAAAAGGATTATGTCTTCCTCCTTGCTTTGCTTTGAGAGAACTAGTTACCATGTCATGAGGACACTCAGGCAGTCCTATCGAGAAAGAGCTGAGTTCTCTTGCTAAAAGATAGAAAAGAACTGAGTCCTCCAGCCAACAACTGTGTGAATCTCAGGAAGCAGATCCTCCAGCCCCAGTCAAGCTTTCAGAAAACTACAGCCCAGACAACATCTTGACTGCAATCTCACGAGAGAGTTCAAGCCAGAACCAACTAGTGCAGCCTCTGCCAGATTGCTGACCTTTAGGAACTATGTGAGATAGTATGTACGTATGTTTTCAACTGCTAAGTAATATGCTGTGCAGCAAAGGATAACTAGCAAGTAAGCATTATCAATAAAAGTATGTTTGCAGAAAAACAGTCGTCAGTTTAATTCATAGGTAACTCATATTTAACCTTTTTGTAGTGTGTAATATTTGAAACTTTAAAGTTAGTAGGTCAAAGACTGGGTAAGATATCTGACCTCCAATATATTAGAGTGAAGCTACCCTGGGTACAGACAATATACTGTATCTTTTAGTGTTTTGGTGAATATGTAACTTGTGTGCTTCCAAATATTTTCTCAGGTGCTTTGTGACTGTTCCTTTGAATTTTACTATTTGTCTCTGCTTATCTCAAAACAGTGTTTAAGCTGATGATTGAAATGTTGCAAAACATAGAAACCAGATTCATTCATTCGTATATCTGAATGTAAGCTACATTATGGGAAAAACTGTTGGAAGAATTGGTAGAGACTTATCTCTCTTCTGTTTTCAAAAACTGCATACCCAGGAGCTGTGATTTTTTTTTCTTTTTTGACACGTGGAGACTATGCAAAGTATTTCTGGATTATGTAGTTAAGTACATCTTAATCTGTAAAAGTAAAAAGAGCCAGAATCCATTAAGTATTTTCAAATATTTAGG
Organism: Neophocaena asiaeorientalis asiaeorientalis; assembly: GCF_003031525.2. Taxonomy (NCBI): domain Eukaryota; kingdom Metazoa; phylum Chordata; class Mammalia; order Artiodactyla; family Phocoenidae; genus Neophocaena; species Neophocaena asiaeorientalis. Next base: position 1,178,828 of record NW_020172632.1, on the reverse strand, counting down.
ACTTTAATATTATTAAAAATCTTTTAAAAATTGACAGGGAAATACTTGAAAATGAAAAATATCTGAATTTTTCCGTAAAAGTGATATAATCACTTGTAAGTGAATCATCAGCAGTAAAACTGTTTCTTGATAACATTTAACATTCGTTTGTCGTCTTTATCCTTAATAAGAAATTCAAACTAACAAATAAAGCAGCTGAACCTTGGTAAGTGTTTGTTACTACAGGTCGTGTTTTCACCAGTAATAATTAGCTTTTTAAAAATTAAAATGTCTACTGATACCCTCTCTTTCTTCCTCAGGGAATTGCTCCAAAGCTGGAATTTTCTACAACCTCAGTGATTACCGAATGTCTGATAAGTTCAAGGAAGTGCCACCCTCAGGTTAAAATCATTTATTTAAAATATCTAATGGTTTAATTTATTTGTTTGTATGTATTGGGCATTTGGCAAGCATTATTCTTTTATTTTGGCTACAACTCTTTTCACATTTTTTTGATCAGTCTCTAGTTTAAGTAAAACAATTATCTTAGGTATTTAGTTGTTTGGTTACATGTTAATAAGTGTGGAAGTGAAAAGCTTGGTGTACATGGTAGATGGTACTTTTTTTTTTTTAATGGAAAGAAATTAGGCTGCCAGAAAGATGTTGGTTTCAAAAAGTTCCACAGAGAACTTGATTGGAGGCGTCTATGAATCTTAAAGAAGTTAAAGTTCAAAGGATACATTTTTAGTGAATGGGACCAGAGGTTCTCAGGCTGGGATATAGGTGGTTAGTGGGTATAGCTTCTTGAGTGTCTCTAATTCCTTAAGGGACTGTTGCTTAGTTTGGTGGCTGTTCTAGTGCTATCAGATCAAGAGAAGCTTCAATACTTCAGCCTAATAAGTACCTTCCATGTTTGTAAAAACTGCCTTCAGTAAACTCAGATATCTGGATCTAATATTACATTCTGGTCTAACTTCCTACTGAGTCACCAGGATCATCTTGCTACCCTGACCACAGGTTATCTAATAATGTCTAGGCATCACTCATACATATGTGACTGCATTATGACCAGGTAACAATGGCCAGCCTGTGATGATGAGCCAGTACTATATAAAGCCTAGAGGACCCAAACAGGGCAGAACTGGACCTATGGTGGAAAAAGTAGAATGTTAATTTCCTGCATTATCAGTTTCAGAGTGAATTTGCTCAGGGCGGTAACTTGACAAGCTAACAAAGGTAAAATATAATTGTAAGATTATCAAGGGGATCTTTCTTATTTTGTTTAGCAAGACATTTGGTACGTTAGAGTTTGGCCTAATTATTTATCTTTTAAATGCAAGCTGAAACACTGCTACTAGAGAGCTAATGATACGTACCTGCCAAATGCAGAGCTGGGTTACTGACTTGTTTGGAGATATGCGCTGTGCACATTCGTAAATTGTCAGAAATGCTTCCTCTGGATTCACAGAAGTTTCCTCTCCACACTGGGGTATGCCTTTACTGGGTGCGTAGAAATTTCTTTTTTTGTCAGGAGTGTAGTGTATACACAGAAGAGTACACACATTCTAAGTGTACAGCTTAGTGGAAGATTCCTTACTAAATGTAGAACTTTCACCCCACTAGTAGTTTCATTGGACTAGCATTTTCCTCTGTAAGCTTTTGGCTAACTTGCCATTTCAATGTTTGTCATTTGTTTTTTGTTGAACAGAAATGTGAGAGAATAGCCTTTGGTGTTATTAAGAAAATATTCTTGAGAATCAGACAGATTTGGGTTCAAGTTCCTCAAAAGACTGGTTTAAAGATTAAATTGGAGAATATATGTGTCTGCACATAGCATATAATTAATAAATTTTGTGGCTGTTACTGAGGTTATTCGTTTTTTAATTAAGATAATTGAGGTATAGAAGACATAGATGAAATATAAGATGAAGACATTGTATGGTAGACACAACAGAGTATACACTTTTACATTAAAATTCTGAATGGTAACAGCCAGAATTTTAATCTTATTTGATCTTATTTGAGAACATGCTAAATCCACTTTTTTTCCAAGTGAATATTAGTTAAGTTACAATTAAAATTTTAATGGCTATAAAACAGCATTTTCAGGTTCAAATACAGTTTAAGAATTAGACAAACCATTTTCGGTTTTTAAGAGAGGAGTGACTGAAATAAACTCTTTAAAATCATTTAGGTTTATAAATATTTATAATGATCTTTATTCCTTTTGGCACATTATTTTCAAATTTTTTGTCACAATTGATGTTTTGCCACCAATTGAATGGACTGAAAAAATAAATATATTATTGGGATTTTCTGGAATATATCTAGTTTCCTATGTAGTCTCTTTTACCTACTGCAAAGTAGAATTTATTAGTAAATAGTTAAATATTACTAGTAGCTTTATTAATACGTTTGATAATCTATATCAGGTAGCTTTTGCTGTGTAACAAGCCACACTAACTTAGTAACTTAAAGTAAGATGTTTCTCAGAGTTGTGTGGATTGGCTGGGTGATTCTTTTGGTCTGGGCTGCCTAGGCTAGGGCTGAGTGGTCTAGGAGGGCTTCACTTGCATGTCTGGCAGCTGGCTGACTTCTTGGTGTGAGAGGGACTTTACATTCCTGGTGTTTGGCTTGATTTCAGCTGGGGTGATGGCCACAGACTCTCATCATCTAGCAGGCTAATTTCAGCTCATTCACATGTGGCAGGAAGGTTTTCTGGAGTAAAAGAAGACTAGCACTTTTCAAGTCTCCTTTTGTCACAAGTGCTATTGTCCTCGTGGCTGATCTAGGGAGCCATTTTGTGTAAAACAGTATGAAACAGCTACTATTTTAAGTTTTATTGGGCATTAATAGGATGCATTAAGGATTGATTAGGTTAGAAGGTATGAATCTGTGGTAGATACAGCACCGTTTCTAACTTCCTCTAGTGGTATTCAGCATTCAAAAGCTGTAATCAAAAAAGAAGATGGCGTTCCTTTCAGTTTGGTATAAGCAAGAGGTGGATAAGAAGGAACTTTACAGCATTGCTGAAATAGGTGATGTTGGGTTCATCCAGGTCTAAAGGTAAGAGATCCTAAAAATGTATGGGGATCTGGGGAAAAGAGATCTAGGGGCTGAGGGAGACGAAGAGGACAAGTAACAGATTCAGTGAAAATAAAAGAAGTAGGTTGAGGAAAAGGTTTGGTCAGCAAGGGGTTTTCAGAGTTTAGGGTGCAATGGATCTGTATAATGATAAAATCTAAGATGAAGTAGAAAAAGACAGTTGAAGCTCAGAAATAGGAAGTCTAAGTTCTTGGAAAGATTCATTGCTTGAACATTTTATTAAACCTCAAAGGTTCTTTTCATGTGTTAATAATGCTGCTTCTGTGAGTCAGTGTGATGTCATAGAGATAGGTGAGGTGGGATGAAAAATTCTGAATTACTTGTTGAAGTCATTGAACAAGGTGGGAGAAGGTCCAGGAGCATAGCAAGAGCTAGAGAAGAAAGAAAGATGATGAAATAATCTGATGCTGCTGGTCTGTATGAAACTTGTGGACTTATTTTTCTAATCAGGAAACTTTGTTTCCTTGTTTTCCTATTTTCTTTCCTGTTTAAAAAAAAAAAGTAGTTTCCTACTTTAAAAAATATTTGACTCTTCTTCTGTTTCACATTTGTATTTTATTTACTTAGAAATAGATACCCTTAGCAAGTAGGGAGGGGGATTGAGAAAGTAGAGAAGAGGGAAGGTAGGATTGGTGGTTTTTCTTGGTTTTTTTTTTGCGGTACACGGGCCTCTCACTGTTGTGGCCTCTCCCGTTGCGGAGCACAGGCTCCGGATGCGCAGGCTCAGCGGCCATGGCTCACGGGCCCAGCTGCTCCGCGGCATGTGGGATCTTCCCGGACCGGGGCACGAACCCGTGTCCCCTGCATCGTCAGGCGGACGCTCAACCACTGCGCCACCAGGGAAGCCCAGTGGTTTTTTAATGTGATAAAGTTAGGAGGACGTTCAAAGATTCTCAACTGTCCATTTTCTCTAATATTGGAAAGCTTATAAATCTAGACAAAGCTTGAAGAGGTCTTAAATTATTTACTTGTAATCCAACTTTGTTAAGGCAGAGACTATTTGAATAAAGTATCCTAATAACACAAAATATTTAGAAATATCATTTGTGTTTAAAATTTTAGAGTGTTAGCCAGTTTTACTAGAAGACAGAGTACTAGTCATTAAAGTTTGTAACGTGTCTTTTGTACATTTTTACTTTTATAAAAATACAGAATTAAGATGTTATAGTTATCTGTCATTGAATTGTAAAGTTTTAGTTTGGAAGAGATCTTAAAAATCCTAATCACCTTGTATAATCCAAATTATACATTTTATGAAAATATGCATAAAGCTTTTCTTCAGATTTTCACATTGTGCAAATGTATGTAATCATGATAGTATGAATGAAACGTATAGTTTTCTCCATAAAGATTTTATAATCAACTAATTAGACATGTGTGTTGCTAAGATTACTAAACAAACCCTCTTAAATTATATAGCCAGTTATTTGAATACATAATTATAAATGATAAACCAATGTTTGCATTAGCTTTTTAGTATACTGAAAAATATTTTTTTTTACTTTTTTTCTTAGATTTTTCAAATGATTCCATATTGGGCTTTAACTTTCTTAAAGTACTTGTTATACTTAAGAAGTGTGCTACAGTATATATTATTAACTACTAGACAGAGTTATTTCGGAGGATATGGATTTGACTTCCCTCAGGATCTACATGGATAAGAGAGACTGATCTAGTTGGCTTTGATAGATTATATGTGCCTTAAATTACTTTTTAAGGTTTTTTCTACCTGTAGTTATATATATATATATGTATATGGTTTACCCAAGGGTCATAATATGTATGAAATATATCTCTCCTGACCAAATGAATTTTATTTTTTATGTTTAGGATAAATTTATTCAACATACGGCTCCAGTTGAAAAATCACATGGCAGACTGCAAACCAGAACATCAAGGTCACAAAAGAAAAAATCCAAATCACCTGAGAGAAATAAATACTGCCTAAATGCAAAAAACTACGAACAGCCTACAATTTCTTCAAAATCACACTCTCCATCTCCTTACACAAAAAGACGCATGTGTGAGCTATCTGAAGACACTAGGCAGCGGCTGGCCCATTTAAATCTGGGGCCCTATGAATTCAAAAAAGAAACAGATAAACCTCCATTTGTGATTAGACATGTATGTGTTCTCTGAAACATTTCCATTTGAAACTGATCTAATCTGTTCTTCCACTAAAATATTATTCTCAAATTTCTTTCAACTTCTAGCTTATATTAATAATTTTCTTTCCTGAACTGTTAGCCTAACAATCTAAAATGGAAAATTAACTTGATAAAAGAACATTCTTTTGCAGCCTTTAAACCGGACAGAGATCAAGCTCCATTATGAATGCCATGTTAAATCCTCTCAGTAGCCATTTCCTTTCCTCTCATACAGTGGACCGTGTAATAACTTTACAAATTGAACTGAGATGTAATTGACATTAGTTCTAAAATGGCAGAGTAGGGTATTAAAAGAGGACCAAGTTTTCTTTGTGGAAAGGAAGACACCCTCCTCCCCCAGCCTTTTAAAAAATTATAATGGAAAAGTGTTTCTCTTGAGATTATGTCCCTTGGATAAACCTTATATAATGGATCTTTGAAGTAAATCTTTATTTGATGGGAAGAGGAAGGCCTTTGAAAGAAAGAGTTAACTTCAAGGGTAACATAGTTTCTAATCTTTCTATATGGAAGCCTGTTTTGGTATGGTTTGAGTTTAGAGCTTGTGTCCATATAGTCAAATAGACTCTGGCTAATTTGAAGGGTCTATGATCAGAATATTTAATAAAAGACTTTCTCAGAATCTTCATAATTCCTTTAATTTTTATCAAACTATATTACCTTAAAAGTATTTCTTTAAGAAAAGCTTGCAAATTAATAAAATTGCTTTATATAATAATAAACTTGAAGATTTAAGTGCTTATAGAAGCAAAACAACTTTTTGGGATGTCTATGAAGCAGTTTCTGACTTTGTCTCTAATGCATTTTTTTCCAAATTTTAAAACGTAAATATCAGTACAAACATGTAAACATGCTCCTGTGATGGTCAAATAGCTTTTTTAACATATGCCACCTAGAAGTTCAGATTTTCTTTGTGATACCTTTAAAAAAAAATTTAGCTGTGCCTTAAGCAATATTTCATTCCATTTTCATATTTTGACTATGAATCCTTTATTATTTTAGCCTAAGTAATAGATTTTTTATTGTAAAAAAGAAAATTTATAATATAATGGACACTTTTAAATGATAATATTTTATTGAGATTATTGTGATTATACTTGTCTTTTTCCTGTAGAACTCGTTTATAGGTTCTGGTCACATTTTTTTGTGGTTTGAACAATATCCAGATATGTTTACTTGCTTGTTTGACGGCAGTTTCAGAATGCCTTTAATTCTGTTTGCTCATAATTGCAAATTAAATGGAAAAGAAAGGACATGCTAAATTCTAATCTGAAGAAATATTAGCATTTTAATTAAAATGCCTACGTACGAAGATAACCAGGAATATTTTGAGCGTTAGCCACATAAAAGTTGCTTAGGGAAATAACTGCTCTTAAAATGTTTATTATTATTTTCATGTCACTGTTCAAAATAGAATAACTTTAATAATGCTTGGTATAAATCTTCACATTTTTATTTAAATGATTTCCCTTTCAGCTTTCCATTGAACAGAAAGAAATACATACTTCTAAGCTTATAAAATTGCTTACGTTATTGTATAGGACTAGATTTTTTCCAACTGTATAAATGTATGCTTCTCTCAGCCCCACAGGCATTCATGATTTTAAAAGCACTTAACAAAATTGGTAACCAAACAAAATTTTAATTTGATACATGAATATGCAAAATGTAATACATTTAGGAAAGACATTCTAGTTTTACAAACACTGTATAAAAAGTAATCTTAAAGAACAAGAAGCCATTTCAAGAATCTAACTAGTACTCTCCCAAACTGGCACAACCATCCTGTAAGAGTTAAACTGCATTCTTTGCTTTTTTATTTATGCAGAATAGGATTTTTTTCTATTGTGGTAAAATACTCATAACATAAAATTTACCATTTCAACCATTTTAAAGTGTATAACTCAGTGACATCAAGTATATTTATATTGTGGTTCAACTGTCACCACTATCTAGTTCCAGAACTTTTTCATCACCCTAAGTGGAAAACCCATGCTCATTAAGCATTCACTCCCCATTTCTTTCCCCAGCCCCTGGCAACCACTGATCTGCTCACTATCTCTATGGACGTACAGTGTTTGGCTTTTTGTGTCTTTTTTCATTTAGCACAGTGTTTTCTAGTTTCATCCATGTTGTAGCATGTATCAGTACTTGATTCTTTTTATGACTGAATAATCCATTGTGCATTTTGTTTATCCGTTAGTCTGTTGATGGACATTTGGGTTTTCAACTTTTAGTTATGTGAATAGTACTTCTGTGAACATTCATACACAAGTTTTTGTTTGAATACCTGTTTTAATTCCCAACTGCTTTAATACCTAGGAGTGGAATTGCTGGGCCATATGGTAATTCTATGTTTAACTTCTTGAGGAATTGCCAAACTTTCCCACAGTGGTTCCTCCATTTTGTTTCCACCAGCAATGTGTGGTGGTTCCAATTTATCCACATTCTCACTAACATTCTCACAACATTCTCATTTTGTTGTTTTATTTTTATTGTAGCCATCCTGAGGGGTGTGGAGTGGTATTTCATTATGGTTTGGATTTGCATTTCCCTAATGACTAATGATGCTGAGCATCTTTTCACATGCTTGTTGCCATTTGCATATCTTCTTTGGAGAAATGTCTATTCAAGTCCTTTGCCCATTTTTAATGGAGTTGTTTGCCTTTTTGTTGAATTCAGTTGTAAATTTTCTGTTACATATTTAGGATTCTAGATCCTTATCAGTTATATGATATGCAAATATTTTTTCTCATTCTGTGGCTTGTCTTTTCACATTCCTTTTTTTAAAGTTGAATTTTTAAAAATGGTGGTAAAATATGCACAATATAAAACTTACTATTTTAACCATTTTTAAGTGTACATTTTAAAGTGTACACATTAAGTACATTCACGTTGTATAATCATCACCACCGTCTATCTCCAGAACATTTTTCATCTTGCTAAACTGAAACTGTACCCATTAAACAATAACTCCCCATTCCTTTTTCCCTTCGGCCCTGGCAACTACCATTCTACTTTTTGTCTCTATGAATTTGACTATTTTGGGTACCTCATATAAGTGCTACCTAATATATACAGTATTTGTCAATTTGTGAATTGCTTGTTTCACTTAGCATGAAGTCATCAAGTTTAACTCATGTTACATCATGTGTCAGAATTTTCTTCCTTATTATGGCTGCATAATCTTTTACATGTATATACCATATTTTGTTTATTCATTCGTCTGTTGATGGACACAGGTTGCATCTACCTTTTGGCTGTTGTGAATAATACTGCTGTGAAAATAGTATAGAAATATCTATTCAGGGCCCTGGTTTCAGTTCTTTTGGGTATACACCCAGGAGTGGAATTGCTGGATTGTATGACAATCCTATTTTGAGTTTTTTGAGGCGCCGCTATGCTGTTTTCCATAGTGGCTGCACCAATTTACATTCCTACCAAGAGTGCACAAGCGGTTCAATTTCTCCATATCCTTGTCAGCACTTGTTATTTTCTGGTTTTTGATAATGGCCATCCTGATGGGGGTAAACTAGAATTTTGATTTGTACTTCCTTTATGATTAGTGATATTGATTGATTTTCCATGTGCTTATTGGTCATTTGTATATCTTTTGGAGAAGTGTCTTCTTAAGTCCTTTGCTCAACTTTTAATTGAGTTTTTTAGATTGGGGTTTAGATGTTTCTTTATATATTCTGGATATTAATGCCTTTTCAGATAATGATTTGCAAATATTTTCTCCTACTACATGGGTTGCCTTTTTACTTGATATTGTCCTTTTATGTACAAAGTTTTTAATTTTGGTGAGTAGAGCTGTCTTTTTTGCACAGATTTATATCATTCTGACTTTTTTTTTGTTAGAAAATGTGGATAACTGTTAATATCTTTTATTACTATACTCAGAATGCTGACTCCTGAACACAGCCAAGTAAAGACACTAAATTCAAAATCTATATGCTAAGGAGATAAGTAGTAAATGGCTAAACTTGTTTCTTAAATGTGGCAAAGTAAGATTTCCCTGTTTTTAACTTTGTAATAGGAAGCAAACTAGGCAATAAAGTAATGGACATTTCAACTATAAATCTGTTCATTTTAGAGTGGATTCAAAATATAATTAAAAATTTCTGGAGTTTAACTTAAATTTTATTTAAAAACAAACAGCAAAATACTCGGCTAAGCTCTGATCTTGGAACATCCTTGAACTGTATAGGCAGTATCATGTTAACTTGATGATATGTGATCTATGTACTTCAATTGATTTTCTGACTCCATGAGACTGAAAAAAATATTTAAGCTCCATTTTACATTGAAATCTTCCTTATTCTAGGTTGATCCCCCAAGTCCCAGGGCTGATGCTTTATTTGGATCTTCTGGCAGAGACTGTGAAAGAGATGGATGGTCCAGGCTGCACAATGGTTAGCTACAAGTTATCTCTCTTCATCTGTTTCAGCTCTCTTGGCTACATTCAAGTCTTTGTCTTGGCATCAATTAATAAAAACAGAATCTTGGCTGTATTGGAAAATATGGTATAATGCCACTTTTTACAACTTGTGGGACACCCATGTCGGTACTCTCTAAAAATAATAGAATTTCTGTGCTGCTATAAACCATCTTCATCTTTGAGATTCAAAACACATATTAGCATATTAAAGGCTATGATTCCTTTTAGTAAAAAACAAAACAAAACAAAACAAAACCTTTTGTTTTGCTCAACAATTTCTAAATTTATTTGACCGTGAAACCTTTTCCTCTCCTTAACATATATTACTTAGTTTATGGAACAGGCTTTGGGAAACACCGTTGTAAAAAGAGTTCAGGTTTATAGGTTTTGGACATACATTTACACATATATTTGAATACTTTCTCTACCACTTATTTATAAACTGGGCATTCTTGAACAAATCACTTTAACTACTCTGATAATCAGTTCGTTTATTGAAGAATGAAGATAACATGATAAATATTACCATGTAAAATGCTCTAGCACACAGGACACTTAATAAATATCAGCTGTCAAAATAATACTTATTATTTATATTTCTGGAAAGATAATGTCCTTTAGGTTTAGTTTATAATATTTTTTTTTTCATTTTTAGGCATGGTCCTGATGGTTAGATAAGTTGTTTCTTAAGTTCAATATGAAGATGATTTTTATGAAGAAGATTAAATAGTATTTTATAATTAGAGATACGTAAGTGTTAATATCTTTAGACATTAGCTAGTCAGTTCACCAAGTATCCACCAGCAGCCTTTAAGTTAATTTACTGCACACTAAAAAAAAGGCATGGAAAAGTGAGAGTGAAAAAATACAATCAACATGTAGTGAGCTCTGTCTCTTTTTGTTTCTAAACGCTAGTGTATAATCTGTTTTTAAAAATTGGGATATGAAACATTCTTATCTGAGAACATGAAGAGTTTGTGCACATTTATTTTGCTTTTTTAGCACTAACTGGGAGATAAATGGGGTGATCAATAAGTCTTTCATACTCAGAATAGCAGATTATATGAAATTAGGAACAGATGTTATACTCTTGGACTTTCCCCTCCAAGGGATGTTTCCCCTCTTGGACTAAATTTATAGACATAGAGTAAATAAGCTTTCAGAACCAGGAAATTGAAAATAGCTTCAATATAGACATTTCTTTGGAAGATGTTTGTAGAATGCACTTAAATGTCTGATTTCCTTTGACTATTATTATGTATTTGGCAGCAGAACTGTTATAGTTTCTAGTAACTTCTAATCAAAACAGTCAGCCGCCTGTGTAGAGGTACAATCAGAGAGGTCAATAATGAGGTGCTGTTTTTTTTCTTTTTAATTTGACATAATTTCAGGCTTACAGAAAGTTGAGATAGTACAAAGAATTCCCCTACACCTTTTACTCAGAGTCCACAAATATTAATATTTGCTTTTCCCTCTTCCTCTCTCTTTCTCCTTCCTGCCTCCATCTCTGTATGAGTGTCTGTGTATAAACTTTTCTTGACAAGGACATTGCCATGGGCTGATATGTGTCCCTCAAAGTTCATATGTTGAAACTCTAACCCCCCAGTGATGGTATCTGGAGATGGGTCATTACCTTTGGGAGGTAATTAGGTGTAGGTGAGTTTATGGAGTAGGGTCCTCATGATAGGATTAGTGCCCTTATAAGAAGAGACACCAGAGGTCTTGCTTTCTCTCTCTCTCATGTAAGGACACAGCCAAAAGGCAGCCATGCTCAAGCCAGAGTGAGAGCTCTCACTGGAACCTGGCTGTGCTGACACCCACATCTCAGACTTCCAGCCTCTAAAACTATGAGAAATAAATGTCTGTGGTTTAAGCCACCTAGTCTATGGTAGATGACAGCCTGAGGAAACTAATACAGTTGTTTTCTGAATGTGATGCAAGTATCAAAACAGGAAATTAATGATATAATGTTAACTAAGCTATAAACCTAAGTCATATTTTGCCACTTGTTCTAGTAATATCTTTATAGCAAAATCATTCCACAATATACATAAGGTTCAGTTGCCATGTCTCTTTCTTTAGTTTTCTTTAATATGGATCAGTTTCTTAGTCTTTCTTTGTGTTTAATGATGTGATAATTTTGAAGAATAGAGGCCAGTTTTTTTAATAGATCTCCCTCAATTTGGGTTTGTTTGATTTTTTTTTCCTCATGATTAGATTTACTCATTTTACCCCGGAATACAACAGAAGTGATGTATTACTCTCAGTGCATCATGTCAGGATGTATGTGATGTTGCTTTGTTACTGGTGATGTTAATTTGCTCACTTGATTAAGATGGTGTCTGCTCGGTTTCTCCAGCATGAAGGTGCTCTTTTCTTCCTTCCCTTTGTAATTATGGGAAGATGGAGACTATGTAATTCTCTTCGACTTCGACTCCTTTAGCATACATTGATGATTCTTGCCCGAAACAATTTATTACAGTGATGTTTACCAAATATTTTTTTAAGTTCCATTTTTCTTTATACATTTATTATTTGCCTTTTACTATAAAGAGCTTTCCCTTCTCATTTCTCTAATTTTAATGCCCCTATTCTTTGGACTACTTCTTTTTCTGGTTGGCAGTTGAGCAATTGTGCTTTGGGTTCTTATCAGCTATTTAAATACATACGTGAATTTCTTATGATAGAATATCTTGCACATAGTGAATTTTCACTTATGACTATCTTTAATGAAAATTCTTCTTGGACATTTTCTTAACCAAATTATCTTGCCTAATAATTCTTAAGTTCCTATAGGTTACCATTTTCACCAACATTGATTTATGTAGTCCTCATAATAATATGAAGATGGATGTAACTATATTTGATCAGGAAGAGTGACAGAGGCTTAGAGAGGTTACGTGATATGTTGGAGAGCTACAGAATAGCCAGGTACAGTGTAGAACCCAGGTCTTCTAACCCCAACTTCCTTTCTTTTCCACTACTCTCCTACCACTTTTCCTACTTTCATTTAGGTGTATTTTTTTAAATAAAATTTTTAAATTTTCTCTGGAATTTCCTTGATATATAATTCTAATTGTAATTTGTGCAGTCCTTTTGAAGAAACTCAGTATCTCTTACACCTCAAGAATATATGGAAGCTTTATCCAATCATTTGTGCATTTTAAAGAGGAAATTAAGAGCAACATCCTGGCCTTTTTCAATTTTGCTTAGGATTTAGGAAAGATATTAGACTCTGTCTCCCCCTTGGAGGAAACGTCTCTTATTCACTTCATTTGAAGATTCTGTTGTGAGTTTCAATTCTACACAAGACTGTAATCTTTTATGAGCTTCCACTAGTCCCTTTGTTAGATGGTTATTATTTTTATGTCAAATAAATTGGAAATAACATCCCAAATCCTAATAGGTCATATCTTGAGTAGATAGCAATAAATGGTAATAGTTTATTCTTTTCTGAATAAAATGCATGTAGTCATCATGTATATACTTATCAGCAAAATATCTCATTTGTTTGTGTGCCTCTTTGTTTTACAGAGTGTCATTTTTAGGAACTCCTTTTTTAGTTTCTCTAATTCTCTGTTATTTATAAAACATTTTTAACAGCCTTATTGAGGTATAATTTATATATCATAAAATTCAGTTGTTATAATTTTACAATTAAATAATTTTTAATAAATTTGCACAGTTGTGAAATCACTAATATCTATTTTTAGAATAAAAGGAGAGAGAGAGCATGAGTGAATGAGTGAGCACACCAGAGCTCAAGTGCAAGATCTGACTGTCTCTTCTTATAAGGGCACTCTTTCCATTATGAAGCCCCACCCTCATGACCTCATCTAACCCTAATTACCACCTAAGGGTCTCATTTCCAAATACCATCACTTTGAGAGGTAGGGCTTCAACATATGAAATTTGGGAGGACACAAATATTCAGTTTGTAACACTGATATCATGAGATTATTGGAGAATCAAATAATAACTAATATTATTGTGTTTTCTGCTAGCCACTATTCTAAATGCTTAATATTTCATTGATTAATTACTCACAGTAACCTCAAGAATTTTAGATGCTATTATTTATCCTCATTTTACAGGTGAAGAAATCTGAGATTTAAGGAAGTAGAGTAAGTTGTTCAAGGTCGTGCACACACACACACACACACACACACACACGATCTAAATTAGCTCTTTTTCTTCATACTTTTAAGTGTGACCCATTCATTAAGGCCCAGCTCAACTTCTTCCTCCTTTAGGAAGTTTTTCCTCATGGCCTTCAACTTTGAGAGGTCTATCTCTGATATGACTTTTTAATAGCATTAATTGCCTATACCATTCTGATTTAGCCTGTTCTTTTATGCTGCTGTTATTCAACTTCGTATAACTTAACTAAAGTAAATTATAAGCACTTCACGACCATGGGCTGTCACTTTTATCTCCTCTATCTCCTGCATTTAGAATATAGTTAAGTACCCAATTGTTGGTAAAGGTGATTAAATGTGAACATTAGGAAACCTCAGATCAAAGTAATAGCTTAATTTATAAAAGTGAAAGAAAATTATATAAATTTGTCTGAATTAGGATAAGTTTATAAATGGTTTGTGGAGAGCAGAAGACATTCCTGTGTTTTAATATATTGATATTTTGAATATTACATTAGCTACCAAAAAGAGTATATATTATGTATAGAAATTATTACCTTAATTTTCAAAGTTAGCATGTTTGGAGAATTAGACTCAGTGTGTCCTTATCATTCTTTTATTTCTTCTGCTACTTGTGGCCATGTTGTACATTAGACTTTACAGAAGAGGAGTTAGATTGGGAGTTAGTTTTATTTTGAATTTTGAAAAGCAGTTGAAGTAAGTTGGACCTTACCGAATTAAATGGTGAAGTTGACCTTGTGTGAAAGACATTAATGTTTCAGCTATCCTCTATAATGGCTCAGGACACTTGGAGAACAAACATCTTGTGCTATAAATGAAAGCTAATTGACTAAATATAGACTATCCTGGGTCTCTATCCATATAGCATTTTTTTTTTTCTGTACAAGGTGGTTTGGGAAGGTAAAATATAGAATGCTAGAATGTTTTTGACTGGAATGTATTAGTAAAGAAGTAGAATTGCAAATTATGGTTCTGATTTTCTTATCTATCAATATAACAGAGATTATAATACTTAAAACTTGACTCCTTCAAGTAATGAGTAAAACCCCAAATCTACATCTACAATGTAGTGGTCTTTGGCTTAGGGAGAGATTTGGAATAGCTTTATAGTCCACTGTTGTAGATGCTGTGCTAGGTACTTTTATAAATTGTATAATTTAGTCATCACTATAACTCTCTGAGGTAAGGTAAGCATTGTCTTCATACTCCTAAAATGAGGAATGAAAAACAGATTAATTGTATAACTTGACCAAACTAACATGTACGGTAAGTAGTGGAAGTTGACCCTGGCCTTGTTTGACTTAGTATTCAATAGTAATGATGTTGATAATGCTGTTAGTAATAATAGTTAACATTTATTGTATTGCCTTACATGTAACATCTAATGTAATCTTTAAAACAATATTACAAAAGAGGTACATTAGACCAGTGGTCCCCAGCCTTTTTGGCACCAGGGACTGGTTTCGTGGAAGACAGTTTTTCCACTGTGGGGGTGGTGGTGGGGTGGGGAAGGGGGATGGTTCAGGCGGTAATGGGGAGCAATAGGGAGTGGCAGATGAAGCTTTGCTCACTCACCCGCTGCTCGCCCCTCCTGCTGTTCCTAACAGGCCAAGGACCGCTGTCAGTCTGTGGCCTGGGGCTTGGGGACCCCTGCATTAGAAAATTGAGAAATCTGAGACTTAGAAAGATTAGATAATGTGCCCAGGGCCATATTGGAAGTGCTGGAGCCTGAACTGTAATGCACATCTATTTGTCAGCAAGATCTGTACACTACAGGACAGTATGCTCCCGCCCTCTAAAGCTGGTCCTGTTTCCATTACGCTTACTTAATTCAAGCATGGACTCCAAGATTAGGAACACATGTAGTTTGGCAGTATCTATCAAATCTATATATTCAAATTATATTTCATCATAAACTGGTTTGTCAACTAAAAATTATCTATTTCATGTAGACAAATTGGTTTATCAACTAAAAATTAATCTGGCCTGTATCAGATATCTCCTCCTCTAAATGAAAATATGATTTGAAATCACTTAATTGCTGAAGAACTGATACAGATTTTAACTTGTTGCTTATCATCTTTGTAACATTATTGAAGGGTTTTTAAGATATTTCTGAAAACTGCTGCATGAAGTATAATCGTAGAAACAGAGTGATTGTAGGAAAACAAATTTCTTCTTTCTGATAGGAAATATTTATAGTTTCTTTTGTACATCCTTTTTTAGATCATTCTCATCTTCGCTGCTACCGACCCAAGGATTATAAGGTATGTAGTATAAATTGCAGAACAATAATTATCCTGGCTTTCAGATTAGAGCATTAGTAAATTTCTTACATGTATGGTCAGATATTATCATATTCATTTAGTCAAGAAATTTACAAACAATAATTGTCATATTATGGCATGTCATTATTTTGTGTATGTTGTCAGGTGGTAGGATAGACTTTTCATTGAGTGTCTTGCTACAAATGTTTTGTGACTTTTGATTGTGCATTACTTGTTTGTGTATGTGTATATGTGTGTGTGTGTGTGTCTGTGAGAGACAGAAATTGGTTGTGTATGTGTATATGTGTGTGTGTGTGTCTGTGAGAGAGAAATTGGTTGCTACTTTTAGTGATACCTCACACAGTAGTATTTCTAAGTTTCAGTCATTCGTAGAGCATCCTCATAATTTTTACAATACCTGCATGTAATTTATGCTGTCTTTTAAAAATTCACCTTGTTTTTATGTATTTCACCAGTGTAAATGAAAAATCAGTATCATATACTTTAAATGGATGATAGCCTTAAAAATACAGCAAAAACAAAACAACGTTACTAAATTCTGGCTAGAAAACTATTGTTTTCCAAAGACTCTGAGACATGTTCTCTTTTTCTTAAAATGAGATAAGCAATGATAGACAGGTATAGGAGACATACCAATAGCTAACTGAAGATTTCTGATTGAAAGAGAATTGAAAAAAATATATATTTTTTCTTTTGGGATTCAGTACCCTTTTAGTGTATGTCCATGTGCTATATAAAATAATCTTGTGTATCATCTAAATCCATTTTGGGTACCATACTAAGTTATCTGCTATACCACTAGTAGTTCATGTTCTACATTTTGAGAAGTACTGCCCCAGAGTTTTTCTCTTCTGTCCCTAAGTGTAAGCTTCTTAATAAGAAGAGGCATCATAGTTGGGAAAACAAAACAAAACAAAAAACATAGCTTCCCTTATAATACCTTTGTTTATTTGCTTGAAAACAATTTATCCCATGCTTACTGGCACTGAACAGCATAGCTCTTCGCCATGCTTTGATTGTGATAAAAGAAATATGGAACAAGCCAAGGCACCATGTGACTAAGGGGCCAGATCTACCAGAGAGTCAGAATCATCAAGGTGGAACTTTATAAAAGTTTATTCCAGGCCTACTAAATTAAAATTGTTAAGACCGTAGACTAGAAATTTTTATTTTAAACAAGTTTCCAGGTGATTCTTATGCAACTCTTTTGCTGTCTATCCAAGGATTGGTATTTGAGAACTACTAGTATAGACGTGGATATAGCACTTGAATAGAACCATTCCTTGTATAGCATTTGTATAGGGTCGTGCCCTTGCTTGAGGCTGTCCCTAGAGGAGTGTGGGCCTGGCCTAATTCCCCTGGTGCAGACCTACCCTATTATGTGGAATTTATTCTAACACATACATGGGTACTGATCTGTGTAATATATATGTGCACCCATGCGCACACACACACACGCATCAAGAAGCATAATGTTTGTTGTCTTGCATGGGGCCCAGGGAAGTTACCTTAGTTGTAATACCTAAGGGACAAGCCTATCTTCAAGTCATGTTTCACAAGTTTTATTTATTTTCTTCTTTATTTGCTTCTTTGGTTTTTTTTTTTACTAATCTGTAAGTTCCAGAATGGCAAGGATCTTATTGATCTTGCTTATTGACAATTGCTAGATATTGTCTGATGTACGGTGTGGATTCCTAAAATATGTGTTGTGTGAGTGGATTATGAAGAGAAAACAAGTAAACCAAATATACAAACGTATAGAATGGGGAGAAAAGTATAAAGTTTATAGGACACTAATCTTTATCCTAAGGTAACTATAATCCAATTCTACGTTGACTGGTCCACTTAGAGGTAGGTGACATATTTAGAATCCTCTTTTCTAAATGAATTCTTTAAAAGAACTTCACTTCTATTCATCTTTAATATCCACCCACCCTCACCTCTGTATTCTTCACTTTTAGAGTTAGAGTAGCAGTTGTTCATTCATACTACCTTTGTAAAGCTGTGGGTGGTAAGTGAGCTCACAGGATTATTTCTGTATTGAAGAGGTAGATTTTCACAGAAATACATATGCAGCATTGAACAGTGCTGTCTCTTCTATGAAAAAAATAAAGGGCTATTTTCTTATAGGCATATAGTAACTGGTAGTGGAACACTATAGGATTTCTACAAGGAGAAGAGTTATGAAACTAGGAGTGCTTGCAAAAATTTTTTAGAAAAGTGAGACTTCGCCTGAGTTCTGTTGAGAAATATATTCTGCAGAGGCAAGGGAAGAGACAGAAGAATGTCTTAGAAGGAAAACAACATGAAAAAGCCTTGGAGTTTAGAATAAGTACATTGTCCTGGAGGCAGGGGGGAAACTACTGGTCTGGCTTGAGTGGAGGGCGTATATTGAGGGATAATGGCTATTTAACATTTATTTTCTATTTTTCCTACTTCTTCATACCTATTATATCTGCCACCTCCCTCTTTAAGATTTCTGGTTACTTGGTCATTAGCTGTTCTTTTGGCCAAAGTCACCTCTCTTCACCCTGGATGCATTATGATCAGCTGTTCTATAAATACAAAGTTCTCAGAAAGAGAACACACCTCTCAGCCTGCCTCCCTGTATCTTTATTGTTCCCTGTTTCTTTGTCCTTTCATTGCTAGACATTCAAATGAATGACCCAATGCAGCCAAAAATTAATTAGTTAATTAAAAAAAAAGCCTGGAAGTGAATTAAGTCACTTCTTATATTCCATTGACAAGAACTAGTCACATCTAGAAGCAAGATGAGGAAGGTGGCTAGCAAATAGAGACCCTAGTTAGGCAGCTGTTTTCCACTGAAGAGGGGTCATAGATTTTAGTAGACCACTGACCATATCTGTCATAGTCTGCCTATCTGCCACCAAATATCCCTTTCTTCCCTCACACAGAACATACTTTTGTCCTCTTCCAGGAAAATCACTTGAAGTTCCATCATTCAAGTTCCACTTGAATCTAGCTTGAAGTTCAGGATCTTTTGAGTGTTGGATAAGCCAGAGCCAGATAGCCTCCCTGTGATCCAGTGACCTGTGAACCGAGACAAGTTACTTCTCCCCTCCCTCACCTTCTCACTCTACCTGAACCTCATTTCTGGTATGTTTTGTTAGAGCAGGGATAGGATAACTGGAAAAAAATGGTGCTCTTATTTGCAAAAGGGAGAAATGGAGAACGAAGAGCAGTTACTAGTCTACAGCAATGATAAATGCTGCTGGGCAAGCTTCGTGAACCTAACAGGCAGGTGCCCCGCTGCCATGATAGTAGAGGAATGTCCTTTCTTAGACCTTACTCTCCATGGGCCCTGACTCTACCCTGCAGCTGGTTTTTCCATGTCCATTTATTATCCCACATGACAGTGAGTTATCCTCTCTGAAATGGGTTTGGAGGATTTGATCTCTTGGGACTGTATAGTTTTCTAGCCCACTTCCTGCTGTTAAAAGTTTTGGGGCCTGAGAGCTATTTTATAGACTTAGGCTCTTAAAGGCCAGGTTCTTGATTTCTTAGGCAATATAGACTTAGGCAAGTATCAACTTCTCATTTATTTGCTTGCAGTCAGTTTAGTGTTTCAGTAAATACACACAAAGTTGTTTTTTTCCCTCTAAATATAATTCTGAAGTCTGATTTATTTCTTTAGTTCTTATGCCTTTTAATGGCACTTACCTTGAGGCCCTTTGAAGTAGGCTCAGATGGGAAGTAACCTCCTCAATCTGATTTTTGTCTTAGGATTTCGTTTCTCTGTTTAAAAGTTTTAATGGCCCTTTGTTCAAAGCTCAAAGCCTTTTTCTGTCTTAACCTTCTACATTTTGTGTCCACACGCAGTTGGCACTCACTTTTCCTGGCCCTGAGAGGCCCTCGATTACTAAAATCTTTCTATACTATTTTATTTCTGCTCTCAAACCAATCTCTCCTGAGCTCGTCATTCTTGAGATCCCTTGCTCAGTATAAGTAAAAGCCAACACACACTACAGCTCTTGCCCTTTACAGCTATTTTCCTAGAGATAATAAGCTTGAAAGTTATGTGGTCTATCTTCCCAGCTGTTGCAGGCCACAGTTTTATTTTGCTACTGCATTATTGGATCTTAAATTTTCAATCCTCAAGTATCTATTCCCTTGCTTCCTGCTCCTGACTTACAGACCAATGCATAGTTAGGTCTATGTTAAGACCAGTACAGTAAGATACTGATTTCTGAGTTGTTTGGGGTAATGCTATTTGCTATAGAAATAAACCTACAAACTTCAGAAGGTTAATATAATAGAAATTTAGTTTTTATTCACATAATAGTTAATTTAGGGTGCGTCTAATCTGCATACTATTTTTCCGTGCAGTGACCCCATTCTGTGCCTTTGCCTTACTCTAGAGCTTTGCTGTCCTCTTCACATGGTGGAAAATGAAGGAGAACCTGAAGAGGCATATCTCTTTCTTAAAAACCTTGGCCTGGAATTGACACATAACATTTTTACCTACACTCTGTTTGCCAAGAACTAATCAGATGGCCACACCTGGATGCAAGGATTGCTTCTCAGCAGTAATTCTGCTCTGGAGGAGGGAAAGATGAATTGTGATGGAAAGCTAGTCATTTCTTCTGTCACATCTAGAATGCCTTGTCCCTCTCCACTCCCAACTTCTCTCTTACCATTAGGAAAGATGATATGACTGAAACTCTATTATGCTAGAAATAAAAAATTAGCAAAACTAGAACCTATCTCTGCCTGAATTCATGGATATTTCATGATGATGAGGGAGATAGGCAATAATAAAATCACAAAAGTCAATATATACTTGGAACTGTGATAAATGTCATGGGGGACATGCATGCTAGCTTGGACTGGTTATATATTAGGAGGATTTGATCCGGTGAAGGAGAATGGAAAAAGGATCTTGAGGACTGGTGATTGCTCTTGAGCTCTGAAAGTGAATAAGAATTCACTGTGTGAAAAGGAGGGAAGGACATGTGCAAGGGAAAAGGGGAAGTAGCATTTATAAAGGTTCAGTGGCTAGGCAACTAAAAGACCAGTGTTGCTAGGAGTGAAAGACATGGGTAGGTGCATGATTTAAATTGAGGCTGGAGTAGTAGATAGGGATCACACCTTTCTCACCATGTTAAGAATTTTGATAGTTATCCTAGGTACAATGGGAAGCAAATGAAATTATTTTAAACAACAAGATGATACAGTTGGATTTGTACCTTGCGAATATTACTCTTGATTTTAGTGTGGACTAGGAAAAGAATGGATAGTAATATACAAGTTAGTAGGCTATTGAATAGTCAATGTGAGAAATGATGATGGATTGGTTTGGGGCGATAGTGATGGAGGTCGATTGCAGTGGAGATATTACACAGATATTTAGGATTAATGTTGATAGAAAAGTAGACTTGACAAATAAAAAAGATATATGATGTTCTCCTAGAGAAAGTGTCAATATCATACAGATATTCTTCTATGTAGAGTAATTCAAAAATTAACAAAATCTCAATAAAAATATCTCCAGGCATTTTTTTTTTTTATTTCAGGAACTAGGCAAAAATAGACAGGAAAACTTTGAAAGCGGAGACCATTGAAAGGGGCTTAGCCATGCAATGTTAAGAATGACTCTTATATTTCTAATTTTCACAACTCAGTGTTTGATGACACCATTTATTGGGATAGGAAACATGCAAAGGCTAGTTTAAAGTTCACAGAACTCTAAATTCTGCTGCAAATTCCTGGTTTTCTTGTCTAGATGCTGGAGAGTGTCTGACTATTCAGCTCAGAAACAGACCAGAGCTTAAAAATCAACCATATGGCACTTCATGTATTCTGAAGGGGATTTAATTTTAAGAAGTCATTGAGCTTTTGTTTCGGGCAGGTCAGATGGGAATGAAAGCAGACAGAAAGAAGGATAGAGATCTGAGGTAATGGAGGAGCATATGACAGGAAATAAGAAATAGTGGGATAAAAGCCATTTCTCTCAATGGGATGTGAGGATATCTAAACAAGACATAGTTCTACATTTTCACATTTTTAAAACTTTACCTTGGCCAGCAAATCTTTTACGGAAGCAATTCGTGGACTCAAAAATATTTTGGAATTTTTGTTAGGCCAGTTAAGAAGTGCAGACCATTGGATGTGTAGGATTTTGCTCCTTTTTATTCTAATGCATCTTTCACATGAACAGTTTTGTTCATATAAAAAACCGTCCAAAGTGGCCACTGTAATTCTAAAATATGCTTAGTGAAATTATGCTATTTGGAACAATAAGTGTAAAATTTTAAATTATAAGCATATGTAAGATGATGGAAAGTTTGAATCTAACTTGGAGGGGGCATGGGCCTAACCTGAAACACAGGCATAAGAGTCTGGCAGTGTCGGTCAGTCAGTATGTTGCTTGTACACCTTATGTCTTGGGCCCCAACTTAGTGGTTTGTTTCTTAAATTGGAGACCTGATAAATCTGTAATTCTAGGAAGATGGAAGTTTTGGTAGTGATTTCTCTTAGAGGCGTTTTCGCCCATGGCAAAAAAAAAAAAAAAAGACGAAACTGAGGAAAGTTTTTATGATATTCTGACAAGTGGCCCAGGGCAAAGTTTCTACTAAGGATTTTAAAATGGTATAATGAGAACATCTGAACCTGTCAATCCTTAGGTCTGGCGCTTTAGTAGCTAATGCCTGTTACTTCTCTATGAACTTCCTCTTACAGACTCAGAGCAAAAAGTGACAAAGAGAGAGAGACATATTAGTATTGTTAGTAATAAGATAGATTTCCGCCTGGGTTACAAGTTTTCAGATTTGACCAGATAATGACAACCGCTCTGCATTCCTACAAGACAAAGTAACTCAGCATTTGGGAGCTTTAACAAAAGGAGAGCAGAGTCCAGCTTCAACAGGAAGATTCACTTACAGCACCATTGTAGTCAGAGAGACCCCCAGGAGGGAGGCCCAAGTGTCTCAGAGGAAAAAACTATTTCTATTTAAGTTGAGTGTCTTAGATGTGGCAGCCAGGAGGGTCTGTTTGGATCTTATTGGACTTCCAGGGTTGTCAACTGCCAACTCACCAAAGGACGACCATGATAACTGAATGATCTGTTGATACCAAGCAAAGCAGAGCTTATGATTATGCAGTAAGGGAGAGCACCACCTTTACAGTCTTCGTAGTATCTCCAAAAGGTTAACGGTAGATATTTGTAGGGTTTTGGGGTCTGGGCTCCAGTAGTTTAAGGTAGGGCTTTTAATGAGGGAATCTAATTAGCAGAGTTTGTGATATAAAAGTCTGGGATTAATGGACACAGAGGTTAGAGTCTTAAGGCAAGTCTTGGTAAATAAACAGGTATTTGATAGGGAAGGGATTTGTCCTATTGAGTGATGTCGTGTCCTGAGAAGGGGACTGTTTGCCCAGATTAAGAATCTGTTGTTTTGAGAAGGGAGCTGATTGATGATTGAGCAGACTGCTGTTCAGGCAAATGATTTATGGGAAGGTCCTGAAGCAAATAATGAAGCTATTTACTGGTTTATAGCATTATTTTCCCGACAAGAGTTTCCTGGAACTCATGATAAAGTCATGTTGAGGTGGGTGGGCCTCAGTTTTTTGTTCTTTTAGCCAAGCCATGTGAATGTAGGTGGTCTCAGTTCTCACACGTCTTACTAAGGTTATATACACTTTTCCACTAATGTGTTAATACATTGGTAGATTTATTCCAAGAAACCTTATAGTTTTGGTTTCCATTGTAAGTGGTCTTTTATGTAAAATTACATTTTTATATGTTTTACTGATGTATGGGTCTGCAGTACATTTTTGTATAACATTCTTGTCTTAGATATTCTTGAATTTTTTTAATAGAGGAAACCATATCCTCAACAATGAATTTTATTTATTTGTCCTGACTTACTAGGATTTTCAGTACATTGTTAAGTAGAAGTGGTGATGAGGATGTGGCAGACATTTATTGCTTATTGGCTATTCATGTCCCCTCCCGTATTTTCAAGCCCTCTTGCAGGTGTGTGGGGCCTAGTTCCAGCCAATGGACCATACATGTAAATTACGTGGATCCCTTCCAGGGTGCAGCATAGAAGAATTGATATGAACTCTCTCTTGTTATAGCGATAATGAGGTCTCATGTTCTAGATGGTACAACTACAAGTTGTTCAGCCTGTCTCATCAGCCCGGGTCCTTGGGCAATTTTGTGAAGTGTGATTCTCTTGCTAACCTATATTACCATAAAGCACAGGGAAAAATGAACCTTTATTATGTTAAGCCACTAATTTTCAAACTTAATTTGCTCTTGCAATGCAGCCTGATACACTGCAGCATGAACTAATACTGTGTTGTCTTGATCCTGTCTTTGATAAGATCATGTAGAAGGTTTCACACCTATGAATCTTATTTGCAGTAGATTTTTGTTAGATATCCTCTAGCAAGTCAAGGAAGTTCCGTTTGAAATTCCTTGTTTGCAAGGTATGTATGTGTTTTAATTACGAGTGGATGTTGGATGTTATTGAATAATTTTTTCAGCATCGAGTTGATAATGATTTTTCTATAGTGAATTAATAGATTTTCTATTGATAACCCATTCTTGTATTCTTTGAATGTACCCAGCTTAATCACGTTGTATTCTTTTCTTGAACATCACTAAATTTAATTTGTTAATATTTTACTTAAGATATTTTGTCACATATGGTCACTAGTAAGAGTGGTCTCTAATTACCTTTCTTCTGCTTTTCTTGAGTGGTTTGGTAGCAATGTTATGATCACATCATAAAATTAATTGGGGGATATTTTATTTCTTCCTTGGGAACAGTTTGTCGGTTTGTTCCTTGGCTCTTTTTATTGGGTTGTTAGTAAATCAGATTGTTAGCGCATCTTCTGTGGAACTTTCCTCATAGGCATCCTGTGAGGCCTGGGCTGTGGGGATTTTCTGGTTTTTTCTGCTGTGGATCTCTCATAGTTCACTGGCCTGGAACCCCTACCACTTAATAGCTGTTTGACTTTTCTTCAGTTTCCTCTCCTGTAAAGTGTAGGTAATAAAAATACCACATAGGGTCATTGTGAGGATTAAACAAGTTATTTATATAAGTGCATTGAACAGTGGTCTAAGAAGGGAGGAATTTCCCCCTACCCCCTAAAGATGGACACACTTAGGAATTACTTATCATTTTCATTACATTATTTTGGAATTTCTTCTAAATTTTTCTTCAGTGTAAAGAAAGTACATCTTCCTTAAACCAAACCAGATAGTTGAGCATATGTATTTTTAAATTGATAAGGTAGGAATGGATCATTCCCTTCAGTAGGATTCAAAAGGAATGTTTTCAGCAAAATTGAGAAACTGATCTCAGTTGCCAATATCTGCTTCTCTCCCTTTTGAATCAGAACTGTGCTTTGTTCTTACTATCCTGAAAATAGTACCTCTACTGCACTTCTTTCCTATAGTCTTCATTCTCAACTACTTCCCAGCAGAGTCCTTAGAATTATTTTTATTTATTTCTTAAGTTTTATGTCCCATAACAAAGGAGAAACTTTAAAGCATGGTGTGTAGTACCAGGCACTAAATGGGCTTTCAACAAATATTTGTTGGATAAGTGAATTTCCTGGTTCCTATTTATACTTTGTGGTTCTCTATTCCATTAATTTGACCTTGAAGTTCCAATAAATATAAAATTTTCATGGGCATAAATATTATTTAACTTATGAACTTATTGTATAAACAACTTTTCAGGAACCTTATTTCATAAGTATGGTATAACCAAACCATTATGTATCACATATTTGAAAAGTATGTCATTTAATTACATTACATTTATATAATTACAATGAATTTGGTGTGTGAAATTTTCTTTTCTACCTGTAACAATTTCAGATTGGTTTAAAAATATTAGATTTTATCTTGATACATTGCAACATTTGCAATATTGGAATTATTACATTTCTGAGATCTTAGAAATGGCATTTAAAGAACTATTTCTATAAATGTAAAACAAAAAAAAAACTGTTTATGCTGAAATATGAAGGTTGCTGTAAACAGAGGAAATAAATACTGTTGTCTTTCATAACTCGAGCCCTCTGCTTTGCGTTTGTACTAATTTTGTCTCCTTTATTTTCTGTAGCAAACCTGTAAGATAATTTCCCCAGTTTATAGAGAAGGAAATGAAAACTTAAGAGTACATGACTTGCTCAGGGTCGCATAACAAGCAGGGATTTGAACCCTGTTCTTTGAACACTCCAAGGCAGGATTCTTGAGGAGTCATCCAAGAAATGTAACTCTTCTGTTATGAGCCAAAGAGATAACATTCCATTTGGTTTTAGGAAGTGAATAAGCAACCTATGGAAAACTCACAAGAGCTACGAAAACGTTTTCTTAAGCTGAGTTTTAAGGTTGAAAATTTGAAGTGGATTCTTATCAAAGACTTACCCCCTTATTATACCTTCCGTTCCCCATTTAGATAAATAATTTTCCAAAACAAATATTTATCCTAATTCCATGGAAGGAATACATCCCAGCTGTGTCCCCACTGCACAATTACTTATTGTGTATCTATTTAGTTCTAATTTCCTTCCTCATTGTTTTATCATTACTTGTTTTTTCACGTCTCTCATTCTGGATTGTAATATCTTTGAGGTCTCCTGTTATATTTAACTGTGACTACTGTCACCTGCCTTGTTCAGTATTTGATACATAGAAGATGCTTAGTAAATGTCAGATAGTATTGAGTTGCAGCGTTCAAGGTTCTCTACAGTGTGCCCCTCTCCACCTCTGTGATATTCTCTTTGATTACTTTCCTACAGAACTAGCCAAGTGACTGTACTCATTGTTTATCTTTCCTTGTGCCTTTTCCTCTACTTGGAATGCCCTATCTCCCCCTTTTCTCTACTTACGGCCTTGATTCCAATCCACCTCCTCCATGAGACCTCCACCATTTAGACCATTAGAAGTCTATAAATGTCCTTCTGCACATATTGTCGTTAGGATGTATTTGCCACCTAGCATATCTCACTGTCAGTTTTCTTTGTGTTAATACCCTGACTCATCTGGTTTGTGATTTCAAATCCCTGTACCTCTCTAGATCTGTGTGTTATTCTTGAACATGTTGTTCAAGAGATTCTCAGTGAATATTCTGATAAAGAGAAAAAAAGTCAGTTGTAGTCACCTAGAAGAGGCTTTATTTAAAGCGTTGCTGACTAGTTTGTGGAGAAATTTTAGTAAACAAAAAATGAAATGGTCTGCCAGCCAGCATGACTCAAATGGCATTGAAATTAATGAAGAGAAAATAATCTCTCTACTATAAGCCAAGTGACTCATATTTGGATATAATTCTAGAAACAGCATTATAGCACTTTTTTTTCTTTTCTGTCAGTCTCTTAATATATACACTTGTATTTATTGGTCATGGACCTCTTTGATCTTGCTTTTGACATTCACTGTGTTTTTACTTTGTCTCTGTGAACAGCTAACAATAGAGCACTTTTCAGTTTTTTCTTTTATTCAATCTGGATCACATATTTCTTGGTCAGTTATTTGGGACTGTAACTGAGTCATTTGAATTACATGCTGTTTGGTTCTGGGATGAAAGCTTGATTCTCTCAGCTGACTGCTGGCTCACCATATGTTGCTGTAATTCTGGAAAACAGTGAAAATTGTGGTAGGGTTGAAGTAAGAAGCCGTGTTGGAGTGGCGTCTTAATAATAAAGGACTTATATTTGTTGTATAACTAATTCACACACCTAGGCATCCTGCAAGGTACTTTAAATAAACGACGGAAGATCTATAAGGTAGCTGTTATTAACCCTGTTTTACATACAAGTGAAATGAGTCTGAGAAAGATTAAAGGTCAAATTGACCTTCTTAAAAGGTCAAATATTTCGTTGATAGTAACTGCTAGGACATAAGCTCATAAAGGCAGGGATTTCGTTGTGTTCACTGTTGTAATCCCAACATTTAACATGGTGACTGGAAGTTAAATATTTGTTAAATAAATTCAGTTCCTCTCTCTCATTTTCTCTTTTTTTTTTCTGTGGTGTTTTTGTTCTTTTAATTAATGTTGCTGGTTCATAATGTCCCCCGTCATGTATCTCATTAGTTCAGGAAAGTTTTTCTTCTATTTTGTCTTTCAATAATTTTTCTACTCTGAGAATTTTTAACTCTTTCACTATATTTTGGGAAAGTTCAAAACTATGCGCGTTACGTTGTCAATTTGATAAAGCCAGTGCCAATTCTACTTTTTCCTATGTCTAATGCCATTTAAATGATATTATATAGTTATTAATTTTTTCAGTTCTTTCATTTGATCTGACAGGTCCCCTAAATTTTCAATCAACCATCTCAATTTTCTTTTTTTTTTTTTCATTGATAAAATTGACATTTTCTCGAATTTATTTAAGATTTCAAGACGGCAGAATTCTAAAATTTATGTCGTCCATAAATAGCTTGCTCTGGAGTGAATAAAGAGATGGACCATACTTGGTGTTGTGGAAATATGAATGATGGATTTTTAGCTTAGGTCTACGATAATGATGAAATCTGGAATAGCAGAGGTAAGAGCATGGTGGAGATAAAAATTTTTAATTTACTGAGTTTTGGTTACATGTGGAAAATCCAAATAGAGCTGCCTTACAGAGAAATGGGTATCCAGATCTGGATTTCCAGAGATACGTCTTGGAAAGCTAAGTCTTGTCCGTAGATAAGTGTTTCAAAGATTACTGTACACTTGATAATAGAAGCAAAGGAAATCAACCAAAGAGAAGGTACATGAGACAGGGGCAGAAAGTGTGACATTGGAGAGCAGCCACTGATTCAGTGATGAGATGAAGGATGAAGAATGTCCACTGGACTATGAAAAGAGGTGACTAAGGAAACAGAGGAGGAGAAATTCAGGAGAGAAGACTAAAAGAGGACTGACCAGTGACAAATGCTGCAGAGGCCAAGTAGTATGAGAACTGGGAGGAAAGGACAAGGTTTACAAAATAAGTTGTGGAAGAGTAGGTTCTGATGAAACATTATAAGTACAGGAGAGGTAGAAAAATAGCAATGTGTTTAGTCTGCACCTTCAATGAGTTTTTTTAATGTACAAAAGAAGAGAGATAAAAATGGGAGAGATCAGGCATGAATTGCATTAAAAGTTGGGAGCCAGTTGAAGTGAAGAAGCTGGAAATACAGATAGCATGCTAATAATTAATGGAGGGAAGTTCAAAGGATGTGAAAAAGAATGGGGATAAAGCACAGATGGAGGTAGGTGTTATTCTTGGATTGAAGAAACTTCTGAGATTAGATAGAAGGGAGCATACATGTGTGGACTCAGTAGATTCACAGGAGAGCAGAGGCAGCAAGTTAGAAACATCTGTGTGAGAGTGTGTCAGAGGATTTAAAGAACATTATGGGAAGGATGTATTAATTCCAGTGAGGATGCTGGCATTAGAGAATGTCAAAGTAATTTGAGTGTCCATATCATACTGACAATAATAAATTCATAATAAAACTAACCAATCTATATGGTTAATTTATTTTTTTTTTCTAGAAGCATTTAGTGTCTTGGGTACATTGGCATAGTATTTGCAGGGAATATATGCCAGAGAAGAGATAAGAAAGCTGGGTCAATACAAAAGAGGGTTTGAAGTCTACCCTAATCAGGACCTAGGATGGTTAGGTTTACCAGATAACTGCCATATCTCTGGGGCCTCTAGTGAAAGTGCAGCCATGAGTCACCATGTTTTGAGTTACGTCAACACTATCATCCAGACACCATTGGGTCAGGAATAGGAACTCAAAGGCAACCAACAAAGGATGGGGCTATGAGATGTGCCTGGTATGAAAGGTCTGCCCAAGGGTGATGTTTTCGTGTGTTACAACACTACTAATCCACTTTCTCTGTGATACGTACATGATATAGTAGGGATGTGCATTACAAAACAATACCTGAACTAAGGCGTAACATCATAAGAACATTGGTGGATTGGAAGCATAAAGAAAATAAATGTAAGAACAAGGGCAAGTTAAATTTTACCTAGCATAGCTTAATTCTAATTTTTTTTTTAATGGCAGTTCTTTTTTTTTTTTTAAGAGCAGTTTTATATTTACATAAAAAACACAAAGATAGTACAGAGAGTTCTCATATACTCCATACCCAGTTTCTCATATTATTATCATCTTATTTAGTATGGTACATTTGCTATAATTAATGGATCAATATAGATGCTGTGATTTATGTCATACAGTGTTCTGCCTATGTTTACCTCTAAGAGTTTGATAGTGTCTGGCCTTACATTTAGGTCTCTCTCATTCTCTCTTGAACTTAACTCCAGATTATCACTCTCTTTTTTTAAAATTATTTTAATTTATTTTTGGCTGTGTTGGGTCTTTGTTGCTGCACACAGGCTTTCTCTAGTTGTGGCAAGCCGGGGCTACTCTTCGCTGCGGTGCATGGGCTTCTCATTGCGGTGGCTTCTCTTGTTGCAGAGCATGGGCTCTGGGTGCATGGGCTTTGGTAACTGTGGCACACGGGCTCAGTATTTGTGACTCACATGCTCAGTAGTTGTGGCACATGGGCTTAGTTGCTCCGCGGCATGTGGGCTCTTCCTGTTCCAGGGCTCAAACCCATGTCCCCTGCATTGGCAGGCGGACTCTTAACCACTGTGCCACCAGGGAAGCCCCCACCAAAGCTACTCTTATTAATATTTTTATGCCCCCCCCCCCCCCCGCTGCTAAAATCCAGAAGTTCATTCCTAGCCTTTTCTGCCTTGACCTGTCAGCAGTACTTGACCGAGCTAGTTACTCCTCCTCCTTGAAATACATTATTTAATTGACTTCCAGAATAACACATTCTCCTTTTTCTTCCACTTCTTCCCTGGCCATTCCTCAGTTTGTTTCCTTCTCATCTTCCCAGCCTCTAAACAGTGGAGTCTTCCCAGGGCTCAGTTTTCAGGTGTTTCCTATTTATGCTCACTTCCTTGGTTATATCACCTAGTGCCATACTTTTAAATGCCATTTAGACTCTGGAAATTACCAGCTTGTACATTTATCCTGGACTCTTCTCCTGAACCTCTGCTTTAATAGTTTGGATGATGAATAGATGTGTGAAGCTCAACATGTCCAAAACCAGACTCCTAATATCTTACTCTTCCACCTGTCCTTTTGGAAGGGTATAGCTAATTCATACAAACTCAACTCTTCCAGTTGATTTCACCAGAAAACTTTGATGTTATCCTTGATAGTCAGTCTGTGCAAATCCTGTTGGCTGTATCTTCCAGATGACTTCTGAATCTGATCACTTTTTGCCTCCACTGCTATCACTCAGAATCAAGCCAGCGTTCTTTCCATACTTTGTTGTAATAGTTTCTTAACTAATTTCCTTGCCTTTGCCCTTGGGCCCACTATAGACTGTTCTCGACACAGTAGCCGAGGAGATCTTACTTACAAAAAAAATAAAAAGAGCTTATTTTTCCTCTGTTTAGAATAGAAGGCTAAATCCTTAAAATTTACCTTATTTACTTTATTTCCTACTATTCTGTCTAGCCCTGTTGGCTTCCTTGCTATTTCTAACTATCAGGCATGCACCCTACCCCATCCACAGGATCTTTGTGTTTATTTTTCTCTCTTTCTGGAACGTTCTTCTCACAAATGTCCCCCTGACTTAGGTCTTATGGTCTTCACTAGGGTCTTCAGGCCTTTACTCCCTAGGTCTTTACTAGGACAGTCTTCTCTGTGAGGTCACAATTGACTACTGTATTTCGAATTACAGCTCCTGCCCTACATACCCCTGCCACTCCACCCAGCAGCACTTCTTATCGCCTTTATTTTCTTCCCATGGTATTTACCATCCTTCCATATACTCTATATTTTACCTATTTATTTTGGGCGGGCAGGTGTGTGTGTGTGTGTGTTTTAACATCTTTATTGGAGTATAATTGCTTTACAATGGTGTATTAGTTTCTGCTTTATAACAAAGTGAATCAGCTATACGTATACATATATCCCCATATTTCCTCCCTCTTGCATCTCCCTCCCACCCTCCCTATCCCATCCCTCTCTGTGGTCACAAAGTACTGAGCTGTTCTCCCTGTGCTATGCGGCTGCTTTCCGCTAGCTGTCTGTTTTACATTTGGTAGTATTTATAAGTCCATGCCACTCTCTCACTTCGTCCCAGCTTAACCTTCCCCCTCCCTGTGTCCTCAATTGAGTCCATTCTCTACTTCTGCGTCTTTATTCCTGTCCTGCCCCTAGGTTCTTCAGAACCATGGTTTTTTTTTTTATTTTTTGGTTTTTTTTTTTTAGATTCCATATATATGTGTTAGCATACGGTATTTGTTTTTCTCTTTCTGACTTACTTCACTCTGTATGACAGACTCCAGGTGTGTGTTTTTAAATCTCTCTCTCCTTACTAGAATGTAAATTTTACTAGAATATAAGTTCTACAAGGGTAGGAATTTATTCATTTATCTACCCTGATTTATTATGAAGCAATGAATGAGTATGAGGACTAGAATTCTGTTTTGTTTGGCCTCATAGATAAACTAGACTATCATTAGTTCATGTGTATTTGTCCTTTGTTTTATATATACATCCCTACCTTTACCCTATTCCTACTCAAAAGCCATTGGAATTGATAAAGTTCTGTAGATTTTGGACATGTGGAATGAATAATCATATGTATTTAATGTCTAGTCATGCAGTGGTAGTAATGACTGCTACATTTTGAAATTTACCTTCAAATATAGCTGTGGCGTTATATTTGATTTTTTTACTTTTACAAAGGGTATGTGTGTGTGTGTGTGTGTGTGTGTGTGTATAATGTCACTATATATATCCTGTGTGTGTCTGTGTGTGTGTGTATATATATATATATATATATATATACACACACACGTATATATATGTGTGTATATATATATATATATATATATACACACATATATATACATGTATATATATAAAAAATTTTTAAACAGGTCATCAGAACACCTCATGGGAGAGACTTCAATGACTCTTTGGAAAGATGTGATGACTATTTGAGTTCAAGGTCATGTAGCCATCCCCAGCATTCATCCAGGACCTTACTCGTTCATTCAGCACCCTCTACAATGCCGAAGCATTCTCCAAGCCCTGTGTTAAATCGTGCTTCTCTCAGGGAAAGGTAATGCTTGGTCTCTATTTCTGTACTAAATTTTTGAATAATCATCATTAGAAAAGAGCAGGCAGGGCTTCCCTGGTGGCGCAGTGGTTGAGAGTCCGCCTGCTGATGCAGGGGACACGGGTTTGTGCCCCGGTCCGGGAAGATCTCACATGCCGCAGAGCGGCTGGGCCCGTGAGCCATGGCCGCTGAGCCTGCGTGTCCGGAGCCTGTGCTCCGCAATGGGAGAGGCCACAACAGTGAGAGGCCCGCGTGCCGCAAAAAAAAAAAAAAAAAAAAGAAAAGAGCAGAGCAGGCAGTAATTATGTATGTGATGTGATTATTCGTAACGGGATAATCTGATTTTAAGAGACTTACTTTAAATTGTTTTTGTTTAGAACATATTGCATATTATACAATGCTAGATACTCCTTCCCAGCCCAGTTCTCTTAAAGTGAGTTTATTAACTATTAGTGAGTTTATTAATTAGGGTCACTTTAACCCTAATTAAATTTTGTAGTTCCCAAGTGAAAAATAGAGTATATGATAGTTTGTTTTTAGTAGATTCATAGAGATTTAATATTATAGTCATGGCTTATGTATAAAAATAGCATAGGTTATATTTTCCTTTTAGTGATAATGATGATACTATATATTATTGGTACATGGCGCCTATTTTCCTCAAATTACCTACCCCCAACTTGCCAAGAGAATCTTAATCGTCTGTCTATCTTAACCTTATGTAAAGATTCTAGTTCTCCCTCTAAAAATGCTTTGGCAAACAAATTATAATTTGAATGTGAAAGAAATAATTCTTCTTCATCTATTTTTGTTGTTGTTGAATCCAAATTGGAAATTCCTTGCCTCCCTCATGGTAACATAGAAAACCAGAGTTGTCATAAATTAAAAAACAAAACCGAAAACCCAACCCTGGGTATTTAAGAAATTTTATAGAAATTTGAAAACCTAAGAGATATGCCGTCAACACGTAGAAATAAAACCTATCTTTACAAATGGTATCAAAAAGCTAAAGTACCACACCAAATTCCTGCAGCGTACTTAGGGCTATCAGGCATAAATAAGAAAGTTTAAATTAGCTGTAGAGAGTCTATCAAAAGTTCATCTCAAAACTGATGATTCAAACAAGAGTATATCAGTTTGGAAACTGTATTAAAACATCTCTGTCTTGAACAGATAGATTTATCTATTTCCTCATTAGCCCTGTAAGCATTTGAAATGGGTATATGAAGGTATGCTAGAGACCCTCATCCTGAGATAGGGAATTTTGATGAATGTTGCTTCAAGGGTATTAGAATTATGCCTATGGAGATCAAGTTCAGACAGATAGGTAGGTAGGTAGGTAGGTAGGTAGATACATAGCTAGATACATAGATGGATAGATACATAGATAGATACATAGATAGATAGATACAACTATATATTTACATAGGGAGATATATGTCTGTGTATCTGTAGGCTTTAAAAGTTCAGGAGAAGCTCTTGAAGAGAGGTTTTTCTACTGAAGTCTGGTAACTTGCATCTCAGTTTTCAGGGACTTTCTTTGATTTCCATGTCTGCTCAGATGTTCAGATATTCAGTTGGTGCTACACTCTTTTTCCCTACTTTTAGAATTAAGCACTTGTGGTTTTCTTTTTTTTCTTTTTTATTTTTTGTGGTATGCGGGCCTCTCACTGTTGTGGCCTCTCCCGTTGTGGAGCACAAGCTCCGGACACACAGGCTCAGCGGCCATGGCTCACGGGCCCAGCCGCTCCGCAGCATGTGGGATCCTCCCGGACCGGGGTACGAACCCATGTCCCCTGCATCGGCAGGCAGACTCTCAACCACTGCGCCACCAGGGAAGCCCTTGTGGTTTTCTTGATTAGGTTCTTTGCCATATCTGTAGGTTTTCAAGAATTTTTTTTACCTGTATCTCCTTGGATATGTTTTTATAAATATTGATTTAGTTTTCTACCTTTTTGCATATTTTGCAGAACTCTCCAGTTGTCTACTACTATAGTAAAATACCAATTTTAGTCTTGTGTTATTTTATCCTTGTATAAATTGTCCCAGCTTTGAAGCCAGGTTGATAAATTCTTCACTGAGGCTATTTTCAAAAATTCTTTATTGAGGGTAGCTAAAGTCAACTGTCCCTTTTTCATATTTCAATGCAGGGGATGGTTTAGAGTAGGTAACAGCATTTACACATTTATTTTGATGTTGGATAGTAGATATAGATAAATAAGTTCTTTGCCAGAAGGATATCAGTGATTCAAATATTAAACATTACATATTTTACTTATGACTTGAGGAAATTTGAGGTACTTTTAAAATAAAAGAATATAATGGCAATTTAGTTTGAATACATCTAAATAAGTTAATAAAATTTTATTGGGGTACTTTCCAGGGTAAATAAACTTTTTTACTTTCACTAACGTAGAACACCTCTGCTTTGAGTGTATTTTCTAAAAAAGATCTAGATCTAGTCTATAAAAGAAAGTAAAATATGTCAAGCAATATGTCTTTAAGACATTACTAGGAACAAAAACATTTTGTTCTTTTTAGCACACTCAGTACCACATCTTTAAATATAAGACATTCTCTGATCTGGCTTTTAGGTCACTGAGAAATATACTATGTTTATACAATCCATTGGAATCAATAAACAATTTAAACTGATGTAAATGTAGATTTTATGTCCCAGGCAAACTTGGGAATATGACAGAACATACAGCTCTGGTTTATCTAGGTAAATCTTCATTAAACTTAAATACGTTTTCCTCTAAGCTTGCTGTAAAAAGCTGACTCCTTAATCATGTATATGAATAAACAGACTTTTGAAAACTTTACCAGTGACTCTAAGCAAATGAATTTATTTATAGTGAAAGTCCTTCTTGCTTTAAGCCTATTTAAAGAATACCTCCAATAGGGTTAGCACACCATACAAGGGTTTCAATTTTGATTATAAGTGTTACATTTCAGAAGCAGTTTTCTCCTTAAAGTATAAATATTAATATTATGACTTATAATTTATATTAGCTTGTAGAGTTATTACTAAAATCAGACTAAGAAATAATAGAAAATCTAACTTAAAAGGAGCTGATATTCTTTTTGATCATGCTAAAGGTTTTGCTTTTTGTAAATGGAGTTAGATTGCTAGGTAATTATTTCTTATACCACAGCACAGACTAGTGGATCCTCTCATAGTATCATTGAAGAGATCCTCTTGGAGCTGGATATTTGGGTCTCTGATTTTCAAGATGTGTTACATTTGTAGCAAATAGCAAGGTCTGCCGATATATTTCCATAAATGCAGCAACACTTCCTATTACAAATGCAGGAGATTAACATTTATATATAGTTGATCATCCATTACTGATTGCATTCTTTAAAACAGATTATGTAAATCATTTATCCTGCTTAACAGTTTATACTTTGTGTAAACACATAAAATTATAACTTTGTAAGAACAAACTGGGAGCTAGAAAGTTTTAAGCAACCTGTTAACATTTTAGTACTCATTCCTTTATAAAGGAATTATCAAGAATATGTCATGTAGATGCATTATAATCAGATGGATGTGGAAATTTTCATTATTACTTGTATAAAACAAATAAAGTAGCTTAATTATACAAGTGCCAGTTTTGAGTTTGGGAAGGGCATGAGAAAGAGGAATAGTTGCTTTCCTTCTCCTTTGACATGTTTAATTTCAAGACTGGAAAATAAGAACTAATTTTAAAGGCACTATAGGTGGAGTTATTGCTCTAATATAAAAATTTATATCTTTATTTAAAGATAAACCTCTAAAGAATTATGTATGGAAATTGTTAAAATGGTCAGATATATAGATATGCTCTCCCCAAATCATGTCAAACTTTATTATTAAGACTGTTAATGGAACATATTGTGAGGACTTAATACTACAGTTGAGAATTAGTACCTGATTTTATATCTGCCTCTCGTCCTCGGTCAAAGAAAGAAAATATGTTATTTTAATCTTTTTATGTTATCACATAGAGATAAGAAAAAATAACTTTCTGTGTCTGGCATTTGGGAAGATTTACTTTTCTCTCCCTCTGGCTACAAGTCACCTTTGTTTTTTATGCCTACAGATTCCATTCTGACTGGTGTTCACCTTCAAACTGCGATGAGATCCATGACCGGGTAAAGAATGTCTTGAAGTCACATCAGGCTCATCAGAGACATTTATATGTTAGTTTCTAAATTTTTCTTTTGAAGGCTTTTTATAATTAGGCATGAAAACCACCCAAGATGCTTAAAGCTCGCATAGTTTAATCACTGGGAAGGAATAGAAAAGATACAACCTCCATTTAATGGAAGTCAGTGGTTTTGCTAAAGGCAATGTATCTAACTTCCTGCTTGACCTGAGTCATTATGCAAAATGTTTGACACAGATCATGTGAACTATAAAAAATGTTAGTGATAACTATCTCATAAAGAGTAAGTAGTGACTTTATGATAATTTTTTCACAGCCTTCAAAATATGGGAACCCTTGTTTTGTGACCCAGAATAAAGCAATTCCATTTCCTGCAAACAGATTTGATTAAATGGTAGAACGAGAGATGGGATGAGACATATGTATTTTGGAGAAGTTTCCCAGCTGATTTTTATGTTAATTAAAACTTAAAAGAGGAAAAGAAGAGGTCAGGTTTATCAGGTTTAATATTAGAGAAGATCA
The DNA here is from genome assembly GCF_003031525.2 of Neophocaena asiaeorientalis asiaeorientalis. Lineage (NCBI taxonomy): Eukaryota > Metazoa > Chordata > Mammalia > Artiodactyla > Phocoenidae > Neophocaena > Neophocaena asiaeorientalis. The sequence goes on along the minus strand of NW_020172632.1, from coordinate 1,140,900 downwards.
GTATAAGAATACTTTCTGACATAAGGCAAATAAACATATATATGAACAACAGCTGGGAAATAATTACAGTATATTATTCTTTTTGTGTTTGATTTCTTGTTTCAGTCATTAATTTAAAAACAATTGTTTATCATGAGTCATGTTGGACACCAAGCTTAGTCCTGGGGATATAACTGGATTATGTGACATTGACATCAGTTTGTACTGTTGAAAGTTTCTGTATGCATATTGATTTTAAATTAAATTTGTTTTCAAAGTGTAATATAGATAGTCCCAGTGACTGTCACTCCCAGGGTTAACATTATCCTAACTTCTAATAGCAAGATTAGTATTGTATATTTTTGATCTTTATACAAATGACATCCAACCATGTCTTTCCCCTTCTTTTCTTAGTTACTTCATTTTGTTTTTTCAATTCAGACATTTTTGCAATACAGACATCTTGTTATATATAGTTCTGCACTCTTGCTGCTGCATGGTATTTCATTGTGTGAAAATACTGCCATTGATTTATGCATTCCTCTGTTTATGGACATGTGGATTGTTTCTGGTTTGAGCTATTTTAGAACTGCTATGAACAGCTTATTAATCCTTGGGTAACATTGTATACATTTTATTTGGGTATGTCCCTACCAGTGGAATTGCTCATAGAGTGTGTAAACATTAAGCTTTACTAGATACCGCCAAAGACTTTTCCAAGTGATTTTAACAGTTTACACTCCCACTGCCAGCCTGTGTGAATTCAGTTTGTCCTCGCTACTCCTGATAGGTTGTGTGTGTGTGTGTGTGTGTGTGTGTATTTTAATTTTGGCATTTTGATAGTGAGAAATAGTTTTATAACATAATGGTTTTAATTTGCTGTTTCTTGATGACTAGTACATATGTTTATTGGCTATTTGGATATCCTCTTTCGTGAGTACTTGTTCAAGTTATTTGCCTATTTTTGTACTGAGTTGTCTCTTTTTTTGTTTTGTTAAAGTTCCATGTTGATTTTTGATATGTCAGATATATGTTTTGCAATTTTCTTTTTCCACTCTGTGCCTTGCCTTTTCATTCTCTTAATGGTATCTTTTGATGAAAAGAAGTTCTTACGTACAATGAATCAAATTTATCTTTTTTTATTAGCATTTTTATAATTTTTGTCTTATCAACAGAAATAATAAATCCAAAATAGGAATAGAGAAGAGCTTTATTAGAGCCAGAGTGAGGACTATAGCCGAGGACACTTGAATTGTGAAGGAGAAGCACTTGAATTGTGTTCTGCCAGACTACAAAGTGGAGGAGGCTTATATCAGCAAAAACCGCAGAGTTACAGTTAGGTAGATGAGTTCAGTAAGGATTGGTTAGGGTCCGAAATGGCTGTGTAGTCACAGGGGGAGACCTTGAGACCTTAAGGTTGCAGCTGGCTGCAGCTGCAGATGTTGTTTTGAGAACTGCTGGTGGTATCCTTGAGTTTGATACAGTTCAGAAAATTTCAAGGTCTTAGTGATGCAGGAACGTGTCTGAAACCACCTCCACAGTGACCAACTGGCTCCATTTTGGATGCCTGAACCGCAGTTTCATATCTTGTCAGAACAAAGAACAAACATCAGAAATGACAGGGGTACAGTCCTTCAAAGTTTCCAAAGAGACTGATTAGCACATACACAGCGAGTCAGCATGACCACAGTGTCTGAGAAGGGAACCGCATCTTCGAAGGAGTACTAGCATTAGTGTCATAGAAGGGGCGCACATTTATCCCTGTCTTCCAAGTGGACATTCTAAACAGTCTGGTAAGTGCAAAGTGCATTTTTGTTGTTTGCTGCTGTTGTTGTTTTTAGTTAAAGCAATTGTACAATGTACATTTGACAGACCATAAGACTTCTGGCTCTAGTTAGCATAAAGTTCAAGCCAAATGATGTACAAGCCAGAATGATTCCCCATACCTCAATATGTGAAAATTTCTTCCATCAGTCTAGTTCAAGATTCTATCATATGTTTTCTTCTAAAGGCTTTTTGTTGGAATTATTTTTTTCTGTATAGTGGTAGGTAGGTGTCAAATTTCATGAAAGTTTCAAGTTTTATGATTGTGAATATGTCTGTTTTTCTTTCTAGTTCTGTTAATTTTATTTTATGTATTTTGAAGCCAAATTGTTAGTTGGATACAGATTTCAGACTACGATACAAACCTCTTATGTAGGTTCCCTTTTTGTTTCTAGTAATATTTCTTGTTTCACAGTATGTCTTGTCTACCAGTTGTATAGTTATAGCAGCTTTCTTTTCCCTAGTATATGCATGGTGTATATTTTTCCATCCTTTGCTTTTTATCAATATATTTAAAGTGCGTATCTTGTGAATAGCACATGAGATTTCTTTCCAATAATGAAAATCTAGAATTTTTATGTAGATTGATGCAGATTTCATTTGGATTAGTAACTTTTTAATTATCCATTTCCTTTTTATTAACTCATTATTCATTTTTTTTTACTATTCTGTTATTCATTTCTCTAGAGATTTCAACTTGCATATATAACAAATTATTTCTTTGTTGACCTCCCCAGTAATGTTGGGACCTGAAAACAGTTAACTCTTTTTTTAACCCACCTCTTCTTTTTTTTTTTTTTGCCGTACACGAGCCTCTCACTGTTGTGGCCTCTCCCGTTGCGGAGCGCAGGCTCAGCGGCCATGGCTCACGGGCCCAGCCGCTCCACGGCATGTGGGATCTTCCCGGACTGGGGCACGAACCCGTGTCCCCTGCATCGGCAGGTGGACTCTCAACCACTGCGCCACCAGGGAAGCCCCCACCTCTTCTTCTGAACATCTATTATCATGAATTTTGATTCTACATATATAAAACACACAATAAATTAATTTTGTTTGCATAGTAATGTTTATTCATTTTAATCACATATTTACCCTTTCTATTATTCTTCATCCTTTCCTGCAATTCCATATTCCCATTTGGATTTTTGAGTCATTTTCCTCCTGCCCAAAAAACTCCCTTTAGTACTTTCTTTCATGTTATTATCCTGGCTTTGAATTCCAGTTTGTTTGTTTGAAAACATCATGATTTTACTTCTGTATAGGGTGGTTTTACTAGATATAAAGTTATAAATTTCTAGGTTGGTGGTTATTTTCTTTGGCACTTTTTTTTTTTTTGCCACACCGCATGGCTTATGGGATCTTAGTTTTCTGACCAGGGATTGAACCTGTGCCCTTGGCAGTGAAAGCAGTGAAAGTGGAATCCTAACCACTGCACTGCCAGGGAATTCCCTCCTTGGGCACTTTAAAGAAGCCATTCATTTGTGTCAGTTGAAAAGTCAGCTGTCATTCCTTTGCAGTAATGTGGAGTTTCCCCCCTCTGTTGCAGTTAAGATTTGCTCTTCAACTTTGTGTTTAGTAATCGTACTGTGATATACCTAGATGTAATTTTCTTGGATCAATTCTACGTTAAGTCACCATTCCTTTAACATCATACTTTAAGAGCTTCTTAAAGTTTTAGGTTGATATCTTTCATCAGTTTTGGAAAACCTGTTCATTCTTTCTTTAAACATTGCTTCTGCCCCAATATCTATTTACTGTCCATCTGGAATTTCCAGTTACATTTATATAAGGTCTTTAGACTGTGTATCATATGTATCTTATGCTTATTTTGATGTTTTTAATTCTTTTTTTTTCTCTCTCTCTTTCTAGTTTAGATACTTTCTTTTGAAATGTCCTCTAGTTTGCTAATCCTGTCTTCTACTCTGTTTACATTGCTGTTAAAACTATTTGAAACTTCTTGAAAGACATAACTTTCAAGAACATCTTGAAAGACATAGACTACCGAGGCTAACTCAAAAAGAAATAGATAATTGCAATGGTTGTATATCTATTAAAGAAATTTAATTTAAAGTTAGGAATCTTCCATAAAAGAAAACGCTAAGCCCAGAGGCTTTCTCTAGTGAATTCTACCAAACCTTTAAAGAAAACATAATGCCAGTTTTACACATTCCTGAAAGTAGAAGAAAGAATACTCCCCAGATCATCTTATGATATCAACATTTCTTCTGATGCCAAAACCAGACAATGACATTAAAAGAAAAGAAAAATACAGACCAAAATCCTTCATGAACATATATGTAAAAATCCCTAACAACATATTAGCAAATTAGAACCAGAAGTATATAAAAATGAAAATACATCCTAATCATGTGGGCTTATTCCAGAAATGCAATGTAAATTCCTCCTATTAACATAGGAGGAATAGGATTAAATACATATTTGTTCTCAGTGTCATTTCAATAGGCAGAAAAAGTATCCAACAAAATTCAACTCTATTCATGGTAAACACTCTTAGTAAAGTTGAGGTAGAAGGATACTTCGTTAACCTAATAAAGAACATCTTTGAAAAACCTACAGCTAACATTATACTTAATGGTGAAAGACTGAATACTTTCCCCCTAAGCTCAGAAACAAGGCAAGCATGCCCTCTCTCACCATTCCTTTAACATCATACTGGGAGTCTTAGATAATGCAGACAGGCAAGAAAAATAAATAAAAGGCATAAAGGTTAGAAGGGAAGAAACAAAACTGTATTTGCAAAGGATATGGTTATCTATGTAGAAAATTCCAAACAACCTAAAAGCTCCTAATAAGTGAGTTTAGCAATGTCACAAAATACAAAGAAAGTAATATTTCCTATATACCAGCAGTGAACAATTGGAATTTTAATTTAGAAAACCCATACAGTTTACAGTAGCACCAGAAATTGAAATGCTTAGGTATAATTCTAACAGGATTATACCTAATGCAGGATCTGCATTCTGAGAACTACAAAACACCATTGAAAGAAATCAAAGAAGGTAGAACGAATCAGAGATATACCATATTCATGGATTGGAGGACTCCATATTAAGATGTCAATTTTCCCCAGTTTGAACTCTATATTCAATGAAATGATAAAACTCCGTCAAGCTTTTAAATAGATATTGACAAGCTGATTCTAGGATGTATAGAAAAGCACAGGAACTTGAAAAACCAAAACAGTTCTGAAAAGAACAAAGTTGGAGGACCCACTACCTAATTTTAAGACTTACTGTAAAGCATAGCAATGAAGCCTGTAGTATTGACTAAATTATAGACACAGATTTCAAGGAATAGGAGAGATACTCTGGAAATAGACCCACACAAATACTGATTTTTGACAAAAGTACAAAGTCAATTAAATGGAGTCTTTGCATTTGTTGTCTTTTTAACACATGGTTGTCGATAAACGAAAACAAAAACAAACTCCTTGACACATAATTCAAAATATATCCTAGGGGCTTCCCTGGTGGCGCAGTGGTTGAGAGTCCGCCTGCCGATGCAGGGGACACGGGTTCGTGCCCCGGTCTGGGAAGATCCCACATGCCGCAGAGCGGCTGGGCCCGTGAGCCATGGCTGCTGAGCCTGCGTGTCCAGAGCCTGTGCTCCGCAACGGGAGAGGCCACAACAGTGAGAGGCCCACATACAACAACAACAACAACAAATATATATGTATGTACCCTAGACCTAAAACATAGTAGAAAGTCCACTTAATTTATATTTAGCAATGGCTTTAGATATGACACCAAACACATGATCCATAAAGGAAAAGCAAAATTATTGATAAATTTAATTGAAATTAAAAACTTTTGCTCTGTGAAAGACACTGTTAAGAGAATAGAAAGACGAACCCTTGTCTGAATGAAAATATTTGCAAATCACATATATAATTAAGGACTTATATCCATAATTAAAATGTATAAAAACAGGGCTTCCCTGGTGGCGCAGTGATAGAGAGTCCGCCTGCCGATGCAGGGGACACGGGTTCGTGCCCCGGTCCGGGAAGACCCCACATGCCGCGGAGCGGCTGGGCCCGTGAGCCATGGCCGCTGAGCCTGCGCGTCCGGAGCCTGTGCTCCACAACGGGAGAGGCCACAGCAGTGAGAGGCCCGCGTACCGCAAAAAAAATAAAATACATAAAAAAAATAAAATGTATAAAAACAACTCTTCAGACTCAACAATGAGAAAATAAATAACCCAATTAAAAATGGGCACATGAAGCTTTGCGCAGTGGCAGTATCGTAGCCAATGAGGTTTATCCGAGGCGCGATTATTGCTAATTGAAAAATGGGCACATGACCTGAACAGACATTTTTATCCAATTAATATATGAAAAGATGCTCAATAGTCTTTACAGAAATGCAAATTAAAACTACCTGAGATGCACTACACACATATTAGAATTTGTTAAACAGAAACATCCCCCGACCCCAGTGCCGCAAAGAAACCCTGCAAAACTTGCAGTAGCAAATGCTGTCAAGGATACGGAGCAACAGGAATTCTCATTCAATGCTGGTGGGAATGCTCAGAGGTACAGCCACTTTTGAGGACAGTTTGAAGGTAGTTATATATACGTTTAAACATACACTTATATGACCCAGCAATCCTTTTCTTAGCTGTTTACCCAAGTGAATTGAAAGCATATCTTCACACAGAAACCTGTACATTAATGTTTATAGAAACTGTATTCATCATTACCAGAAACTAGAAGGAAACAAGATGCACTTTAATTGTGAATGGTGAACAAACTGGTATAGCCATTCAATCGAATATAATTCAGCAATAAAAAAGAATGAGCTATTAACGTATGCTACAACATGATGAATCTTAAATTTAGTTTGCTAAATGAAAGAAGCCAGAACCCCAAAGCTACACATTGTATGATTTTATTTATATGACATTGTTAAAATAGCAGAAGTTAGGAGATGCAGAAGCTGTCGACTACAAAGAAACCAGCCTCACAGGGGAATTTTTAGGGTACAGGAGCTGCCTGATATACTGGTGTGACTGTTATATAATTTTATGCATTTGTCAAAACTCCTAGAAAAATGTACATTAGAAAGAGTTAAATTTATTGTATTAAAAGTTAAAAGTGTGATGTTGGGTCTTCTGAAGAATTAATGTAGATTATATTAAACTAGCAGTATTAAAAATACAAGACTTATCTTTAAATTAGCTTATCTAAATTACTTTGGAATATGGTATTTTGGCTGGATACTGTAACACTAAAGCCAAAAAGAACTACATGATCACTGTATTCTTGTTTAGGGATCACCAAACTTTTTCTGGAAGGAGCCAGATAGTAAATATTTTGTGAGTCTGTGTGCCATAGGGTCCCTGTCACAACTACTCAGCTCTGTTGATATGGCATGAAAGCAGTCATAGACAACACATAAACAAATGAGCATGACTGTGTTTCAATAAAACTTTATCCATGTGCACTAAAATGTGAATTTCATGTAATTTTCATGAAATATTCTGTTTTATCCCCCCAGTCATTTAAAAATGTAAAAATTACTCTCAGCCATACCAAAACAGGCAAAGGGCCAGAATTGCCCTGGGAGCTGTTTGCCAACCCCTGCTCTAGTAGATAAATGTGTTTCATACAGGGATATGGACTAACAATTCTGAAATTACATCTATATGAGAGTTGGATAAATAAGTAAATAAATTGTGGATAAAACAACCAGGTTTCTTATTGTCAGAAAAAAGAAGTTATAAAGAAACAAGACGGGAAAAAGCTAGAATGAACCCTGGGAAGTTGGATTAGAGTCTGAGATGACAGTTTTAATTCATGTTTATTTTAATATATACAGATAGATTAATTCAGAGATATAGATATATGAATATACGTGGGTTTGTATACACACATATTTCCTGTCTTTGCCCTCTGAAAGGGCCTAGAAGGAGTGACAACCCAATAGCAACAAGGACACCCAGCTCCCAGATCTAATACCTATCATGTATTTCTAAATACCTATTTTCTATGAAAGTTACCAGGGCTTTTTTCTTGGAGCAATAGCTAATTCTCGGGGTGGAGCAGGGAAAACAGAAGATTAGCATAAAACATCTTGTAGTGTGGAAAGTGAGGAATTGTTCAAGAAAGGTGAGGGGAATAGGGGCATATCAAAATAGAGACATAGATGTAGAGAACAAACCTATGGACAGCAAGAGGAGAAAGCGGGGGGGTGGTGGTGGTGGTGTGATGAATTGGGAGATTGGGATTGGCATCTATACACTAATGTATAAAATAGAAAATAAGAACCTGCTGTATAAAAAATAAATAAAAACTCAAAAAAAAAAAAAGGACACAGGAGCAACCTGAATGAGCCCCAGTGGCCATTTCTGGAATAATTTGAGCAATGAAATAAATAGCATTAGTATCAATTATAATCCAAACAATAAAATAAATATCCATGAGTCCACACTGATGTAAGTGAAACAATGAATGACTAACGGTGAGAATGGACCAATCTTCCTTACAGAAGAATCCTAAATAATAATTGTTGATATTGCCCGCTCCAGGAGATAGAGCTTAATTCTTCTCTTCTTGAGTGTGGGCTGGACTTGGTTTATGTCTAAGAATAGAGCATGGAAAAAAGAAATAGTAATTTAGGTGGAGAAATCTGGCAAATAACACCACCTTATTAGCAAAGTGATCAAGATTAACATCACTAGTGATAACTCATGTTGATAGCATGTATCCTTTGATATCAGGGGATGTGAAGGGCACGTCTGTGTCATATGGTTCCCCCAAACCCATAACCTTAGTCTAAACATGAGAATACATCAGACAAAACCAAATTGAGGGCTTCCCTGGTGGCACAGTGGTTGAGAATCTGCCTGCCAATGCAGGGGACACAGGTTCGAGCCCTGGTCTGGGAAGATCCCACATGCCGCGGAGCAACTAGGCCCGTGAGCCACAACTACTGAGCCTGTGCGTCTGGAGCCTGTGCTCCGCAACGAGAGGCCACAATAGTGAGAGGCCCGCGCACCGCGATGAGAGTGGCCCCCGCTTGCCACAACTGGAGAAAGCCCTCGCACAGAAACGAAGACCCAACACAGCCATAAATAAATAAATAATTTTTTTTAAAAATTGAGAAATTTTTTACAAAATACCTGACCAATATGTCAAGATCATGAGAAACAGGGAGAACAGAAACTTGTCACAGATTGGAGGAGACTAAGGAGAAATGATGACTAAATGCAACATGGTATCCTGTATTGGATCCTGGAACAGAAAAAGTACATTATTGGAAAAACTGGTGAAATCCAAATAAAGTCTGCAGTTTAGGTAATAGTATTGTACCAATGTTAATTTCTTGGTTTTTGCAAAATTTACTGTGGTTATATGAGATGTTAACATTAAGAGAAGCTAGGTGAAGGGTGAAGTTCCTGTGTACAGGAACGCTTTATCTTTGCAGTTTTTCTCTAAATCCTAAATACTAAAAAAAAAAAAAAAAAAACCAAAAAACAAAACTGTCAAGTTCTTAATTTTCAGCCTTTGGGCTTTTACCTGAGAGTTGGTGTGGTTCTAGGCCCCTTCCTTCTCATAGGTACTATTTATGACTCTCATCTTCTCAGGCAAGACAGCTGAAAATCGCTTCTGCTTTTCAGAGGCTTTTGCTGAGCTTTTTTTGTCCCTTCACCCTGCATAGTTTCAGACATTCTGCGAGTGTCTTGAGGGACCCATCAGGTCAGTTTTGCACCCATCGTGTCTCATTGAGTTTTGGCCTCTCAGATTATTAATTTTGTCCATCTAGCATAGTAAGACTGCCAAAACACTGCTGGTATATTTGTCCTCTGGCAGTGGACCTGTGACAAAGCATAGATTCTCATTTTGTTTTATTCTCAGAATCCACAAATGCCCCCAGGAAAATAACAGCTGCAGACTATTAACTCACCTCTCCCCTCAGGAATCTTGGCATCACTAGTACTGTTGTTTAAGCAGCTTTCTAATGCCTTTATATATATATATATATGTATACGTGTACACACACACACACACACAAACAACCCTGTCCTACTCAGAAGTGAAAGACAATCACATCACTTTTTTTTTTTTAACATCCTTATTGGAGTATAATTGCTTTACAATGGTGTGTTAGTTTCTGCTTTATAACAAAGTGAATCAGTTATACATATACATAAGTTCCCATATCTCTTCCCTCTTGCATCTCCCTCCCTCCCACCATCCCTATCCCACCCCTCTAGGTGGTCACAAAGCACCAAGCATATCTCCCTTTGCTATGCGGCTGCTTCCCACTAGCTATCTATTTTATATTTGGTAGTGTATTGGTTGTCCATTTTATTGGCATAGAGTTGCTTGTAGTAATCTCTCATGATCTTTTGTATTTCTGCAGTGTCAGTTGTTACTTCTCCTTTTTCATTTCTAATTCTATTGATTTGAGTCTTTTTTTCTTGATGCGTCTGGCTAATGCTTTATCTATTTTTTTTTATCTTCTCAAAGAACAAGCTTTATGTTTTATTGATCTTTGCTATCATTTCCTTCATTTTTTTTCATTTATTTCTGATCTGATCTTTATGATTTCTTTCCTTCTGCTAACTTTGAGGGTTTTTTGTTCTTCTTTCTCTAATTGCTTTAGGTTCAAGTTTAGGTTGTTTATTTGGGATGTTTCCTGTTTCTTAAGGTAGGATTGTATTGCTATAAAGTTCCCTCTTAGAACTGCTTTTGCTGCATCCCATAGGTCTTTGGGTCATCGTGTTTTCATTGTCATTTGTTTCTAGGTGTTTTTTTTATTTCTTCACTGATCTCTTGGTTATTAAGTAGTGTATTGTTTAGCCTCCGTGTGTCACATCACTTCTTTTAATTACCTTAATTTGTTTTGTCTCTGACCTGCCTTTCTCGAATGGAAGGTGGCTCATGTTGGCTTACACTGGACACTAAATCTCAGTATCTTAAGTGGTTTTACATTAAGAGCAGCCTGAACACAAACTCTTCAAATTAGTCTTTTTTTTTGTTTTGCCTATGTTCTTTCATTAAGTATATATTGAACATTTTTCCTCTAATAGCTACATGCTCTGTACCTTGCGCTGTGCAAAGCACTGGGGATATTTTCATGAAACCAGATTTTCCATAAGGAACCTGTATAATCCAGTGATTATTTTATAAACTAAAAAATGAGTGTGAAAGATTAAAACAGTGTGGCATAGTATATGATTAAGTATAAGAATAAAAAGCATAAGTAGGAAATGTTATTGTTCTTCCAGAGAAAAACTGAAATTATTTATATAGGAATAATAACTATTAAACATTCACTATAGTCCAGGTGCTATACATGTATTTATTATTCCATTTTATCCTCACAATAATCTTACAAAGTAAGTACTATTAAAAAGTACTATTTCAAAGATGAGGAACTGAGCCTCAGAAAAGTTGTGACTTCTATATAAGGTCACATGGCTACTTAGGTTGGTTGGAGCCAAGATTTGAGTCCAGATTAATACTATTTGATCTTAACCACTAAGCTCTACAGAGATAAACCCACAAAGTACAATCTGATACATATAAGCCTAATAATATGCCTAAACCTTAACATGTGAAAACAAGATCCATGTTCAGAAACAAACAGTAACATACCAGAGACACACATTATGAGCTGTACACTGAAACACACTCCCTAGACACAGGTCAGACCAAAGTCCATGTTGGACCTGCTTGAAGGAGAATGGTAGACCTTCAAGCATTCTCTACAGAGACCTTCTCTACAGAGAATGGTAGACCTTATTAAATATAAACATTAAGTTTTTTTACATTACGTCACAAAGAATTTTTAAAAGTAAAAAAGTATTTTTATTTCACAAAGAATTTAAATATGAGCCTTTTCTGGGGCAGTGAAAAAGTCCTTCAAAAATCATTAAATATTTGATTAGTACAGAGAAGTGTAAAACATAGTTTGCCAATCGTTTATAAATGAAGAGAACCCACCTCAAACAAGCTAATGGAAGTCAGTGATCACAAAAGATCCTATTGAAAATAAAACCCAGTTGAATGAGCAGAAAACACTCAGCATTTTGACTTAATTCAAGAAAATCTAAGATCATTTCAACAAAGACCCCAGTCCTTTTGCTATCGCATCTGAACCCCAGTTTCTGGTGCCTTTTGACAGAAATAAAGAGAATGTGACTTAATCCTATAAGCCTATACTCTCTAGAAATTCATGTTTTTATATAAAACTCATTCTGGAACTTGTTAGGTATAATCCAGTTAAAGCAGAAGGTTCTTGTTGGGCCAAATCGTGGAAAAAGCAGAATAGGAAGCATAGACTTTATCCTGAAATCCAGGAAGTCATGAAGTCAGATGCATTCAAAAGTTAGGGTAGGTGTTGAGTATTGTGACCAATAGAGAAAGTAAATCTATGACCTCTCTGTAGGAGAAAGCCACTGCTCAGCCCTAGTTAAGTGTTGCCATGTAGGAATTTCAGGCACAATGTTGCCAGATCTTCCAATTATTTTTAAAAGTACTGATTTTTATATAAATATGCCAAAATAGTATAATGAAAGAATAAATCAGGAAGGGTAGGGTATGTGATTTGCCAGGGAATAGTATGGTTTAAATTTTAATAGTTTGAAGTTGATTAGTAAGTTTAGCTGAGATGAATTGAGTTGCTACTACATACCAGCTGTGTGCTGTTTTATGAAGGCTCTGTCTGGAACCAGTTTGTTCAACAAATTACTTCTCTGTTAACAGTTTCCTGATAGGTTTCTTGTATTAGTAGAATTAGTATATGTAACATACTTAAAATGACACTGGCATATAGAAAGTGTTTAATAAATGTTTGCTTTTTTTTTTTTTTAAATCACTTCTCTGTGATGGTGATAAAAGGGAGATTATTATAAGTCTCACAAAGGAATTATGAGATTTATTACTTTTTTCCTCTGAAAAACCAACTTTTGGTTTTATTTCTCTATTGTATGTATTTTTCCTACATTATTAATTTTTGGTCTATATCATTTCTTTTCTTCTCCTTTCTGTGGAATTAATTTGCTTATCTTTCTCTCAAAAACTTTTGGTGACTATTCACATCATTAAATTTAGGCTTTCTCCTAATGTATACATGTATTTAAGACTATAGATTTCTTTCTAAGTAGTGTCATAATTTCACTACTATTTCTAATTTCCTTTGTAATTTTTCTTTTACCTTTGGGTTATTTAAAAGTGTATTTGTAGATTTCCAAACATTCTTTGGGTGGGGGAATTTTATTTTTTCTTTTTAAAAAAATGTTTTGCTTTATTCTGCTATGTCTTGAGTACACTTGATTTTTCAGTCTTCTGAAATTTTTGAGACCTTATTTATGCCCAGGATATGGTCATTTTTTATTCCAAGTACACTTAAGAAAAAACACATGATATCTGTTTTTGTGTGCTTGACAACTAGGCCACGTTTGCTAATGTGGTTCAGTTTTTCTTTATCCTTACTGACTTTTTTCTTGTCTACCAATTCTATCAGATACTGAGAGATACTTCTTTAAAATCTCCCAATATAATTTGCCTGTTTTAATTTGCCTGTTCTAACAATTTCAGCTTTGTATATTTTGGAGCTATGTGATTAGATGCATATAAATGGAATTATAGTATTTAATGTCTTTATTTCTAGTAATAATGTTTCTTTAGGTCTGCTTTATTTGATATTGCTATAGCTAAAATAGCTTTATATGCTTAGTGTTTTAGAGGAATGAAAATATATTTTTTCATTCTTACACTTTGAACCTTTCTGTTGATATTTAAGGGGATTTTTAAAATAGCATATATTGGCATTTTTATACAATGTGGCAATCATTGTGTTTTAATTGTAGTATTTAGTCTGTTCATATTAAACATACCTACTGATATATTTGGGTATAAATCTACTGTTTTCTATTCATTCTACCCCTTCTATATTATGTATTTCCTTCTATTTTGCCTCTTTTTGGCTTGAGCATGTATTATTTAATTTCCTACCACATTAACTTGTGCTACTTTCTTTTTTTATTATTTTGATGGTTACATTAAAGATTAAAAACAAGTATTTTTTTAAAGTTGAATATAAATGAACAGATTAATTTTATTATTTTCCTCCTCACTTAACATACTATTATTAGGCTGTTTTTATTGTTTGTATATTTTAAGCATCATATCGCATCATTATATTTTATATAGGTGATGCTCATTTAGATGTAATCATATTTTACCATTTTGTGGCTCTTCGTTATGCACTGCATCTCCAGGCTTCCTCTTTCATAATACTCTAGTTATTTCCTTTAGCATGCAATTCATTATTGAATTCTAGTACTTCCTTTAGCCTGCAATTCATTATTGCAGATGAATTCTACCAGGTTTATTGTTTTGTTTTTTTCTTTTGTTTGAAATTTTATTTTAACTCAGTTTATGGAAGATACTTTTTTCTGGTTATGGAATTCTAAGTTGGCAGTTATTTTCTTTCAGCACTTTCAAGCTATCATTCTATTGTTTTGGTAAAGTTATTGGTCATATTGTTGCTACTTTGAACACGTCATTTTTTAAGAAATTATTTATTTATTTATTTGGCTGTGCCGGGTCTTAGTTGCAGCACACGGGATCTTTTAGTTGCGGCATACGAACTCTTAGTTGTGGCATGTGAGATCTAGTTCTGTGACCAGGGATCGAACCCGGGCCCCCGGCATTGGGAGCACAGAGTCTTAGCCAGTGGACCACCAGGGAAGTCCTGAACATGTCATTTTTAATTTTTTGTGCTTTTAAAACTGATAACTATAACTCAGATACAGAATATTGCATAAGATATATGTTGCTAGATGATTTTTTCCAAGATGAGCATCTTAACCACCTGCCCCATCAGGATATAGAATCTCGCCAGCCATCCCAGTAGCCCTCTCTGTAGTCCCTTAAAATCACAGCCCTCCCTCATCTGTGAGAACAATCCAGTGTCCTGATTTTTATGGAAATTATTTCTTTACTTTTATAATATTATCCCCCAAGTGAGCATTTCTTTCTTTTTTTAAAAAATTTTAATGCAGTTTTTAAAGGCTACACTTCATTTACATTTATTATAAAATATTGGCTATATTCCCTGTATTGTACAATACATCCTTGTATCCTATCTTACACCCAGTAGTTTGTACATCCCTCTCTCCCATCCCTATATTGCCCTTCCACTCATTGCAAACCACTAGTTTGTTCTCTATACCTGAGAGTCTGCTTCTTTTTTGTTATATTCACTGGTTTGTTTTATTTTTTAGGTTCCACATGTAAGTGCTATCATATAGTGTTAGTCTTTCTCTGTCTGACTTATTTCACTTAGCATAATGCCCTCCAAGTCCATCCATGTTGTTGCAAATGGCAAAATTTCATTCTTTTTTATGGCTGAGTAGTATTCCATTGTATATATCTATACCACATCTTCTTTATGGCCACTTCTTGATGACTACTTATGTTGCTTCCATATCTTGGCAATTGTAAATAATGCTGCTATGAATATTGTGGTGCATGTGTCTTTTTGGTTTTTCTTTTTCTTTCAGATTTATACCCAGGAGTGGAACTGCTGGGTCATATGGTAGTTCTATTTTTAGTTTTTTGAGAAACCTCTGTACTGTTTTCCACAGTGGCTACACCAATTTACATAGCTACCAACAGTGTAGGAAGGTTCCCTTTTCTCCACATCCTCACTAACACTGTTATTTGTGTTCTTTTTGATGATAGGCATTCTGACAGTTGTGAGGTGACAACTCATTGTGGTTTTGATTTGCATTTTCTGATTAGTGATATTGACATGTGCATGTTGGCCATCTGTATTTCCTCTTTGGAAAAATGTCTTTTCAGTTCTTCTGCCCATTTTTAAATTGGATTTGTGTGTGTGTGTGTGTGTGTGTGTGTGTTGAGCTATTTATATATGTTGGATATTAATCCCTTATCCTTCATATCATTTGCAAATATTTTCTCCTCCCATTCAGTAGGGTGTCTTTTTGTTTTGTTGATGGTTTCCTTTGCTGTGCAGAAGCTTTTAAGTTTAATTAGGTCCCATTTATTTGTTTTTGTTTTTTTCCCTTTATTTTAGGAGGTGGATCCAAAAAAATTGCTGTGACTTATGTCATAGAATGTTCTGCCTATGTTTTCCTCTAGGAGTTTTATAGTATCTGGTCTTACATTTAGGTCTTTAATCCATTTTGAGCTTATTTTTGTATGTGATGTTAGAGAATGTTCTAACTTCATTCTTTTACATGTAGCTATCCAGTTATCCCAGCACCACTTATTCAAGAGACTGTCTTTTCTTCATTGTATATTCTTGCCTACTTTGTCAAAGATTAATTTACCATAAGTGTGTGTGTTTATTTCTGGGCTCTCTATCCTGTTGCATGAATCTATGTGTCTGTTTTGTGCCAGTACCATATTTTTTTTGATTGCTGTAGCTTTGTAGTATAGTCTGAAGTCAGGGAGTTTGATTCTTCCAGCTCTGCTCTTCTTTATATTGTTTTGGCTAATTGGAGTCTTTTTTGTTTCCATACAAATTTTAAAATTATTTGTTTTAGTTCTGTGAAAAGTGCCATTGGTATTTTGATAGGGATTGCATTGAATCTGTAGATTGCCATAAGTAGTATGGTCATTTTAACAATATTGATTCTTAATGTATCTTTTTTTAATTATTCAAACAGAAAGTCACAAAATGATAATCATCCTCATCAGTTCACTCAGTCCTATGTAATTAATTTTTTTATCTTGATATTTGTTAGCACTTTTATGAATTCATCAGTTTTCCATTAGAGTTCTGAAAATGCTTATTCATTCAGTTCAGCAGTATAATCAGTTACCAGAAACCTGTACTTGTCAGAGTCTTTTCCATGAATTCCTTGAAGATGAAACCCTTTTATACGAACATTTTTGCAAAAGCATCAGAGTACACCCAGAACTATCTGTAAATGACAAAAGACTTAAAAATGACCACGGTTAAAGATTCGTTGAAAGTTCATAACAATGCAATTGACAAGGAAATTTAATTATTTCTGAGATATACATTTTAAAGTAATAACTAGAATTATGACTTATAACATTATACCAGAACATATAAGATTTTTAGGAATTTCATGTAATGTCTGAAACATTTATATTAACATATTTCCATACAAATAACCCAAAGAAACTTTAGTATTAGTATTTTTTAAATTTTTTTAATTTAATTTAATTTATTTTTTTATACAGCAGGTTCTTATTAGTCATCAATTTTATATACATCAGTGTATACATCCCAATCGCCCAATCCCAATCGCCCAATTCAGCACACCACCATCCCCAACCCCCAACAGCTTTCCCCACCTGGTGTCCATACGTTTGTTCTCTACATCTGTGTCTCAACTTCTGCCCTGCAAACTGGTTCATCTGTACCATTTTTCTAGGTTCCACATACATGCTTTAATATACGATATTTGTTTTCCCTTTCTGACTTACTTCACTCTGACTTACTTCACTCTGACAGGATCTCTAGATCCGTCCATGTCTCAACAAATGACTCAATTTTGTTCCCATTTATGGCTGAGTAATATTCCATTGTATATATGTACCACAACTTCTTTATCCATTCATCTGTCAATGGGCATTTAGTTTGCTTCCATGACCTGGCTATTGTAAATAGTGCTGGCTATTGTTTTTTGGAAGAGTTTGAGAAGGATGGGTGTTAGCTCTTCTCTAAATGTTTGATAGAATTCACCCATGAAGCCATCTGGTCCTGGACTTCTGTTTGTTGGAAGATTTTTAATCACAGTTTCAATTTCATTACTTGTGATTGGTCTGTTCATATTTTCTATTTCTTCCTGGTTCAGTCTTGAAAGGTTATACCTTTCTAAGAATTTCTCCATTTCTTTCAGGTTGTCCATTTCATTAGCATAGAATTGCTTGTAGTAGTCTCTTAGGATGCTTTATATTTCTGTGGTGTCTGTTGTAACTTCTCCTTTTCCATTTCTAATTTTATTGATTTGAGTCCTCTCCCTCTTTTTCTTGATGAGTCTAGCTAATGGTTTATCTTCTCAAAGAACCAGATTTTAGTTTTATTGGTCTTTGCTATTGTTTTCTTTGTTTCTATTTCATCTATTTCTGCTCTGATGTTTATGATTTCTTTCCTTCTGCTAACTTTGGGTTTTGTTTGTTCTTCTTTCTCTAGTTCCTTTAGGTGTAAGGTTAGATTGTTTATTTGAGATTTTTCTTGTTTCTTGAGGTAGGCTTGTATAGCTATAAACTTCCCTCTTAGAACTGCTTTTGCTGCATCCCATAGGTTTTGGATTGTCATGTTTTCATTGTCATTTGTCTCTACGTATTTTTTGATTTCCTCTTTGATTTCTTCAGTGGTCTCTTGGTTATTTAGTAACGTATTGTTTAGCCTCTATGTGTTTGTGGGGTTTTTTGTTTGTTTTTGTTTTTTTTGCGGTACATGGGCCTCTCACTGTTGTGGCCTCTCCCATTGCGGAGCACAGGCTCTGCATGCGCAGGCTCAGCGGCCATGGCTCATGGACCCAGCTGCTCCACGGCATGTGGGATCTTCCCGGACCGGGCACGAACCCGTGTCCCCTACATCAGCAGGTGGACTCTCAACCACTGTGCCACCAGGGAAGCCCAACTTTTTTGTTTGTTTGTTTGGTGTTTGTGTTTTTTACATTTTTTTTCCTTTTAATTCATTTCTAATCTCATAGTGTTGTGGTCAGAAAAGATGCTTGATATTATTTTAATTTTCTTAAATTTACTGAGGCTTGATATGTGACCCAAGATGTGATCTATCCTGGAGAATGTTCCATGTGCACTTGAGAAGAAAGTGTAATCTGCTGTTTTTTGATGGAATGTCCTATAAATATCAATTAAATCTATCTGGTCTATTGTGTCATTTAGAGCTTCTGTTTCCTTATTTATTTTCATTTTAGATGATCTGTCCATTGGTGTAAGTGAGGTGTTAAAGTCCCCCACTATTTTTGTGTTACTGTCGATTTCCTCTTTTATAGCTGTTAGCAGTTGCCTTATGTACTGAGGTACTCCTATGTTGGGTGCATATATATTTATAGTTGTTATCTCTTTTTCTTGGATTGATCCCTTGATCATTATGTGGTGTCCTTCCTTGTCTCTTGTAACATTCTTTATTTTAAAGTCTATTTTATCTGATATGAGTATTGCTACTCCAGTTTTCTTTTGATTTCCATTTGCATGGAATATCTTTTTCCATCCCCTCACTTTCAGTCTGTATGTCTCCCTAGGTCTGAAGTTGGTCTCTTGTAGACAGCATAAATATGGGTCTTGTTTTTGTATCCATTCAGCGAGCCTGTGTCTTTTGGTTGGAGCATTTAATCCATTCATGTTTAAGGTAATTATTGATACGTATGTTCCTATTACCATTTTCTTAATTGTTATCGGTTTGTTTTTGTAGGTCCTTTTCTTCTCTTGTGTTTCCCACTTAGAGAAGTTCCTTTAGCATTTGTTGTAGAGCTAGTTTTGTGGTGCTGAATTTTCTTCATTTTGCTTGTCTGTAAAGCTTTTGATTTCTCTGTCGAATCTGAATGAGATCCTTGCCAGGTAGAGTAATCTTGGTTGTAGTTTCTTCCCTTTCATCACTGTAAGTATATCATGCCACTCCCTTCTGGCTTACAGAGTTTCTGCTGAGAAATCAGCTGTTAACCTTATGGGAGTTCCCTTGTATATTATTTGTCATTTTTCCCTTGCTGCTTTCAATAATTTTTCTTTGTCTTTAGTTTTTGCCAATTTGATTACTGTGTGTCTTGGCATGTTTCTCCTTCAGTTTATCCTGTATGGGACTCGCTGCCCTTTCTGGACTTGGATGGCTATTTCCTTTCCCATGTTAGGGAAGTTTTCAACTATAATCTCTTCAAATATTTTCTCTGGTCCTTTCTCTCTCTCTTCTCCTTCTGGGACCCCTATAATACGAATGTTGTGTTTAATGTTGTCCCAGCGGTCTCTTAGGCTGTCTTCCTTTCTCTTCATTCTTTTTTCTTTATTCTGTTCCACAGCAGTGAATTCCACCATTCTGTCTTCCAGGTCACTTACCCATTCTTCTGCCTCAGTTATTCTGCTATTGATTCCTTCTAGTGTAGTTTTCATTTCAGTTATTGTATTGTTCATCTCTGTTTGTTTGTTCTTTAATTCTTCTAGGTCTTTGTTAAACATTTCTTGCATCTTCTCGGTCTTTGCCTCCATTCTTTTTCCGAGGTCTTGGATCATCTTCAATATCATTATTCTGAATTCTTTTTCTGGAATCTTGCCTATCTCCACTTCATTTAGTTGTTTTTCTGTGGTTTTATCTTGTTCCTTCATCTGGTACATAGCCCTCTGCCTTTTCATCTTGTCTATCTTTCTGTGAATGTGTTTTTTTGTTCCACAGGCTGCAGGATTGTAGTTCTTCTTGCTTCTGCTGTCTGCCGTCTGTTGGAAGAGTCTATCTTAGAGGCTTGTGTAAGTTTCCTGATGGGAGGGACTGGTGGTGGGCAGAGCTGACTGTTGCTCTTGTGGGCAGAGCTCAGTAAAACTTTAGTCTGCTTGACTGTTGATGGGTGGAGCTGGGTTCCCTCCCTGTTGGTTGTTTGTCCTGAGGCAACCCAACACTGGAGCCTACCTGGGCTCTTTGGTGGGGCTACTGACAGACTCTGGGAGGGCTCACGCCAAGGAATACTTTGTAGAACTCCTGCTGCCAGTGTCCTTGTCCCCATGTTGAGCCACAGCCACACCCCACCTCTGCAGGAGACCCTCCGACACTAGCAGGTAGGTCTGGTTCAGTCTCCCCTGGGGTCAGTGCTCCTTCCCCTGGGTCCTGATGCACACACTACTTTGTGTGTTCCCTCCAAGAGTGGAGTCTGTTTCCCCTAGTCCTGTCGAAGTCCTGCAATCAAATCCCACCAGGCTTCAAAGTCTGATTCTCTAGGAATTCCTCCTCCCGTTGCTGGGCCCCCAGGTTCAGAAGCCTGCCGTGGGGCTCAGATCCTTCACTCCAGTGGGTGGACTTCTGTGGTGTAAGTGTTCTCCAGTCTGTGAGTCACCCACCCAGCAGTTATGGGATTTGATTTTACTGTGATTGTGCCCCTCCTACCATCTCATTATGGCTTCTCCTTTGTCTTTGGATGTGGGATATCTTTTTTGGTGAGTTCCAGTGTCTTCCTGTCAATGATTGTCCAGCAGCTAGTTGTGATTCTGGTGTTCTCACAAGAGGGAATGAGAACACATTCTTCTACTCCACCATCTTGGTTCCTCTTTTAATGTATATTAATTTTCTATTAGTCCATAGGCTCCTTCTCTATTTCTCTTTTGTTCTGCACTGTATTTTCCTCTGGCATATTTTATTTATTGAAAGAACTGTATCATTTGTCCTGTTGAATTTCCCATAAGATTTTGCTGATATCATTCCCTTGGTGTTAAACATGTTCTTTTGTCTTCAGTATTACCTTTAAATTGGTCAGGGTATCTAGAAGCTTAACCATGTTCAGCTTTTATTTTCAAGAGTCGTGCTGTGTCTTTCATCATTGACCATATAATGCCTGATCCATTCATATTCATTCATATTTATTCATATTCTCTATCTCTATCTCTATCTCTATGTTTCTCTGTCTCTTCATAGCAATTCCAATTCCAAGATGCATTGCATAGGACTTACAAAACTGGTACTATTACAACTTTGACATCCATTCTTTATTTTCTGGAATATTTCTAAAAAGAGAAACTGCTTCATCTGTTTGTTTTCTCTGTGGCACTGTCCATATTTGAGAAACAAAATAAATTATCTCTTTTTTAGTATTCATAATGAAAATGTTTTGTCTTTTTTTCCCCTCCTAAAACTTTTTATGAAGTTTACCCATGTATGATATTTTGTGTGTGTGTGTGAATTTTTTTTTCCTGAACTTTTAGAAGGGACATATGATTTAGATTTACTTTTCTAACTTTGTAGCTTGAGAGCTCTTTTCTTCTGTTTTTGTCATTTGTTCCTAAATATGGCAACTTAGAGATTTCCAGGCTTGCTTTTTCTTCCCAACTTTTATATAGAATTTTTCTTCTTTTAATTTTGCTCCCCTGATCAATTTGGATTCTTTTCCCAGATGTTTTTATTCAGTGTAAAGTTTTGTCTTGAAAGGTGACTTCGGCATGTTAGTTTTGAGAGTTAATGGGTCCCAGACTGCTCTAGCCCCTTCAGAATTTCCTGTAAACTCTTCATACTCATCACTATGGAAGTAGGAAAACTTCTTCCAGTTGCTCTTCTTAAATTGGCCTACTGAGGGTTTTTTTCCCACTTCTGAGCTTTTGAGTGAAAATCTCTTTTGTTATTTTGAAGTTACCTGATTTATCATATACCTCAGTGCTTTCCTCTGATTTCTCCTCCAGATGTCTCCTGGACATGTCTCTCCTCCAAAATGTCTCTTGTAACAACTGTGGTTTGTTCTCATCTCATATTTTGGGGTTCATGTGAATATCTTGTCACTTCCTTTTGTTGCAGATGTTTTCCGTGGATTTTTTTCAAGTACTATATTCTAGGTCCTTAACGTTTTTTAAAATTTCAGTACAACATACTTTAATCCTAAATTCTAGGTTCTCACAAAGTGAACCCATGTGTGAACAGCATCTGAGTCAGAGACACGACATTACTAACACCCCAGAAGCGCCTCTGGTGCCTTGTTTCCATCATTATGTGCCCCACTGTTCTAATATCTAACCACATATAGATTAGTTTTGTGTGGTTTTGAACATTTTGTAAATGGAATCACACAGTATGTTTCTTTGGATCTGGTTTCTTTGGTTGATCGTTATGTTTGTGACATGCATACACTTCATTTTTATTGCTATGTAGCAGGAGTCAGCAAATTATGGCCTATGGGCAAAATTCAGAGTTTTAAATTGCATTTAAAATTTTATTGGAACATTGGTAGGCTCATTTATTTATATGTTATCTATGGCTGTTCTTAAGCTACAACAGCAGAGTTGAGTAATTGTGATAGAGACCACATAACATACAAAACATATATACTATCTGGCCCTTTACAAGAATAGTTTGTCCGCCCATTTTTTTGTTTTTTGTTGGTTTTTTTTGCGGTACACGGGCCTCTCACTGTTGTGGCCTCTCCCATTGCAGAGCACAGGCTCCAGACACACAGGCTCAGCGGCCATGGCTCACGGGCCCAGCCGCTCCACGGCATGTGGGATCTTCCCAGACCAGAGCACGAACCCGTGTCTCCTGCATCGGCAGGCGGACTCTCAACCACTGCGCCACCAGAGAAGCCCTGTCAGCCCCTGTTTTAATAGTATTCTAATAAGAATACCATCATTTATCAATTTATTCTACTTTTTATTTGGGGCTAATACTAATAGTGCTGTTATCAACATTATTGTATATGTTCTTTGATGAACATATGTGTACATATTCCTCTTCATTATATACCTGAAATAGAATTGCTGAATCATAAGGAATGTGCATATTCTTCTCTAGAAGACACTGCCAAAGAGATTTTCAAAGTGTTCCAGTATCAGTGATTGAGAGTTCTAATTTCTACATATCCTTGCTAATTCACTGTACTTTCTAGGTTTTTTTGTTTGTTTGTTTGTTTTCATTATAGCTATTCCAGAGGGTATGAATTGATAATGTTTCATGGTTTTGTTTTGCATATTCTAAAACTGTTATTGGGTACATACAGGTTTAGAGTGTGTTTTTGTTCTGACTGATAGACCTATTCATTGTTGTAAAATGTCTTTATCTCTAGGAAAGATTTTGCCTTCAAATAGAGTTTATCTGACTTATTATAAGCCAACCAAGTTTCTTTTTGTTAATGTTGCTTTGTATTTTTCATCCTTTTACTTTCACCCTTTCTCTGTCCTTACATTTAAGGTATGTGTCTTATATAGTTGGGTTTTTTATTATTCAGTTTTCCCCTTCTTTATTTGGTGTCATCATTTAGTTTACTGATATTGTTGGGCTTTTATCTCCTTCGTACCTCCTTTAACAAGCAGACTTTTTACCCTTTAATTTAGGATATATATTTGCTTATTATTATTTTAATAGTTGTACTATAAAATACATCTATCCTTTATTATAGTCTAAGTTTTTTTATTTTTCCAGTTTCCTGATAATGCTAGAATTTTAGAACATTTACACCCCATTTACATCACTTTCCCCTTTAAAGTTATTGTTGCCAAGCATTTTAGATTCCACAATGCATTGATAGTACTGATATACAGTAATGTTCATTTATATTTGCCTCTATATTGTTTTTTTATAGTAATATTTATATTGATCTACATACTCATCTTTTTTGTTGCTCTTTATTTTTGGATTCTTTTTTTAATTTGGATCATTTCCCATTTGCCTGAAGAATTCTCTTTAGTGTTTTTTTTTTAGGCCTACCTTTGGAAAATTTTTTTTTTTCCATTTATTTGTTGCTCTTTATTTTTGGATTCTTTTTTTAATTTGGATCATTTCCCATTTGCCTGAAGAATTCTCTTTAGTGTTTTTGATGCAGGCCTACCTTTGGAAAATTTGCTTATTTCCATTTACTTATTATTTATTAATTATTTATTTACATATCTACTAAATCTGTGAAAGACTGTTGGCAGATGTTTTTCTTCCTGTACTTTAAAAATGTCATTCTGTTATCTTATGGCTTTATCATTCCCTTGAGAAGTCAGTTGTCAGTCTTACCCCTGCTACGTTGAATGTAATGTCCTTTATCTCTGGCTTCTTTTAGTATTTTCTCTTGCCTTTATTTTCAAAAATTTGGTTTTATGTATTATCCTCTGCTCAGGATGCTCAGAGCTTTTTGAATATATAAATTCCTGACATAAATTAGTTTGGGAAATTCTAGCCTGTTATCTCTTCATATATGCTGTATGACTGCTCCTTTATTCCTTACTTTTTGTGTGTCCGGTTATATCTGTTATACCTTTTGATTGTCTCCCACATGTGTTTTGCATTCCTTTCTGTATTTATCATTCTGTTTTGTCTTTTATTGTGAATGTTTCCTGTGAACCTATCTTCTAGTTCACTGATCTTGTCTTCTGCTGTTTCCAATATGCTGTTCATCCATCTATTAAGTTTTTTTTAATTTCAGCTACTTAATTTTTAGATATAAAATGGCTTAGATATATTTTTATAGATGCCAATTTTTTGAACTCCTTAATCTTTATTTCTATTTTGTCCAAATTTTCATTTATTTTCTTAAACATGTTGATCATAATTATTTTAAAGTGCTTGTTTCCTGACTCCAATACCTGGGTTAAATTTGTGATTTGCTTCCTTTGTCTTTTTACTTTCGCTTACTAATCATGTTGTTCTGACTCTTTATGTACCACTTATTTTATAATTAAATTTTAGATATTATGTTTAAAACAAGTTCAGATTTTTCCAGGTGATGAAAGGGTTCCCTCTCTCCTCTACTAGACAGGTAGCATCATAGACCGATAACCTTGATTTAAAAGAGACTGAATTGGGTTGAGGCTATGTTGATGTTTTGGTAAATCTCAGTTTACCTTTAATCAAACTTTTGCTGAATCTCAGTTCAGCCATCTTTTTTAGGCATGAGCCTCCCGTGTTTTCAATTTAGAGCCTTTCATGTCTTTGTCTTCTCAGTACCAAGAAACCGAGACAGCTTCCATCCTGCTTGTCAGAGGTTTTAGGCTTAGTTCCTTATATTCCCACAGCAGGGAACTTCAGAAATTATTCATGTATTTGAGTCCCCTCTAGTCTCTGTTTTTGTGACACCAGTTCTGCATAGTCACCAAGATGTCTGCTGGTTTCTCTGTCCACCAGCACCAGCTTTATGGCTAGTTCCAGCTATTCTCAGAAATAGGTGTCCTCAGGGAAAATGTGATTGCAAATGGTCAACTGTCAATTCGCTACTTTCCAGGGCTTTCAACTCTCACCTGCTGTGTTATCAAAGTCTTTCTTCCTGATGGATGTTTGTCTTTTAAGTACCATCTGATTATATGAGATAGTTCTTTTGCTTTTCAGTCATTTTTGGATTAACTTTTTGCCGCCAACCTGGCACACCTTGAAAATTTAGCAAATATCTTGACAAGGACCTTTCATGTGTTTGAGGCTCTTCTAGTCTTCAGTTTTACGTCTCTAGCCTAGTGTGATCCACAGAAAAATTCTGCTGGATGCTCTATCCCCAGAAATAAGCTTTGCCTGAGCCAAGACCAAGTTTTTTAGCTTAGCTAGTCCAGATTGTTAAGAGTCTTCAGTTTAAAAATATAGTTCCTTAAGTGTCAATATTACTTCTAGGGTTTTTGCTTCTTGTGTTTTCAAGGCCTCTTGCCCTGGCAGATCTTTATTTCTTAAGCACCATAAGACGGTACTAATATCTGCTCTACTTTTCAGATACTTTTGAGTTATCTACCTAGTAGTCCCAGGCAGCTTCATAAATCAATAAATGTCATGATTGAGAGCCTAGTTGTATATCTAAGGCCTCATAAAACTCTAGTTTCATCACCCCACTCCTACAACCATCAAAAGCTTTGTTAGTTTCTCTGTGTCACAGCAATGACCCTTGTCCTAATCCAAGCCCTGGTTCTCAGCCTTTTGTCCACACTCAGAATGTGCAAATGCTTTGAGGAAAAACAGAAGTGCATATCATTAGCCCACTTGTCTGCACCTTTCTAATAACTTAAACAATATAAACTTTTTATTTTTTTCTGGCCTTTCTAGATTTTAGCAAGAGCATTGGTCTGCCATGAATTATTTCACCTAACCTAAAAACAAATTTCTATATGTTTTATGAGGAGATTTGTACCTCTTGTGTGTTTGTTTTTTATTGCTGCCATAACAAATTACCATAAATTTGGTGGCTCAAATTAATTATATTACATTTCAGTAGACCTGAATTTCAACATGTGTCTCACTGGGCTAAAATCAAGGTGTCTGTTTTCTACTTAGTGTTTCCAGGGGTGGATCCATTTCCTTGCTTTTTCCAGCTTCTGGCAACTGCCCACATTTCTTGGCTTGTGGCCACTTTCCTACACTTGCAAAGCCAGCAACATTGCATCTCCCTAACTCTTATTCTTAGTCACATCTCCCTCTGTCTAACCACAGCCACAAAAGGTTTCTCTGCCTTAAAGAGCTTATTTGATTAGATTGGGCCCACCCAAATAATCCAAGGTAGTCTCTTCTTATCAATATCCTTAACCTTAATCAAATCTGCAAAATCCCCTGCTGCCATGTGAGGTAACATATTCACTGGTTCTGGGAATTAAGGCATGGACATCATTGGGAACCATTATTTTGCCCACCACAATGCCACTAACATCTTCCTGGAATACCCTTCTCTGGCAATTGTTAAAATTTTTTTTTTCTTTGTCATATATTTTCAGCAGTTAAATATTATACACTTAGGTGTGGTTTTCTTTGTATTTATTCAGTTTGACATTTATAGTGCTTCTCAATAAGCACACATTAGACTTGGTCTCTGTGTGCCATATGTCTCTTAAGGTCTTTTATTTTCATTCCTGGGCATTTTCTAATGGGCATGTTTTATATTACGAATATATTTCAGTCTGTGACTTGCATATTTGTTTTTTTAACAAGAGTCCTTTTGTGAATACAAGTTCTTAATTTAATGTATCTCAGTTACTTTTGGTTACTTTGGTTCTTTTGGTTAGTACTTTGGTTAGCACTTTCTTTACCCCATGTAAGAAAACTTTGGCTAACCATGGTTCTAAAAATATTCTCCTATTTTAAAAATCTTTAATTGTGTTGCCTTTCACATTAAATCAACAATGCATGTGGATTTGATTTGTATGTATAATGTGAGATTTGGATCAAGATTCATTTTATCCCCATATGATTAAGATCCAGCATCTTTCTCCAAACAGCCATTCTTTTCCTCACTGTATTTACATGGAGATAGTCCTGGATGCTGTTCTGTTCGATTGGGAGTTTAGATACATAAGTCTGTTTCTGAATTGTCTTCTATTTCATTGGTTTAATTGTCTAATTTTGTATTAATACCATACTTTCTCAGTTGCTGTAGGTTTATAATAACTTGATATCCCATGGCATAAGTCCTTCAGCTTTATTTTTGTTTGCAAATTGCTGTGATTATTCTTGGTTCTTTGTATTTTTATCTGCATTCCAGAGTCAACTTTTCAGTTTTAAAAACCCTGCTAGGATTTTGATTGGGATTACATTAAATCTGTGCTTTGAGTAGGGGAGAACTGTTATCTTACCAGCATTGAGTCTTTCAATCCACAAAAATGGTGACTTTTAAAATTAATTTAGATCTTTAATTTCTTCCAATTATGTCACAGTTTTTATTTTAGAAGGCTTGCATGTATTTCGGTAGGTTTAATCCTAGATGTTTGATATTTATTATGCTATTATAAATTGTATCTTTTAAAATTCTGTCATCTGTTTGTTCTTGGTATGATGACTTCTTAGAATAGATTTTTGTATAGTGACCTTGTGTCCAGTGACCTCCTTACAGTCACATATTAATGTTAATAAATGGTAGATTTTTGGGTATTTACGTATGTAATCATAACATCTGTAAATAATGACATTTTTATTTCTTCCTCTTTAATCTTTATGCCTTTTATTTATTTATTTTGCCTTATTACATTATCCAGTGTTTCCAGTATCCAATAGAAGTGGTTATAGAAAGGGCATCTTGTCTTGTTTGCCATCCAAAGAGAAAGCTTTTTATAATTCTACATTAAGTATGATGATTTATGTAGACTTTTTGTGGGCATTCTTTTCCTGATTACAGAAGTTTCTTGTATTCCTTATCTTCTAAGCATTTTTTAAAAATTATAAATGTATGAGTTTTATCACATTGCATCTATTGAGGTGATTATATGCTTTTTCTCCTTATTTTAATGTGGTAAATTACTTAATTTTCAAATGTTAAACCATACTTGCATACTTGGAACAAAATGCTTGGTCATAATTTTTTAAAAATATATCACTGGTTTCAATTTGCTAGTATTTTTCCTAGGATTTTTACATCTAAGTTAATGATAGTGATTGGTATGTAAGTTTCCTATCTTGTGATGTCCTTCTCAGGTTTTGGCTGGCCTCATAAAAATGAGTTGGAAAATATTCCCAATTATTCTCTGTAAGAGTTTGTGTAAGATTATTTATTTCTTAAATGTTTTAAATAAGCCCATCTTTGACAGTTTTGAATAATGGATTTAATTTGCTAATTTCATTTTATTGTGGCCAGGAAACATCTTTGTACGATTTTAGTCCTTTTAAATTTATTGAGCCTCATTTTATGATCTAACATAATATGGTCTCTTCTGGAGAATTTCCCATGTGTATTTGAGAAGAATGTATATTCTGCTGTTGTCTGATAGAGTGTTCAGTAGATGCCTGTTAGGTCTCATTGGTTTATAGTGTTGTTCAAGTCTTCTGTTTATTTGTTGATCTTCTGATTGTTCTATCCATTGTTGAAAGTGAGGTACTGAAGGTTCTAATATGGAGGAGTTTCTCATTCTCATGCTGTATTAGGGTTCTCCAGAGAAACAGGATGTGTGTGTGTGTGTGTGTGTGTGTGTGCATGTGTATAACAAAGAGAGAGAGAAAGAAATTTTAAAGAACTGGCTTATGTGATTGCAGAGGCTTAGTGAGTCCAAAATCTGATACGCAGGCTGGTTACTCAGGAGAGAGTTGTAGTTCAAATCCAAAGGCAGTCTGCTAAGTGTTTTACAGTGTCCAGTCTCACATTTAGGTCTTTAATCCATTTTGAGCTTATTTTTGTGTATGGTGTTAAAGAATGTTCTAATTTCATTTTTTTACATGTAGCTGTCCAGTTTTCCCAGCACCATTTGTTGAAGAGACTGTCTTTCCACCATGTATAGTCTTGCCTCCTTTGTTGTAGATTAATTAACCATGGGTACATGGGTTTTTTTATGGGCTTTCTATCCTGTTCCATTGATCTATATTTGTATTTTTGTGCCAGTACCATAGTATTTTGATGGCTATAGCTTTGTAGTATAGTCTGAAGTCAGGGAGCCTGATTCTTGTAGTTCCGTTTTTCTTTCTCAAGATTGCTTTGGCTATTCGGGGTCTTTTGTGTCTCCATACAAATTTTAAGATTTTTTGTTCTAGTTCTGTGAAAAATACCATTGGTAATTTGATAGGGATTGCATTGAATCTGTAGATTGCCTTGGGTATTATAGTCATCTTGACAATGTTGATTCTTCCAATCCAAGAACATGGTATATCTTTCCATCTTCTTGTGTTGTCTTCGATTTCTTTCATCAGTGTCTTATAGTTTTTGGAGTGCAGGTCTTTTGTCTCCTTAGGTAGGTTTATTCCTAGGTATTTTATTATTTTTGATGTGATGGTAAATGGGATTGTTTCTTAAATTTCTCTTTCTGATCTTTCATTTCTAGTGTATAGAAATGCAACAGATTTCAGTGTATTAATTTTATAACCTGCAATGTTACCAAATTCACTGATGAGCTCTAGTAGTTTTCTGGTAGTGTCTTTAGGATTTTCTATGTATAGTATCATATCATCTCCAAACAGTGACAGTTTAACTTCTTCTTTTCCAATTTAGATTACTTTTATTTCTTTTTCTTCTCTGTTTGCCATAGCTAGGACTTCCAAAACTATGTTGAATAAAAGTGTCAAGAGAGGAAAACATAGGGAGAACACTCTCTGACATAAATTGCAGCAGTATCTTTTTTGATCTGTCTCCCAGAGTAATGGAAATAAAAACAAAATTAAACAAGTTAGACCTGATTAAACTCAAAAGCTTTTGCACAGCAAGAGAAATCATAAACAAAATGAAAAGACAATCCACAGATTAGGAGAAAATATTTGCAAGTGAAGTGACCAACAAGGGATTAGTCTCCAAAATTTACAGACAGCTCATATAGCTTAATATCTTCAAAACAAACAACCCAATCAGAAAATGGGCAGAAGACCTAAATAGACATTTCTCCAAAGAAGACATACAGATGGCCAAGAGGCACATGAAAAGATGTTCAACATGCCTAATTATTAATAGAAACGCAAATCAAAACTACCCTGAGATACCAATTCACACCAGTCAAAATGGCTATCATCAAAAAATCCATGAACAATAAATGCTGGAGAGGGTGTGGAGAGAAGGGAACCCTCCTACACTGTTGGTCCGAATGTAAATTGGTACAGCCACTATGGAGAACAGTATGGAGATTCCTTAAAAAACTAAAAATGGAGCTACCATATGATCTTGCAATCCCACTCCTGGGCATATATCTGGAGAAAAACATGGTCCAAAATGATACATGCACCCCAGTGTTCATTGCAGCACTGTTTACAATAGACAGGACATGGAAGCAACCTAAATGCAATCGACAGAGGAATGGATAAAGAAGATGTGGTACATATGTACAATGGAATATTACTCAGCCATTAAAAAGAATGAAATAATGCCATTTGCAGCAACATGGATGGACCTAGAGATTGTCATACTGAGTGAAGTAGGTCAGACAGAGAAAGAAATATAGTATAATGTCCCTTGTATGTGGGATCTAAAAAGAAATGATTCAAATGAACATTTACAAAACAGAAACTGAAAACGAACATAGACTTAGAGAACAAACTTATAGTTATGGGGGGGGCGAAGAGTCGGGGGAAGCAATAGTTTGGGGAGTTGGGGATTGACATGTACACACTGCTATATTTAAAATGGATAACCAACAAGGACCTACTGTATAGCACAGGGAACTCTGCTCAATATTATGTAAAACCTAAACAGGAAAAGAATTTGAAAAAGAATAGATACATGTATATGTATAACTGAATCACTTTGCTCTACACCTGAAACTATCACAACATTGTTAATCAACTATACTCCAATATAAAATAAAAAGTTAAAAAAAAAAAAGGCAGTCTGCTGGCAGAAATCCTTCTTCCTGGGGAGAGATCAGTCTTTGTTCTATTAAGGCCTTCAGCTGACTAGATGAGGCCCACCCACATTATGGAAGGCAATCTGCTTTATTCAGAATCCAGTGAATTTAAATGTTAATCTCATCCATAAAAGTGCCACAGAAATATCCATTATAATGTTTAACCAAATGTCTGGGTACCATGGCTAAGCCAAGTTGACACATAAAATTAACCATCACACATGCTTTTCCACACTCTGCCTCCAGAAGTTTGTAAAAATTAGCATTTAAGTGTTCTTTAAGTGGTCTTCCCTTTAGTCTTTATTATCCTCTAATATACTTAAAATATAAATCGGTTTATAGAATTAGAAAAACCTGGTTCAAGGCCAGCTCTGCAACTTCTTATCTTTGTGACTTTGAACAACTCTAAATTTTCTCTACATTACGATTTAGGAAATTGAAGCATTAATTGTCCAGGGTGATAATGCAAATTAGAACTAGTGGTTAAATTCTATTGGAATTCTTGTTCTTGTACACACTTCATTATAAATAGTGTTTTGAATTTAACAGCAATAAAACACATCTTATAGGTTTTTAAACTATATATGAGAATTTCATTTGAGAATGACAGGTGTATGTTTTATTAAGTACTATTTAATTAGTGAGATGACTACCTTTTAGTTCCTGCTTTATCATAGACTTTTTTTTTAACTGGCTGCAGCTGTGGTTTGGCTGCTGCTTTTCTTTTTAAAATTTATTTATTTTTGGCTGCATTGGGTCTTCGTTGCTGCGCGCAGGCTTTCTCTAGTTGCGGCGAGCGGGGGCTACTCTTCATTGTGGTGCGCGGGCTTCTCATTGCGGTGGCCTCTCTTGTTGCGGAGCACGGGCTCTAGGCGCGCGGGCTTCAGCAGTTGCAGCACGCAGGCTCAGTAGGTGTGGCTCGCAGACTCTAGAGCGCAGGCTCAGCCGTTGCGGCCCGTGGGCTTAGTTGCTCCGCAGCATGTGGGATCCTCCCGGACCAGGGCTTGAACCTGTGTCCCCTGCACTGGCAGGGAGATTCTTAACCACTGCTCCACCAGGGAAGCCCTATCATAGATTATTGAATCACTGTTGTCCTAAATTTTTCAGTTTGCAAGCATGTATGGGTATCTTTTATTTCTTTGTTCCAGGGGTGTTCTAAGAATGATGTCAGTTACATGTATAAGATAGTGATCATTGGTGACAGGAATCTTAAGAGAACATTTAACTTACTGCCAGTTTCAGGGAAGGAGAGCCCACAGCTCCTTCTAATAGTACGTCATTTTATTAATGACTTTTGCTGAAAGAAAACTGTTTCTTCATGGAAATCCTAAAAAAATTCTTCTGGGCTAAATTATTTCAGAATACCCTCATAAAAAACTAACTGAATAGATATTAGCTGAAAGAGTTTGAGCTTAATTTTCATACTGGAGAATAATCTAATGGTTTAGAATGGAGATTTTTATTTTATAGTCCATCTTATTTGCATTTCAGGAGGGAGTATAATGCAAATAAAGTTAGATCTGGGTTTAAGTTCCAGCTCTGCCACTTAATAACTTGTATCTTTGGGCATGTTGTTAATTTTTCCAAGTTGCAGTACCTTTTTCATAAGGTTATTGAAGGCTTACAAGATATTCATTTAAGAAGTACCTAACTCAGTCCTAGATACCTGGAAGGAACTGAACAAATATTGGTGTCATCCATCTTTTCCTGTGTTTACATGTGGACAAATGGGAATGTTGGTGAGAAATAAGAGGGGAATCACTTCCCTATGCTCTGGAAATATATTTTTCTGGCACTAATGGGAATGATATATCTCTTCTAATACTTGTTTTAGTCATAGTTAATGGCTTATGATAGGTATGATGTTTGTTGCCTCTCTGCTTTTTTATAACTTGATCTTTTTAAAAAAAGCTTACACAAGGATGCTTATAAGAGATATGTATGTGTTTGAATATATATAAATGTCACGAAATGGTCTTAAAATTTGAAGAGAATAACCGTGAAGGCCATATAGTCCTTTTTGTTTCTTGGGGCAGAATTCCCCTTCCTGAATTCCTTGATTCTAGATAGGTATCAGTGCTCTATGTGAATAGCTTTAGTGATTGTGCCCTTACTCCCTCTTACGACAGTCATTCTGTTTTTAGAATGCTCTATTAATTAGGCAGTTCTTTCTCATTTTGTCCTTTATTATATCCTATAATAATTCTACCTGTTGATCCATTCTACTCATAGAGATTCACAGAAGAGACAAACTTTATTCCACATGTGTGCAGGAATCATGTCTTAGTCATCTTTCTATCCTCACAGAGTCTAGGATAGTAAGTACCCAGCTCAAAATAGGGGCATTATTCAATGAATAATTGAGGTTCAGATTTCTAAGGCCCTTTTGTGTTTTTTTCATATATAAACTTTTAAAATTTAGTCTACATTTTTTATTACTCCTGGTCAAAAATTATTTTTTTCAACTGTATTGACAAAATTAAATCAGGAATATTGATTTATGTTTATGTCTGATATCACTTATCATATAATCTAGAAATTAATATTTCTTCCAAGGATAGAATTTTAAAATTCAACATCATTTACATCTCTTTCATTCAGTTTTTCTTGCAATATACTCTATTTCTGAAGATTGAAAACATATTAACATAGTGTCTTATTTCTTACACTTTCCTTTGCAGTGTCTTTTGTACTCATTACAGGTGATTACATTTTCTGTGATATTAGTAGAGCAAATGCTCTACTTCATTGGCTTATCAGACTGGACAAAAATAAGCAACATCCATCTATATACTATTTAAGAAAAAGATGTAAACATAATAATAAGGAAAAGTTAAAAATAAAAGTACAAATATATATCATCCAAGCACTGACTAAAGGAAAGCTATTGTAACTATATCAATGGTAAACCAAAAAAATGTTAAGGGAAAAAGCATTAATAGAAATAAATGGAGTTACTTCGTAACAGTAAAAGGGCTCAATTCACCTAGAAGTTATAATAATTCTAAATATATATTCACAGTTTCTGTGATTTTTAAACTTGCTCTATTATGTATTGCTTACATTTTTTAACTGAATGCTCTCTTCCTAATTTCATGCCATCTTTGTCTTTTGGTCTTGTTTATGGTTTCCTTTGCTGTGCAAAAGCTTTGAAGTTTCATTTGGTCCCATTTGTGTTTTTTTTGTTTTTATTTCTATTTCTCTAAGAGGTGGGTCAAAAAGGATCTTGCTGTGATTTATGTCATAGAGTGTTCTGCCTATGTTTTCCTCTAAGAGTTTGATAGTGTCTGGCCTTACATTTAGGTCTTTAATCAATTTTGAGCTTATTTTTGTGTATGGTGTTAGGGAGTGATCTAATCTTTGATAATCTTTGTTCAGCTGATTTCTTACATAAAGTGAATGACCACCTTATTAATACTAATCCCTACAGCAATCTGTGCTTCCTGGTTCCTTTTACCATCAGTTCTCTTTATTTCTGTTCCTGTTTGACTACAGAAAAGGGTATTAGCTAGTAGTTGAGAAAGATATTTGATACTAAATTATATAAAATTACCATATGTAAGAACATCCTTACTGTGAATGACAGAGTTTACAAAGCTATCTCTTTAGAATTCTATTTCTTATGCCCTTGAGTTGGTCTCTCAGAAGTAAAGAACAGCCTGCCCATAGAAGGAAGAGGAGCCATGTGTTTTGATTCCAACTACCCTGTCTTTCGTTTTTACTTCTTGTGGCTTGTTACTGCATTTTGGTATACACATAATAATTCTAAATCACTTCCTTCGTAAGTAATAGGTATGTGTTAAAATGCTTAGATTTACATAGTTTTCCCAAATACTTATTTTTCAGAGTGCAGGTATAATCTTTTAGGAGTCCACATAACAATGTGTAGGCTATTACCTACTACACATCTTATTACATATCTTGACACAGTATCCATTTCTATTTATTCATTGATTCAAGAAACATCTGCTGTGTTTCTAGTCTTTGATAAGCAGTATTAGTAATACTATAATAAAACTGTATTAGTTTCATTGAACAGAATAGTAAATTCTCACTAACCCTTTTGTTCCTTTCCTAAGAAATCCAGCATTTAATTCAATTCCTTTCATTGGGGGATGGGGAGAACAATTACCACAGAAACATGGGTGTCATTTTAATTATAAAATAAATTAATGGAAATCTTTAAATTTTTCAGGATGAGAGAGACCCAGAGAAAGAAGATGAACTGGAATTGAAAAGAGGTCTTTTATATAAAGACTCTGCCTATGACAGTGACCCAGAGTATAGGTATGAGCTTGGTTAATACAGTGTATAGAGGTCTTCTCATAGTATAAAAATAACCTGGTTTTTAATATGCAGGATTTGTGGCAAATTTAGACTCAATATTTATTTATTTATATTTTATTTTAACTATGTAAAATCCTATTATAGTATTTTAATGTTTGCCTTACTGAAAATTTTCAGTGAAAACAAATATAGTCAATTAATGGTGGTGCCTTTCATCCTACTTAAGATTTCTAGTGTATTTGGCTGCCTTGCAAATCCACATATTCAGGACTTACTTCAGGGTGTATTTATTCTCATCCTGAATAAATGAGTAAACAACAGGTTTCAAAATTTAGATCATGAGGGCTTCACTGGTGGCGCAATGGTTGAGAGTCCGCCTGCTGATGCAGGGGACACGGGTTCCTGCCCCAGTCCGGGAAGATCCCACATGCCTCGGAGCGGCTGGGCCCGTGAGCCATGGCCGCTGAGCCTGCGTGTCCAGAGCCTGTGCTCCGCAACGGGAGAGACCACAACAGTGAGAGGCCCGCGTACCACAAAAAAAAAAAAAATTTAGACCATGAGTAAGCCTTTTATTTTTTTATTTTTCCCTTATGTTAATAAGAGAAATTCAGTTCTTCTAGCCTAAAATTTCAGAAATGTTAGTAATAATACAGTTTTTGCAAAATTATACTAGCAAATCTCATGAAGACTTTTGAAAACTTTATGTTAATTGCCATTAAGTGTGGTATTAAAAACTGAATGTAAATTGTGAGTTTATATAACTAAAGTTTCTCTGAGGCCTTTGATGCTATGCCACTGATTACTATATGGCTTCCACCTTCCTAAGTTTCCTGAAAAACAAGTGTAAGAAAAAAGCTCCAGATAATGGAATATGTTTTATTGCTAACTGGTGTTTTGGACTGAAATCTCTGATATTTGCCCTGGTAAGCTAGGCTAGGCATTCCATAAACATGTGAGGACTTTTCCTTTTGTCCCTTACACAGAGTATAAGTCTGGACTCCTGTCCAAAGTTACTGCTTCCCATCCTTGAGGAAACCTAGGTCTCTCATGAAGGAAAGTAGTGTATTTTAAATGAGTTTGAAGAAAAAGCAATCCAAATGGGAAAAGGAAGGGCCAAGGAAGTGCATACCTTGATGAAGAATTTGTACCCTTTATTGTTGTTACTTAAACTTCTAATTCTTAGATTTCCGGTATATGGATTAGCATCCCAATTTTGCGTTCTGTATCCACATAATTAATTCTCACTGGGGTAAGAAGTGAGTAGGGTTGATAAAGCAAAGGGTCTGATTTTCAAACTTCTGTATGTATAATATGCTTCTTAAAAATATAGATTTCTACTTTCTACCTCCATAGATTCTGGTTCCTAACATACAGAGGTGTGACCTAGAAATCTGCATTTTAAAAAGTATCATGAATGATTCTAGTGAAGGTAATATAAGGACCATATTTTGAAAAGCATTGGTTTCTATTTAAAGTTTGCCATAAACCTTAGTATTGGTTCTTTTTCTAGTTCACCAAGCAATGTTAATGGCCAAGCTTTTGGTCACCTGAGACTGTTTTAGTACCTCTCACGTGAGAGAGTTAAGCAGAGCATCAGGAAAGTTCTGCTTACACATTTCTGAGATATCTTTACATTCCTTGCTGCTTCTCTTGGACCAGTAGGACATACTTGGACCAATAGGACACAGTGGTCAGTGCTTCAAGACGTTTTATAAGAGTGTCTTTGCTATTAGCTCCAGAAGCTACTTAACTGATCAGGGTATTATTTTAGTTTTATCCCCAAGTCATATTATATAGTAGGCCAAGAAGTCACCCCATTCTACTTTCCATCTCAAAGATGAGAGAGCCGGCAGTCACGGTAGTCACCCACTTGCTTGCCTTAAGGCTTCTATCAGCAGAAATCAAGAGGGAACTTGAGATCTTGGCTAAAAATTACCCCTCTGCAGACATCCATTGACACAGGGGTCAAGAGGAAGTCTGCATGGACCTCTGGAATGGCTGAGTGAGGAGCTCAGCAAATCCTCTCCTCCGAAAGCAACAAAATTGAGCAGAATTGTCAAAAACAACAATTTAAGGACTCTGGAAATTGACCAAAGGAATATAACAAATTGAGAAGGGTTTATCAAGAAAATCTACTGAAGCTCAATGAGAGCAGTAGGAGTCTGTGGCATTTTGCCTGGAGCTCCAGTCCCCACCCCCCAACCCCCAGCTCCTCAGCACAAAAGTTCTACTGAGGCAGTCACACCAAAAGACAGGCAGCTCTGCTGCCAGAGGGGACTGACTTTATATGGCGCATAGCATAGGAAATTTCATGTGTGGGGGGATTAATGGAAACAATAATGATCCCACTGGCAAACAATAAGGGAGGGCTTGAGGTCTTACTTACTGCTTACTGGGCAGACAACAAATATCCAAGGACAAGATAGCCACAGTTGTCCTTGATAAAGTTCTACGTATCCCTGGTAGTCTAGAACATTATGTGTGTGTATAAGGCTGTAAACATGTTCAGGAGAGACCAGAGAGCGTGTTAGGGAGCCACTACTCCATGGCTGAGTGTGAGGCCTTATGAAGGCAGAAAGCAAGTTCTAGGGCAGATTTATCAACCAGATAAACTTTGAATGTATTTCCTAAGCCACACATAGGTCCACTGGCAAAAGATGGAAACATTATAGGATTATTGACTCTGACCAATCATTTGTTGGTCAGCAAGCTGTGTTGACACAGGGGCAACCCCTAGGAGGCCAGGCTTAAAAATAGAAACAATAATTGAAAAAATAAAAATGAAGAGACACCAGCAACTACACAGTGCAAGGGAAACAGACTTCACAGCATAGGTCCAGGCAAGTCATTAAACAAAGAATCCAAAGCAACTTGGTAACGAGTGAGAACCCAGAATTGCTACAATTTTTATCTAAATTGTTGTTTTCAACAAAAAATTATGAGACATGCAAAGAAACAGTAAAGTGTGATCCATACACATGAAAAATGAGTTACTAGAAACCTCCTGAGGCAGCCCTGGGGATGTAGCAGCTATGTTTAAAGAACTAAAGAGAAGTATAATGACAGTCAAATAGAGAATATTCATGAAGAGATAGGAATTATTTTCTTTCATATTTTTCCCAGGAAAAACTATGCCCAGGACTCAATCCTTTATCTTATGATCTAGATATATATTGTGGCTATCAGCCATGGAGTACAGCAGATGTTCCATGTTTTCTGCAGGAAGAGCAGAATGGCAAATTAGAGTGCTTGTTATTTCATCTTCCGGGCACCAGCCTATCCGTGCTAGCTGTCCTGTGTTTTCTATCACCTTTGAGAATGAAATTCACTTGAAAGAACTCTCTTATCAAGGAGTTATTAAGTGACCGTTTACGTCCAATAATTTAGGATTTGAGAGCTGGATTGGGGAAAGAATTTACTACCCATGAAGACGTCCTTTTCAACTTCCATATTGCCTATGTTTCAGGAAATTGTAGGCATTTGCTGTGGTAGCCTTGCCAATTTCCAGGGCCCTGGGACGCTCTTTCTCCTTTTAGTACCTTCTATATATTTTTCAAATTTCTTCAGTTTTCAGGATGTTGAAATTTCTCTATACTGTAGTATAGAGAAATTCTGGCATCATTATTCAATTTGATCATGAGTCCTAACTAAAGACCAGGCATGAGGTGATGCTTCATGTAGATGGGAGTTGGCCACAAAAAGAGAGGGGAAGATGAAAATAATTTTAATTTCATGTTTAGAACATGACTTGGCCTTTTATGACTATTACCCCAGATTTTTAGCTGTGTTGTTCTTTTATGGAACTAGCTATTGATGTAGACTGTTTTCTATTGTGCATGTTTTGCAGGTTATTAACCGTAAGAATATGCTCAATATAAATGCTTTAATTATGAAATTGTTTATAACAGAATCTCAAACTGAGTAATTTAAACTTTGACTATATATTTTTGAATAACACAGATTGACTATAGTTTTCATTTCCTGCCCATTGCTCACTATCTGATTAACTTGGTAAATTTACCAAGATGTCTTTAGTACTAATAAATGAAAGAAAAAAAGTCTAAATAATATATAGACTTAAGTCTCTTGAATAACTAAGAATAAGCTTTCAGTTTTAAGTGAGAAAATGTTGCTCAAATCTCATTTGAATTCTTTGGATTTTGTGTTACCTGGTATTTTTATTGATATTTCAGGCTAATTTGTGCCTTGGTTCTGTTACAGTATGATGTCTGGAATAACCAATGTCTTCTTGTTTATCTAGTGAATGCCTACTCATTCTTTAGGACTAAATTCAAGTTATTCCCTCTTCTGAGATACCTTTTATGACCTCAGCAGACTGTTAGTCATTTTCTCCTTTATCCTGCCACTTCCTCTCACATATATAATTTCAATTAGCAATATTTATCTCATAGTGATCATTTCATTATATGTCTGTTTTGCCCCCTTCTGTTAAGTGTGAGGCACAGATGTTTTGCTTACCTTTGTTTTTTGACTGCCCCTCAAGGTCTCTGACGTACTAGGAGCTCAATTTTAAAAAAAAAACAGTTCAAATATTAAAATTGGGTCTTTTATTAATAATGATCAGTTGCATTTGCTGAAACTCTTTATTATTAAATATCACATATTATGGTTGTGATATTTAGTAATATCTCTAGATAAGGAATCAACAGTGGAATTAATAATGATGAAAGCTATTAGAACTTATTTGTTGTCAGTGGCTCATTTCTGCACATCCTTACTCAGAGAGGGGAAGTAAATCACGTATAAGTAACCAGTCTTCAGTATATTCATTTGAATAGACTTCTATTAATGTTTACTGTATAGTTTCTGTGAATAATAAAAGAAGATAAATGGCAACATGCAATTTTTTTCCCGAAGCTTTTACAATTTTATAGAAAAGCCACTAATTTAGTGCTTTCTAAAGTGTAGTTCCTAGACCAGCAGCATCAGCATGACCCTGGTACTTGTTAGAAATCCAAATTCTTGGACCCCATCTCAGACATCCTCAATTAGTAACTCTGGGGGTGAGGCTCAGTAATGTGAGTTGTAATAAGCCCTCCAGATGACTCTGATGTGTGTTAAAGTTTGAGGATTACTGCTATAATTTATCAGTAAATTTTGATGTCTTTAATGACATTTTATCTTTGTGTGGTATATTTAAAGATACAAAATGCTTTACAGATTTTATTAGACCATAGTTTAGTCTCTCCCTGTCATCTATTCTGAACTCCAAGATTTTGAGTATTTTCCTTCCTACATTCCATCCATCCATCCATCCGTCAGTCTATCCATCATCCATCCATTCAATGTCTATAGAGCATACATCACATCCTCAGTACTATTCTACATGTTTTGTCAAAGTTGTGCTTGATAGGAACCTTTATAGAGTATTATGGGAAGGAATTCATCTCTCTTATTATGTCTTTATATTGAATCTTAGATCACAAGTTTAAAGTATAGACCATGCATCATCATCTTTTAATGTCATTTTCAACTCTGGTTATTTGAGTACAAATGGCAAATGGCCAATTTTTGTATTCTCATGACCTTCCAGCTATTTATTAGAGTTAATATTATTTGCATGGCATATCCATCTTACCCTCTGACCTTCGTTTTCATGTATATAACCTTATAGATACTTTATCTGAAAGCTATGTGTAAAGTAGTATGTACTTGGTCTTCATTTCGTACTGATACAGAAAACACTGTCAGGGTTTCAGGTGGGTTTAACCTTCTGTAAGCAAAATACTAGTATCCTAGTCCATGTTAAGCTACCTGAGACCTTTCTCTTCTCTGTATATACGCTAGGCCTTAAAAAATAAATTTATAATTTATACCTTAGCAACATTTAAGATTTGAAAGTGCTCGGTTCTCAGGTATTATCCTGGTCTCTTTTTTTTTTTTTTGTCTTTTTTTTTCTTAATAGTATTATTAAATAGAGGGCTCCCTATTCAAGTAGCAAAAGTAAATTGCCAAAAAATATACTGCATTTAATAAAATAACAATTTTATCCCTGCTTTGAAGATAACCATTTTACGTTATATAGCACTAATTCAGTGTTTTGTAGAGGAGGAACTGTGAATGCTTTGAATGAATGAATGCTGGAGATACTCATGGTAAAATACAGAAGTGTAGTCTTTAAAAGCCTATTACTGTAATAAGACCTTTTAAGTGTCGCTTACACATTGTAAACTTATTAATATTCCCAATAATGGAAAATCAGAACTGACTCAATATGTTCACAGTTTATTAGTTAGATAGCCAAATACTTCCATGTCTAGAGGTAAATGTTGCTTTTAAGATTCTGCTACTCTTTGTTTGCACCTGTCCATGCGTATTAGAACCTGTTCTGCAAACACCTCTGTTTTGCAAACACCTCTGTTTCGCAGTTCAGACTTCTAGGAAGAGCCAATTCCCAAATTCTCTCCGGAGAACTACAGTACTGTTTACTAAATTGAAAATTTTGCAATTTTAAATAGAAATAAACTTCCTGTCAAAATTTGCAAGATTTTAAAAGCATTAGGATGTCTGTTTTGGCCACTTTAGCTCTTTTTCACAGACCCTTATCAGGTTCACAGTTGCTCCTAAAATGATTTCTGAATTTTATTTATTCACTTATTCATTCATATGATAATTTATGATAGGGATTAGGAATTTGATTTACAATCTCAGAAAAACCTACACAATGATTTTTAAAGTTAGCAGCCCTACTATTACCTACCTTTCTGAGATTTGGGTAGTAGCTTAATAAAAATTCAAATTTCTGTTGACTAGGTTTATTGTGGTAGAACTAGCCCGGCAAAATATAGAGTTCAGAAAAGAACATTATCATCTGACCATCAGTATGCAGTAAAGTTGATGACTGTGGACAACAGGGAGATTAAGGACAGAGCTGTGTTTTGTGAAATACTAATTAGTGCATGACTTGACATAAAACAAAAAAAGCAACAAATAAACCAAACACAGCTAAACAAACAAAACACAACATGTGGGACTCCTGAAGTAGTATGAGGGAACAGAGGCAAATGTGGGGACTTAGGTGGGTAGATATACTTGCAGAGGTACAAAGTACATGCAGAAGAAGTTCTGTTAATGTATTTGTGTGTGTGATTTCTCTATCA
This sequence comes from Neophocaena asiaeorientalis asiaeorientalis, assembly GCF_003031525.2. Taxonomy (NCBI): domain Eukaryota; kingdom Metazoa; phylum Chordata; class Mammalia; order Artiodactyla; family Phocoenidae; genus Neophocaena; species Neophocaena asiaeorientalis. The sequence continues at coordinate 1,097,820 of NW_020172632.1, read as the reverse complement.
CTTGACTCAAATTGTCCAAAAAACTGTTTTGAGTGACTGTTCCAGCAGGAGTTAGGCTTGGTGAGAAATTGTATGAAAGACATTGTATTCAGTTGGTTAGACTATTTCTTAAGCAAAGCTAATGAAAGAAAGGTGGAAGCTATGGGAAGCTCTAAGAATGATAACACAGCCACTTTGTGCCTTTTTTTGTGACCACTTTTACTGAGTTCAGGTGGTAGATTGACTTCAGGTGAAATAGCAAATTCTTTTTACAGGTATCCAGCTCCCAGAGTTGCTATTTCACGATTCACAAGTAACATCATGGGACTGATGAGTCAGGGAGGAAATTGTTTGTTTTGTGTGGAGTGAGATTCCAAATATATGAAGTCAATATTTGTAACATTTAATAGCAAGGACATACAGTTTTATGTGGCATAATCTCTAACATGCCTGAGAGGTCTTATCTATAACAAGTACTTAATTTATTAAAGTGGGTTCATTATTTGTTTAAAAAATAAAATAAACTCAGTCTTTTAAAAAGTCAATGTTTTATTTCTAGCAAATTAAAGAAAAGCACTATCAAGCCTTCAGAAAGAGTTGCCTTTTCTTCTCTATTCCCATTACAATGAGCCTAGTCCTGGTCTATTTTATAGCTTCCATCTGTTCTCTCTCTTTTTTCTTCAACACCCTCAAAATAACAGTATTTCTCTATCGCTTCAAATACAGACTCTCCCACCTTGTTTTCCGTTTTCTAAAAGTGATTCATATTCAGTCGAATTTTCTACTCCTCCCTGAGGACAATAGCATGCCACAGTGGAAAGGACATTAGAGCCACAGAAATGGTATCCTTTTCCATTCTGCCGCTTACTACCTAAAGAGGCTTAGGCAAGTCACTTGACTTCACTGAGTCTCAGTTTCCACAGTTACCAACTTCAGAGGGTTGTAAGATTTTTTATAAATATGTATAAATATATATAAAGTACCTAGTAGTTCAATGCCTTATATTTAATAGCTTTTGTGCGCCAGGTGAGCAATGTACTATGCACTTTACATATATCCTCTTTGGTTTTTTACAACAATTACTGCAAAAATACAGTAAAGGAAGCTGAGACCCTGGACAATTGAATAAATCACCCAGGTTCCCACAGCTTACAAAGATGGAGCTGGAATTCAGTTCCAGGTCTGCCTGACTTCAGAGGCCAAGCACTCTCACACCTGGCCGTACCATACCATCTGTGCCCTGCTTTTACCCTGCCGCACCTCCCTCTCTTCTCAGAATTTCTTTTTAACTCTCACATACCATTTTCATTTTATTGTTTTGTAATTGTTGCATGCAAATAGCGTCACTCTTTGAAGGCATAAGCCTTGTCACATTTTATATCTCAAAGCCCAAACAGAGTACCACACACCTATAAAGTACTTAGTAAATATTTGATTTATATAGTACTACCTCTCATTTTGTTTCCTCATTGTTCTAATCTTTTATATCCTTTTTTATAGTTCATTTCAGCAGCCATGTGGCACTCTCCATTTGGATGATGGCGAATACTGGTCCAACAGGGCAGCCTCTTATAAAGGAAAATCTCACCGACCCATCTTTGAGAACAGCATGGACAAGATGTACAGGAACTTATACAAAAAGGCCTGTAGTTCTGTTTCTCATACACAGGAAAGCTGCTGAGACCAGTGGTGATAAACTGTATGAGTGTCCTTGTCAACTTCTCAATGAAAACGTTTGATGTGATCGGTATCTGTATTCCTTTTCTTTTAAACAGGTGGTTCTAATTGAGTACAGTAGTTAGACTTGAGTAAGTTTATTACTTCAAATGATAAATTATCATGCGCAAACCTTCTTTTTCCAATCACAGTAAAGAATGCTATATTCTAAAAGTCAAAGCTCTGCAACACAATTACAACCTCCATTCTGATTCTGGGAAGGCTGTTCTGTCACATCTCTCTCGTATCACCAGCTACAAATCCAAAAACAGATTCTCTCTAGAAATGTTCTTCTGCCTTAATCACCTTGTAATTTTCTTTTCACCGACTTGACTGGTTATCTTGTCTAAGATTTAATTATTATTATTAACTCCCTTTTCTTGGTCATGAGCAAAAAGATATACTGTACGAAGATGAATTTCCCAGGAGTTTAAACCCTGTTTTAACTAGTATTTTCTACCGTTTGCTCCCTCAGAAAAGGCTATTGATATGTCTTAGCTCCTAAGATACAGTTTATTTTTTAAATTTTCTATAATCATTCACTCCCTCTTCTCTAAAAGAACTACCTGAGTTACTTAAAATGCTTAACAGTTAGCTAGAAATAGGAATGGCCGTGGGTGATCCACAATGTGAATAACTGATTTTTAAAGACAGAATTTTTTGCATGATTTTCTTCTAGAGCCATATCTTTGGTGCATCCAGAATCAGAAAGTAGCCTTTGTTAATAAGCCTGTAGAGACTCAGAAAGAATAAGGGACTTATATTGTAATTTCATCTCTTTAGAGTTTTCATAGGTGTCAAATAGCCCAAGAAAGTAGCATCCTTACTTTAAAGGACACTTGGAACCATAAAGTGGAGGAAAATATTAGAGCGTAACTCTTTGTACTAGAAAGTTGTTAGTTGAGAAAATTAGCTTCTCCCCCATGCCCCAAACACACCTATGAGGCCAGTGAGGCTTTGAAGATAGGAAGAAATCAGTTACCTTGTATTCACCAGAGTGAGTGGAAGAAAAGCAGAGAATAGGACACGGTAAACTTGGCTTATAAACTTAAAGAGTTGACTACAAGGTAATGTTTTTCTCATTGACTCCATCTTTGGTTAATTTTATAGTTATGATCTTAAAAGAAAAAACTTGAGTTAAACTCTATTTAAATTGGAATCAGCATGTACAATTGGGTGATTTATTTTTGTAATAGGAGAAAATACATAATACTTGTTATCCAGTAATAAGACTTTTTTACTTTGTGTTTGAGTGTTTTATCTGTGGCAATCTGCAAGGTATTGGCAAGCACATCAGAGATAGGAGCCAGGTGTCCTAGGCTTTAGATCTCTGGTCCTTAGTTTCCTCAGTTATCAAACGGAGAGAATGGAGTAGGTCAGCATTTCCTGAACCATGTTCTGTAGACCACTGTTCTAGGAGATGGCTGTAGGAAATATAAGTATTTCATTGGTCATGTGAGTTTAGGAAAAATCTATGCACTGTATTCACACCCCTCAAACTTAGAGAGTCACGCGTATGATAACAGGAATGAAAGGGGGTCTTCTGATGCTGAGAAAACAGTGGTGAACTGGAGCTGTCCGGGCAAACTACGTATGGTCATCTTAGTCATAGTAAACAGTAGCATGTTAGAGGCTCTAAGAAATCCTGGCATAAAGATGTTTTGCTCTAGCGTCTAGAAGAAAGGCTGACACATAGTTGGTGCTCATTAAATATTTATTGAATTAACCCAGAATTTCCTAAACTAAATTGAGTGTGTAACAATATTTGTTGTTATGGTATCTTTCCCCTCCCATTCTGCTCCCCCAACTCCCCATACTTCCTCTGAAATGCCATCTGCAGGTACATGTGGACACAGTCAGGGAAATACTGGACTGCACAATCACTGAGCTACCCTCTGGCTGTAAGTTATATGTTGATGTTTTGTATAAGCTTTTGAAGGTCAACATTGAATGATGGTTTTTAAAAAATAATCATATGTACAACGAAACTTAGTATCTTTTCCCCTTTGGTAGAAACAAATGAAAAATTCCTCCCTTTAAAAGTTGCTTCTGGTGAAAAGAACAAATATGAACTTTAAAGAAAATATTTGCTCTCATAGAAAATCTCCTGAGTGAGTAAGTATCACAAAAATTACTTATTGCACCTATATTTGCCATTGTCATACAAAGGCCACCAAAAAATGGGTCTCAAAGGGGAACTTTAGAAAGTGTTAATTTGAAAGACATTTTCCTATGGATTAAATTTGACATCTCTCTGAAGGATCGGATGTAAATTTCCACATATGTAGCATCTTTGCTAAGTGTCTATTTCCATTCCCTAGGGGAAAGAGTGATTTTTTTTTTGTTGTTGCTATCCTTAACTATTACTGTGAATACTTACGTTGTATTATCTTTTAAGAGTAAAACCTTTAAGTACTAATAGTTGCCTTTTCTCATTGAAAGAATCAGAAAGGTGCAGTAGTTTTTTCTCTTAATCTTTTTTTAATATCCCCTAAAATCTAGTAATAGTTACTAGGCTTAATATGAAAGATAAATAGGTCTGTCCTCTTCTTTTTAATGTAACTTTTCCTTTAAGTTAAAAAAAAAAAAAAGAACCTGGGAATTTCAGGAAGGAAAATGTTAATTCAACTAAGAAAAAAGATGAATCATTGGACTGAGAATGAGTTCTCCCTGGTTTCACTACTAGTTGTATAACTTTGTTTAAGTCATTTATCCTTCTTGGAGCTCAGTTTTCTTACCTGTAAGGTGAGGAAGGGGTTAATTTAGAATGACCTTTTAATGTTCCAACATTTTTCTAGTTCTATAATTGATCAATATAGAAGATTAGGAAGTTCTAGGCAGCAGAGTTGTGTTGTGATTTCAAAGATAAAGCCCTTGATTAAAAATCTGGACCAAATGGAGAATTCTCGTTATTGTGTTCATTTTCTAATAATAGGTTTTTTGAGATAGTTAATATACTACAAAATTCACCCTTTAAAAGTATACAGTTGAGTGGCTTTTAGTATACTCACAGAGTTGTGCAACTGTGACCACTAGCTATGTATAAAATATTTCATCACTCCAGAAGGAAATCCTGTACCCATTAGCAATCACTCCTCATTCCCTTCTCCCCTCAGCTCCTGGCAACCACTAATCTGCTTTCTGTTTCTATGCTTATTCTGGACATTTCATATAAGTGGGATTATATAATATGTGACTTTTGTGTCTGGCTTCTTTCACGTAGCATAAGGTTTTCGGGACTCATCCCTGTTGTAACATGTATCAGTACTTCATTTATTTTTATTACTAAAAAATAATCCATTGTATGGATATATCACATTTTATTAATCCATTCAGTTGGTGGGCATTTCATTGTTCCCACTTTGGGGATATTATGAAAAATGCTGGTACTATTAACATTCGTGAAGTTTGTGAGGACATATCTTTTTATTTCTCTTGAGTATACACTTAGGAGTGGAATTGTTGGATCATATGGAAACTCTATGTTTAACATTTTGAAGAACTGCCAAACTGTTTTCCAAAGTGACTCAACCATTTTACCATTATTATGTTTATTTTTATCTTACCTTAGGAACTTAGGCTAATTACACATTCAAGCACTCATTCACCCATTTATCACATATTTATTGAGCACTATGTTAGATATAGAGTATAAAATTTTTTAATGTATCTTTCCACAAGCATGCAGATTCTATTGAGAGAGACAAATAACAGTGTATTTCAACATTTGCAGTGGTTTGGTAACTTCTATGATATAAGAATGCAAGAATGAGGATAGGGCATGCTAGCTTGATGCAACAGAACCTGCAAAAGTGTGAAAATGGGAGAGAGCATGATTGTTCAGGAAGCTCCAAGTGCTTTAGCTGGAGATTGTGTGCAAGGTTGCAAATGCTTTGGTGGGACAGTTAAGAGGACGGCAAAGTGAACAACAGGCCTGGAGCAGCATTCGATGTGGTAACTTTTGAGCTGGGCATTGAAAGATGGGGAGGACTTTTGTGTATAGGAAACCAAGATGGAATAAACTCAATATTGATCAGCTTTTATGAGGGTGGAGGTGGGATTGAGGAAAATGTCCAGTAATCAGTTAAAGATCTAGAACTTGGGAGAACTCAAGAATACAAAATGGATTTTTGAAGTCAGATCAAAATAATGAATTCAGATCAAAATAAATAAAAGCTCTATGTTGTTCATGTCCTAATTTGTATGTGACCATAATAGGTGCCCTGAGAGTAGTGGAACCCAAGTAATTGTACTTTTTACTTATTACTGAGGCCATTGTGGTAGTGAGTTAGTTTGAGGGCCCCCTTTTAGAAATTAAGAAAGATATTCTCCTCCCAATCCCAGATTGTCTAGCTAGCTGGAAATTTATTCTACAAAATGAAGAGGTAAGAGGGAAAAGCAAACTTGCCGTTATTGAGTTATGAGAGTATTATTTATCTCTGAATGATGTACTTTGAGTTTAATTATATGAAATTCCTTAGACAGCCAGAACTTGTGACTATTCACCCATTTAACAAATATTATTGAAGGTCTACTCAGTTTCAGGCAATCTGCAAGGCACTGACTGACATCTAGAGATAAACATAAACCTAGTTCCTGACCCTAGTTTGTGGGAGGAGACTGACATTTACTTATTAACGGTGAGAGAAGTACTATAATAGATAGAAACGCTATAAGGTTTGCAAATATTTTCTCCTGTTCCATTGGTCGTCTTTTCATTCTGTTGATTGTTTTCTTTGCTGTGCAGAACCTTTTTAATTTGATGTAGTTCCACTTTGTCTATTTTTGCTTTTGTTACCTTTGCTTTTAGTGTCATATCCAAGAAGTCATTGCCAAGACCAATGTCAAGAAGATGTACCCCTATATTTTCTGTAGGAGTTTTACAGTTTCAGGTCTTACGTTTAAATCTTTAATCCACGTTGACTTGATTTTTATGTATGGTATAAGGTAAGGGTCCAATTTCTTTTTTTTTATATTTCTTTTGCATGTTGATACTACAATTTTCCAAACACCGCTTGTTGAAGAGACAGTTTTTCCCCATTGTATGTTCTTGGCACCCTTGTCAAAGATCAGTTGACTGTATGTTTTACTTTATTTCTGGGCTCTCTGTTCTGTTCCATTGCTATTTGTCTGTCTTTATGCCAGTACCATACTGTTTTAATTACTATGGGTTTGTAATTTAGTTTGAAATCAGGACTGTGATGCCTCCAGCTTTTTTGTTCTTTCTTAAGATCACTTTGGTTATTCTGAGTCTTTTGTGGTTCTATATGATTTTATGATTGTTTTTTCTATTTCTATAAAAAATATCATTGGATTTTGATGGGCATAACAATGAATCTGTATATCACTTTGGGTAGTGGACATTTTAACAAGCCACATGGTAACCACAAAAAAAAAACCCTAAAACATAAAGAAGATACACAAAATAAAAAAAGAAAGGAATCAAAGAATGTCACTGTAAAAAAATCAACAAAGCACAAAGGAAGACAGCAAGAGAGGAATAGAGGAACAAAGTAAATATAAAACAGAAAACAGCAAAATGGCAAAAGTAAGTCCTTTCCTATCAATGATTACCTTAAACATAAATTAATTAAACTCTCCAATCAAAAGACATAGAGTAGCTGAATGGATAATAAAACAAGATCCAACTATATGCTGTCTACAGGAAACTCACTTTATATTTAAGAACACACATAGGCTAAAAATGAAGGAATGGAAAAACACTATTCCATGCAAATAGTAAACAAGAGAGCATAGGTGCCTATATTAATTTCAGAAAAAATAGACTTTAAGTGTCAGAAGCATCACTACATTTCTGTTGCAGTATAAGTTTAAAGAAGTTTAGCTTTCTGAGTTTATGACATAGTTCAGAAATAAGGTGAGAGAAAATCTTTAATGCCTTTGAATATATGTAATAGAATTGAGATTAAGTGTATCCTATTAGAGGCTTACTTTTATCAGTGAAAGTCATTTTTCACTGGAGTTTTTGTTTGTGTGTTTGTTTTTTAGTAAAATTAGTGATATATGCAAATAAAATGTTGAAGAAGGATTTATGTATATATGTTTTCAGAAAGTTCTATTTCTAGGGCATTGACAACAACATTGAACAGTAGAAAAAGCACTTTCTTCACAACTTTTCTGAACCTTATTTTTTTTACCTGTGAAAAAGGATATTAATAAGCACTGCCCCTCTGTTTCTCATAGAGTATTAAGATTAAATAGGAAAGTAAATGTTGACATTCTTCTACATATATTAGACACTATCCTAATTACTTTTTGGAAGTGATCTGGGAAAAGAAATTTGCAGTTTGAAAAATATTCCGTCTGGCATAATAGCAATACTGTTGTTTGTAGAGTTGAACAGACCTCATATTTCTTTCTGTTTCCTTGTCACCTCTGTTGTTACTTAACTTTTCTGAACTTGTTTTCTCACTTGTAAAATGGAAGCTATTTTCATAGGTTTCTTGTGATCATTTAAAGAGTTAATGCATGTGGAACATGTTGTACAATGCATGGTGCTCAATAAAGGGTAACTGTAATAACTGAAATTCCAAGTCAATATAGAGTGATATTCTGAAAGATCTTGAGGATCTGATTGGAGAAAAAAAATGGAATAAATGTAAAAATTTTTTCAAAATTATTTTAAGACACAAGACCAAATTATTCAGATTTTTTGGGTATGGCTCTTAAATTTACTAGTTATTTAGTTTATGTAGGTTGTGTAGTATTATGAGAAGAGTCATATACCTGGGTTTGTATTCTATACTGTGGTGCTGTCTGGAGATATTAGACCTTAATTTTATTATTTATAAAATGAGAATGATACCTACCTAGGTTGGTTACTATGAAGAACATATTAGGTAAATGATGCAAAGTGACTAGCATTGTACCTGAAAAATAGTAGATGCTTAAAATTGATTTAATACCCTTTCCCTTTCATTAGTTTCATCATTTTGTGCATAAATCCACACAGGCATGGACAGCTACCTTAGCATCATTATTTTTACTATAAAATTTAAAATCCTGTTAACCTTGTATATGTTGTGCACTTCGGTAGAGGTTTTACGTAGATTTTACAAGTGAAACTAAACACATGACTTTAGTCTTTGAGAATATTGTCCACTTCAACTTTCTTTGTGACTTCTCTCACTTGTCAAGGTATTATTTTTAAAACAAAAATAAATTTAGTTTGAGGGTATGTCCTATTAACCAGTTTTGATAGTAGGAAGTTTATTTTGTCCTTCGTTTATTTTGGATTTAGCACAGTTATGTTTTGTAAATTAACCATATGCTTTTGATTTGGGGGATGTTAGAGGTAGAAGTTAAAGTAACTCACCCTAATTCAATAGACGTAACTCTGGATCATCTCAGCCAGATGCACATCCCTGCACGTCTTAAGAATTTATAATAATGTGATTGAGCAATCACGTTTTTCAGAAAACTATACTGTTTGACACTAGTCACAGAGCTATATGTATGTGTGTGTGTGTGTGTGCATGTACTTACATACATATACACATGCACACAGAACTTTTTTTAAATAGACTAAGGTTTACCAGGTAATTTTTTAGACGTCTTAAATTTTTAAAATGTTAATTACAAAAATTTTCTTTAGCAATCTCAACCTAAGATATACATAAAATAAATTTTAAAATATATTCACACGTTTTTGGAAATTGCTGGCTAATGAGTATTATATTTTAGTTATTGCATCTTACTGCATATAAATTATTCACTGCTCAGAAAAATAGCCTAGTGGTTAAATACACAGCCTCTGGAGTCACACTGCTAGATTCCAATCACACTTCAACCACTTAATAACTGTGTGACCTTAGACAAATTACCTGATTTCTTTGTTTCTAGTTTTGTCATCTATAAAATGAAGATACTATTACCAATCCCATGGGGTCATTATGAATATTAAATTAGTTAACAAATAGAAAGCGCTTAAAACAAGGCCTTGAACGTGGTAAGGGCTGTGCAAAGGATATGATTTACTACAGTTATTATTGTTGTTTGTTACATAGCTGACTGATTATCTATTGGACTCATCGGAAACATGTATGTTTTCTGCAACAGTTATTTAGTATAGCCCCCTTTTCCCCGTTTTTAATAATATTCTGTTGCTATATAAAAAACTATATTTGAAAGGAATCTACCACTCAAGAAGAACGTATTAAAAATATTTCACATTTTCCTGGAGGATAGAAAAAATATTCTATCTTGACTCTCCTTTGTGGCCCAGCAGTTGTTCACTTATGATACATTCCTACAGCTATGCAACATAAAGAATGTGTTTTGGCATAGAAACTGCATAATTTGGAGAGGTTTTTGTTGATAATCTTAAACAAAAACAGTCAAACTAATTTCAGTTCCACTGGAAACCCAGGGGGGTAATTGTTTTTGCTAAATGAGAGAAAAGATACCAGCTTTTGAATTAGAAAGTATTTTCAAGTGTTTATGTTGGGAAAATGGAAGAAAAAGAACATTTGACTTCAGTGAATTTTTATCCACCATTTAGAAAAGCTATTTCCACTAAACTTTTATGATAAATAATAACTGTATTTCTCCATACATGTTTATGAATTAGGTAGGGCAGGGGTTATAATGCTACACTGTTACAAATGAGAAAACTCCAGTTTGGGTTTAATGTCTCTTGCAGGTCTCACAGTGGGGGGTATAAGTGGCTGAATGAGGACTTAAACCCATAAATTAGTATTTTCTCATAAATATTCTATTGAACTTTTTCCTACTGTTGCTTGATTTTCCTTAAGTATTGAATTTCATATTGGATTTTAAGAGGCGATACTTGATTCTCAGTGATTGATCACTTCTATATATGGAGGAGGCTTATTTTCCATTATTCAGACTTTTTGATATGTTTGTAAATAGCTCCAACCATTTGTTTTTCCTTCTCCCTGCTCTGTCCCTACTTGTTGGCCAATTCACCCACTTATGAACATACCTCCAGTCCATTGAACAGTGAGGGAAATTAAACTAGCCAGCTTATAACTAGTTAGCAGCTCTACTAGACAGGTTTAGTAATAAAGACTTCCATGGGATTTAAAGAATTCCGTGATCTAGTTACCACAAATAATTGGAAATTGTCATAATTTGGAAGTAACTTTTCCTCAGGCATAGGATGCAGATGTAGAGTACCTGAGATGTACGTAACATTCATCTCATTAGTGGAACGTGCATGACTATGTACCATCCCGATCTAAAGCTGGTAAAGATTTTGGTTGTGTTCCAGTTCAGTATTTCCAAATCCTGACTGATGAGAATCACTTAGGAAGCAGTTAAAGCTAGTTTCCTCATCTCAGTGTCTGGAGATCCTGATGCAGTAAATTTAGCTTTTTTAAAGAGTCTTTAAGAGTTTTTGAGCCTCTCTAGGTGATTGTAATGTTTGCCCAGGTTGGTAAACCATGAGTCTGTCACCTCTTCATGGCTTCCTCTCTATTAAGGAGAAAGAAGGCCTTTTTTCAGCTGGTTTAAATTTCTCCTTCTTAAAATGTTATCATTTTGTTAACCTCTTCATCATCTGAATGTTTTTGTATTGTAGGCACAAAATACCTTGAGCTCCAAGGTTTATGGCTGTCTCCTGATTTCCATGTGAATTATATACCTTTGGGGGTATCGGTGGCTAACCTTTAAATACCAGGGTTTTTTTCTCCCTTCATCTAAACTCATATCAAGTTTATACATTATCAAGCTCATACATTTATTTATGTATTCATTAAGCAAACATCAAGTACCTATTATGAACTAAATATTGTGAGTGGCATTGGGCAAATATCAAATAAATATGTCCTGACCTCTCACAGACACATTATAATACAGTCTGTTATAAAATGTTTATTGTGGATATACATATATAAACAAATACATATATTATAAATATATAATACAAGTAAATATATGAAGGAGATGTTTGGGTGGGTTCTTTAGGAGCATGGAAGAGGGAAGCAACCACGTCCTTAATGAGTGAAGGAAGGCATCACAAAGGAATCAGTCTCTCATCTTGATCTTAATGGATGATTTTATCAGAAGAGGAGGGGCAGGGCATCGGAGCTGCCGTGGGCATGAAAGAAACACAGCATCTTCAGGAAACTGCAAGGAGTTCACTGTGGTGTAGGGTGAAATGGGGGCCCAAGATAAGGGGGAAATGTATGTTGAAATTACATCAAGGCACTTCTTCATATGCCTTACTATAGAATTTGAATTCTGTCCTCAAACCAAAAAAAATATTTAGGGGCTCAAGTAATGCCATTTCGTCCTCATAATATCATTAGCAGATATATTTGACACTCCAAAGGTCATATTAAGACCAAAGGTAAGAGTTTTGTAGCCTGTGTTTCTCCAGCCATTTTTCTTCTTTCAACATAGTTATTGAGCTCCAAGAAGGAGCTCCATCTGCAAGTGCATGTCAAACACTTTGGATGACATAAAAAATACTTCTTAAATGTTCTCACGGAATTTTCGGTCTAATTTAGCAGATGACATAAATACTTGAAAAGACCGCAGTAAAGAGATAGGAAACTATAATTACTGAAGAGTCAGTGAGTAATAAGGGTTCAAAAGATGGAGAGAACTAGTCATTTGTCTGAAAAGGCTTCATGAATACAGAGGAAGGATATGAGTTCAGTCTGCAGCATGGGTTGGGTTAGAATAGCTAGGAAAAGAGAAAAGTACTTTTTTTTTTTTTTTTTTTGCGGTACGTGGGCCTCTCACTGCTGTGGCCTCTCCCGTTGCGGAGCATGGGCTCTGGACGCGCGGGCTCAGCGGCCATGGCTCACGGGCCCAGCCGCTCCACGGCATGTGGGATCTTCCTGGACCGGGGCACGAACCCGTGTCCCCTGCATCGGCAGGCGGACTCTCAACCACTGCGCCACCAGGGAAACCCCCCCCCCCCCCCGCTGGGAAAAGTACTTTAAGTGGAAAAAAATTGAGCAGTGGCATAAAGGTGTGGAAATAAGGGTTCATGACATGTGTTTGAGGACAGCAAGTTGATCACTTGCCTGGATAGAGTTTCACGTAGGGAAGACGATAAGTAAATACAGCTTCAAAATGAAATGAAACCTTTAGAAAACCTCGTAAGAAAGGCTATTCCTGAATTTGCTTTTGATCCAACTTAAAGATATCAAATAAAACTCAAACCGTAGCTGAACTTTAAAAAATAAATATTTTGTAATAGAAGAGTATTTCCTGGCATTAAGATACTTTCAAACATTAAAATCATTGCCAGAGATTTTCCAGCTTAAACTCAGTTGTTTAAATGTATTGGGAAGAGCTTTAGATAGCTTTTTATGTTTGGTTTAGACTTTTTTTTGTGGTTTTTATTTTTAATAGTTGTGGCAAGCGGGGGCCACTCTTCATCGCGGTGCGCGAGCCTCTCACTATGGCAGCCTCTCTTGTTGCAGAGCACCGGCTCCAGACGCGCAGGCTCAGTAATTGTGGCTCATGGGCCCAGTTGCTCCGCGGCATGTGGGATCTTCCCAGACCAGGGCTCGAACCTGTGTCCCCTGCATTGGCAGGCAGATTCTCAACCACTGCGCCACCAGGGAAGCCCCCTAGACATTTTTTTTTCAAGGAAAACACAGGAAAGTGTAGCCATTGGTCCTGTGTACACAAAGAGCATAATTGTCATGTCTTTGTTTGCTAGATATCTGCATTTCATTCATTGTTTGCCCACAGCCAGTGAACCTTAGGGATAATTCTTTCTTGCCTTGGACCAAGAACAAAACTATAGATAAGTCCCACAAGTCAGACATCAAAGATTAATATAAAAACATTTTCCAATAAACTTATAATCATTGTTTTTATATCAATTTTTCTAGGAAAATATTGCAACTTTAATTGGACTTTTCAAATGTTATTATTTTCTGATCTTAAAAAGCAATACTGCAAAGGGCTTCCCTGGTGGCGCAGTGGTTGAGAGTCCACCTGCCGATGCAGGGGTCACGGGTTCGTGTCCCGGTCCGGGAAGATCCCACATGCCGTGGAGCGGCTGGGCCCGTGAGCCATGGCCGCTGAGCCTGCGCGTCCGGAGCCTGTGCTCCGCAACCGGAGAGGCCACAACAGTGAGAGGCCCGCGTACCGCAAAAAAAAAAAAAAAAAAGCAATACTGCATAAAAATTGGAAGATTTATAAAGTACTCATGTGAAAGTATCAATAAAGACTTGAGATAACTTGCCATATTTTTGTATGTTTCATTGCAGTATTCTGTGCATTTCTACAGTCATTTGTTTCTTTAAACAGATTTCATATCTTACTAGTTTAATGGTAACACATACACATTTCTTCATTTTTTAAAATGATGCATAAATGTATCTTTAATAGTTATCTAATATTGCACTGATGTGCTATGAATTAATTTAATCATTTCTCTGTGGTTGGACATCTCAGCTGTTTCCTAAGTGTGTGTGTCTATTATGTATTTAAACCAAGAAGAAACATGTTTGCATCAAAGGTAGGTTATATGATCTACTTATGCAATGTGCAAGCAGAAAATGGGTGACAGAAGGATTGTTCTTCCTTTCTTGTTTGTTTGTACCAGAATCCTCTATTGTTTACATACATTTTAGCCTCTGTGTCATTTTCAGAAGCTTTATTTTTCTCACTTACTTTTTGGTTTGGATAAGACTTAAATATAAAATCCATCTGCGAAGCATATTGTATATTCACATTGAAGGCTAAAAACCCATTTTTAATTAAAACTTTATTCAGCACTCGTGGTTCACTTTGTCCTGTTTTTATTATGAAACACTTCAGCCTTCTTCCTAAAACACATATGTCTTGTACATTTCAAGATGTTCCTTGTTACTCATGCAGAACTAGTTTCTTTATGCTGTCAGCTCATGCCATATGTCTGGCTGTTCATTTTGCTTCCCTTTCTGGTGTTTGTGTGGGCAGCATTTTGTATGTAATGCAAGTTAGTTTTATTCCCGTCTCTTTCACAAAACTTGTCAGAAGGTAAACTAGCAAACTGGAAACACCGCATATTCTCTGACATGTTAGGTTACACGTGATGCTAAAGGATGTAGCCTTTCTTAAGTTCCTGATGTTTATAAGATATGAAAAGAAAATGTGGCCAGTGAGATCTGAGGTCTTGCCAGATGTGAATAATTACAATTAAGATACTACTGATGCTGCTTGGCTATAGCATACATTATATAAAGTGCAATTCTTCAGTATTGATTTTTTTAAGCCAAATGTGAAGATCGGGTGGAGGGGGCAGGAAGCATAAAACTCAGATTATTCTTCAGCCACACACCATCATGCTGTCATCTGAAAGTCTCTTTGCAGGATTGTCCACACCATATGAGTGGTTTTTGAGATGACTGGTGTTACACTTCAAAGTAGGTGTAGTCAGAGACGAACTAAGTTAAAAGCAATGATGTTTCAAGTTGAATCTGAATTGGAAAAGGGATTAGCTCTGATAGCATTAGAAAGTTCCCTTTGGGGCTTCCCTGGTGGCGCAGTGGTTGAGAGTCCGCCTGCCGATGCAGGGGACACGGGTTCGCGCCCCGGTCCGGGAAGATCCCACGTGCCGCGGAGCGGCTGGGCCCGTGAGCCATGGCCGCTGAGCCTGCGCGTCCGGAGCCTGTGCTCCGCAACGGGAGAGTCCGCAGCGGTGAGAGGCCCGCAAAGAAAAAAAAAAAGAAAGTTCACTTTGCCTTTAAAGAAAACTATTAGTCAGGATAGGCTTTACATTCTCCGTAGTGCAAAGTCCTCAAACTGAAAACCTCTACTGTTTGAATCCTAATGAGTGGTTTCTGAATATCTGAATTTTTCCAATCGTTCTCTTATACTTTAATTATAATATTCTTCTAACTATTGACTGGAACATCTAAATTTTTCACATTATTTCCTAACCTCCATAAAACGAAGGATCCTGGGTATATTTCAATGCATTCTTGATGATTTTGGCTTCCCAGTCTGAACATCAGTTATTGTATCAGCCAATGTAAATGCAGGGCTGTGAAGGTAGAGGAGAGCCATTTGTGCCAGCCATGACCGCCTCCACACTATTCTGACTCATTTGTTTAGTTTTTAGCAGTTATGCTGCTTTAGTCCTTCCCTTGTTGACACTTTGTCTCATTATTTCAGAATTTCTTTCCTCCTCAGATTTTCTGTTTATGATGTAGAGTGGGCTTGGGGACCAGGTTACCAGTTTGATATGATTGTATAAAACAAGAGTGGAAATGTCCTGTTCGGGAGCTTTTAGGTACTGATCTTATGTCATCAACTTTGACTATTATGAGGAGTTGTTTGCTTCTTGCTCCATCCACACATGGATGAACTGCTGTGTCCAGAGTATAGGTGTTAGTGTAAATGTTAACAGTCTCTCCAAATCCAGTTGAATGTCTAAGGATAAAATTACTTTGGCCTAATGTTCTAATTTCACATAAATTTTAATGAGAGAAGCGTAAGTGCATTTAGACTACACTGAGGTTCCTTTATATGATGGTTTACTATATCATACACCTTCCACCCTCAGCTGGATTAGAATTCATGTTTTTAACTATGGTAGCACACAACCTATGATGCAAGATTTATCGAGTCCTAAGGAGAAAGGGACAGACAGGTGGGTTATACTTCAACGAGGAAGATACTATAGTAAGTATAAGCAAGTCCAGTTGTGAACTCTAGAGGCTAAAGGAAGAGTTAAGAGAGAGGTGGGGGTCGACGGGTGGGTAAAGGGACAAGAGAAAATGCTCCTGTCTTGTCTCAGGGAACAAGATAAATAACTCAGTGCTACAAATACTAGAGTTGCATTCATTAAACATTTTTGAATGCTCTTACTACTCTATCTTGGAAAGCCAGAAAATATTCAGGTACAGAGTACTCTGGGGACAAAGGGAAGATGTCATCAATTCTGCTACAGGAAGAGGGGGTCCAGGAAATTTTTGCAGACATTTTCTGTGGACCCTAACGGATGCATGGGATCTTGGGAGGCAGAGATGTGCAAAAGGACAGTGTAGGCGAAGGGAACAGCTAGGACAAAGAGGAAGTCGGATAACAGAGATGACATTGTCTCTTTTGTCACAATGGGCTCTTGTATCTTATAGCAGAAGACAAGGTACAGTGTAATGTAGTAAGTAAGAGCCCTGGCTTAGTTAAATCAGCCTAGTCTGGAGTCCTATCAGTATCACGCACCAATTGTGTGAGTTGGCGGCAAGGTGCTGAATCATTCTGCGCCTCCATGCCTCACTTCCTCATCAGAAGAGAAAATGAACCTATCCCCAGGGCTACCATGTTGTACAACTGCAGGCAGCATCATTCACATTGTACCCAGAGGCCCTACCTGTCTCAGGTGGGTAGGGGAATTAAACAAGACAATACATATAATAACATTTAGCGTGGTAGCTGCACATAGTCAATGCTCAATAAACATTTGCTGCTGTTAATCAGGCAGCTACAATTTTAAAGAATGAATGCATTTGAAATCCCTTTTTTTATAAGGGTATATATATATCTATGTATATCCTTGTTAATCAATCTATGTGTTCCTGAGATTATTTTAAATACAATGCAAGATTTACTTTGCTTAATTTACTGGGCTTTATGTATTGTGAAAGAAGTAACCAAAGACCAAAGCAAAACAAAACCCAAAACATTAAATCCCTCTAAGAGGTTTTGAATGAACAGTTTTTTTTTGTCTTCAGTCTTGGTTCATTTGATTCATGCCAAATGCATGAACATCTCAACTATATTGATTTTTATTAATAAAACCTATAATCTGTGACTATCCAGTGTCTCCACTGGGGACTTTTTCTAGTGCAATTTTGTGACCCTGAAGTTTAAAGAGGTTTATTTTTTCTTCCTTCTTTATATCCAGGAGCAAGGCTGTTTAGAATGTTGATTAGAACATTCAGAAAATGGGACAGCCATGAATTTGCCTGAAGATTCAGAAACATGGCTTGGCTGGGGGACGATGATTATTACCAGACTTCAAATGTCAGCAAACACTTCAGGGTTGCAGGAGAGAAAATAAAACACATTAAGGTTTAATGGATTTTGCTATGGGGAGTCTTTGGGGCAGCCAGGATGGAATTATTTGCTGAACACGTGATGGCCTTTTTGTTACTTGTCCAACTGGATTAATTGGAGCCTGTTAACACTATCTTATAAAACAGAAAACAGCCATTAGCTACTCACCAGTACATGTGTGGAGAATCCAGAGTTAGGGGCTGCCTTCCAGGATCTAGTCAGCATAGTTTGGGATTATAGTGAGTACCATAGTAGGTAAAGTCAAAAGAGCTGGGTTAGTCATTTGGACCTCTGTCGCAGGTGAGGTTCATGCTCTGAGACTGGAGTTTAATGTGCAGGGTGTTTATGAGGGAGTGCCCTGGATCCATACCACTGGAAGGGAGGGTTGGTTGAGCTGTGATGTAGACCAGATAGCAGCCTTGGCCAACCCCACCGTGGGGCCCTGGAACAAAATGACCCATCAGAGTTGTCTCACGTTAGGCTGACATGGCTGAAACATCTGCCCGGGTGGGACCCCGGGCAAGGTGGCCGTGCAGCTGAGGCCATCCCTGCTGGGGCTGCCTGCCCCCAGAACTGCTAGCAGCTGGGCAACAAGCCCTGTCCTTGTCTCCCCCCTCCACCTCCACGTTCTGTTATAACATATGTGAACCAACCAGTTCCTGGAAGCCTAACTGGACAAAGAGAGGTTCCACCCCCCTCCCTTTCCCAGTTTCCCTCACAAAATAAAGTCTCAAGTAACTCACAGTCCTAAAATTATTTTACACCTCTAGGCAGTACTATCACCCCCAACACAGAAGCACAGATCTAATACTAGTTCTATGAGGTAGGTTACATTTTTCCCAAGCAAGAATTTTACGGAAATTTTAAGCCCCGATCTCTTCACCAAGCTCCAGATCCATAGATACAGAAAGTTCTTTGGCAGTTCCGGTGGGCTATCCTGCAGATACCTCGTCAGTGTGCTCAAATCTAAACCCATCATTTTACTATACTTGCTTTAGGATATCCATCCACCAACGCTTATTATTTTAATTGTGGTAAAATATATAACATAATTTTAACCATTTGTACGTGTACCATTCAGTGGCATTATGTACATTCATATACTGTGTGTAGCCATCACCACTATCTATGCCGACTTTTTCATCATCCCCAACATAAACTCTGTACCCATTAAACGATATCTTCCCATTCCTGCCTCTCCCCCAACCCTGTAACCTCTATTCTATGTGGTGTCTCTGTGAATTGGCTTATTCTATGTACCTCATAAAGTGGAATCATACAACATTTGTCCTTCTGTGTCTGGCTTATGTCAGACACAAGTACACCAATGTTTTCAAGGCCCATCCAGGTTATAGCATACATCAAAATGTCATACTTTTTATGGCTGAATAGTGTTTTAGGGTATGTGTACACCACATTTTGTTTGTCCATTCATGTCGATGGACTTTTCCTTATTTCTTTTCAGTGATACTTCAATAACCTCCCTTAGCAGCCTCTGACCCTTTAAGTTATTCTCTTTCTGTGGCCATAATGCTCTTTCTAAAACAAATAATAAGATGCTTCTTGGATCTATTCATTGCTTTTACTAGCCCTCCCTGACCCTATCCCATTCTTGGCTACACCACGTGCCCAATTCATAGTGACATTCTGTGTCCTCAGGATCACACCTACCTATTTCTCCGAGCTGATCTGCTTTATTCTCTTACACTCCAGATGCTTCAGTCACACCATGTACCTCAGTCTACCCCAAATACGCCATGCCCTTTGCCCTCCTTGTCTTGCTGTGTGCTGTGTCTTCTGCTTGAAATAGAATCTATTCCATTTCTCCACACGGAAATCTCTATTCGTCCTTCAAAATCCAAGTACAGTGTCATGTCTGTGAAGCCCTCCCCACCCTACTAGGCAATTGGTTGCTCCTTTCTCTGTTTTCCCAAAGTACTTAGTTCCTGCCTCTAATCTCAGTCCTTACTGCAATGGACTGCAATAACTTACTTGCTTGTCTGCCTTTTTTATTAGATTGACCTCTGTTGGGACTGTAGATGTTTTGCACATTTATTTCACGTACCCAGAACCTAGAGTGGCGTTTCCAAAGAATGCTGCCTACGTGAGTAGTGCAGGGGCAGAGGCCTGAAGGTGGAGACGGAATTCTGGTTTCAAGGACCAACGCAGCTACTGAGCGGCAGGCCTCGGCCACATCACTTCACCTCTCCGAGTTGTTTCTTCAGTTGTCAATAGTTCAACATCCTAGAGTGGGATTGAGGGCTAAATGAGACGATTGAAATGAAAGTGCTCTTTACAAAATTGTTATGAGGGTTTTTTTTTTTTTTTGCGGTACGTAGGCCTCTCACTGTTGTGGCCTCTCCCGCTGCGGAGCACAGGCTCCGGACGCGCAGGCTCAGCGGCCATGGCTCACGGGCCCAGCCGCTCCGCGGCATGTGGGATCTTCCCGGACCGGGGCACGAACCCGTGTCCCCTGCATCGGCAGGCGGCCTCTCAACCACTGCGCCACCAGGGAAGCCCTATGAGGGTTTTTAAAATGACCTATTTTATTAGTCTTCGTGTACTTCCCATCCCAGATAAATGTGAACTTCTGCAGGGTGTTCCCAGTTTTGCGAATTATTTGCTTAAGAATAAATCACAGCTAGTGGGGGTGTAATTTTAGAGTAAACTGTTCATTTAACATTGTTTGTTTCGTGGTATAAATGGTGGAAACTCAGGGATGCAAAGCTTAGGCAGCAAAAGAAAGAACTTTCTTATCGGCGGTGTCACCTGACGGTGGGCGCTCTGTCTCTGGGAGCAGTCAGTTTCTCTTCATTGGAGGCGGGCAAGCAGAGGCGGGCTAACCTTGCCTGTCAGGGAAGCTGTCAGAGATATTCTGACCTGGACTGAGGAGGGAAAGAGGCTAAACTAGCTGACTCCTGAGGGTCCTTCCCATTCTGGACGTATATTATCCTAAACTTTACATACAAACTATCCTGAGAGATGGACCAAGGATTTTGTATTCTATTCTGGGGAAGATATAATGGTGTTTTGTTTTGTTTTGTTTTTTTGCGGTACGCGGGCCTCTCACTGTTGCCGGCTCTTCCGCTGCGGAGCACAGGCTCCGGACCCGCAGGCTCAGCGGCCATGGCTCACGGGCCCAGCCGCTCCGCGGCATGTGGGATCCTCCCGGACCGGGGCACAAACCCGTGTCCCCTGCATCGGCAGGCGGACTCTCAATCACTGCGCCACCAGGGAAGCCCATAATGGTGTTTTTTTTTCCTTTTCTCTTTAAGTGAAAGTTGTAGAGTTTATGTGAGATCACAGTAAAAAAAATCTGACATTTCTACTTTGTGAATCCTGGCTAAAGCTGAGTTTGATCTTGAAATGTGAAAGTAAACTGTAACGACCTCACTTAAGGTCTCTAGGATTTATATCTATATCAGCTTTTAAAGTTCTCCCAACTTTTCACCCTGGAGAAAAGAAGAAATTGCAGTCATCTTACTCAGGGCTGGAAGTCTAGAGACACTTAGGTTGACGGAAAGCTGACCCTGTTTTGCCTGGGCTTCTGGCAGTCTCCACCCCTTCTAACTGATGTGGACTCTCACACACGGGGACATAGTTACTAGTCTCATGCATTAAGCTGAGTGCTTTGGGGATCTAAGCTCAACTGCAAGTCACTTGAAGAAACATTTCTTCATGGTATCTTTAACACCTGTGTGTTTTTAAACATCGTCCCTTCACGGTCCAAAGCTCCTTCTTAATGTTATTATTGCTCATGACAAACCCATGTCGAGTCTCTGAAAATTGCTTTTCAGTTTTTCTCTTTGTGCTGTTTCCACTCAAGTGTGCCAGCTCGTGACTTGCTTTCCCTGTACCCGCTCCACGGCCGCTCACCCCTCTGCCCCCCGCTCCGAGGAGACCCCTGTGAAACTGAATGAGAAGCACACAATGTCAGCATTAGAGAGCTCCCAAGATTTCATCTCAACTAATTCAAACCCTTGCACCTCCCTTATTAAGGACAAAGAAGCTGAGGTGTGGGGTGTCCCAAAGCAAGTAGCAAAATTAAGCCAGGACGTGAGGGCCTTCTAGTCCCTAAAGACTCTCTTAGTTTGGTCTCCCCCGGAAGTAGTACATGAAACCAAGTGCAAGTAGTTTATTTAGGAGGTGATCCCAGGAAACACAGCAGGGGAGTGGGGAAATGGGACAGGGAAGGAAAGGCAGCTTTTTGGGATGTGGTAATGAGCACATTAACCTGTGGGCACCTGGGACTCAATCCCCCTGAGAACCTCTGGAGATGGTTTAAAACAAGCCTCAGAGTTGTCCCACTGGAGGGGCAAAGAACTAGTGGTTCCACAGTTACCCACCAACTCTTGTTTGTCCTTGGTTGAAGCCTGCTCCCAGGTTCTTAATTCCCCAGCACTTCCAGCCTGTTCTATGCAGGGGGTCAAGCATTTTTCTGCAGCTGGGAAAGCCCTCAGCAGAGTTGCAGGGTCTTTCAATGGAAGTCACCCAGCAAACATGCCTAAGGGGATATGCGTGGGGCAGTGACACCCTCTGCTACACCGGCCAACTGTTCATTCTCTCCTGTTCCCGGTCAATAAACTTTGACTGCCTTAGAGGTGAGAGGCTGAAACAAAACATGATTTATAAGGAGAAATGAAATGTTCAGGTTGGTGTTTGCAAATGAGTAAATATTATCCCTATTTTACAGAACCCAGCATGCACTTTTGCATGTTACCCACTTTGCACATGCTGTCCCTCTACCTTGTATGACCTCCTAGAAAACTCCTATTCATCCTACAAACTCCAGCTCCAATAAGAACTTGCTGTTATATCCTTTCCTGATTGCTCAGGAAGAATTAATTGCTCTCCCACTTTGCTCTGACACCATGTCGTGCCAGCTCTAACATGGCAGTGCCCATCTCACCTACTACTAATAGTGGTAATAATAGCTAATGTTTATTGACTTTAATTTTGTTCCAGGCACTGTTTTAAATAATTTATGTGAATTAACTCATTTAATCCTTTCAACAACTCTATGAAATAGCTACAGTCACCATCTCCATTTTGTAGAACGGAAACTAGGACGGAGATTAGCAACTTTCCCAGTGTCATGTAGTTAGCAAGTGGCATAGCTGGGATTTGATTCCAGAGGGTCAGGCTTCCAGGTCCCTGCTCTTAACTACTGCACAGAATAAGCTCTCTTTCACTGGAATAGAGAAGGGGGACCAAAGACTGAACCCTGGGGGTACTTCTGGCAGTTTTGGTAGGGCCTCAGGCCAGGCTAGGAAACATTGTCTACAGAGAATCTTAAACAGGTAGGTGACACAAGATCTGCGTTTTACAAAGATCACTCTCACCGCTGTGCATAGGGTGAATTGGAGGAGGAGAGATTGAGAACAGAGATAACAGTGTTTTGACTGGTGCAATAATCCAGGGAAATGATGATGAAGTCCCAAGTTTAGCAGGGACCTTGCTCGCCGGACTAATCCCCACTCACCTCCCCAGCCACTCCCCAACATGGCAGGGCTACTGCTACTGCACCTGGCCAAGGGCCAAGCAGCGGCAGAACTGCAGCCTGAGCCCTGGCTACCACCGTGAGCCCTGGTGAGGAGTCACAGATACAAAAAGGAAGGGTGGTGCCTTCTGCTCGCCTTCACAGAGAAGCCATGCGGACTAGCAGTGGCCCTGCCCAGTCCTCCCTCCAATCCAGACATTTTAAACAACTTGCTGTTTCCTACTTATGTCATGATTCTCCCCACCTCTGTTTTGAATATTTGATTTCCTCTGCTAAGGATGCTTTCACTCATTCATTAATCCGTTCTTTCACTTATTCACAACACATTTTTTAGCACCCGACATGGGCCAGGCACCTTTCTAGGTGATGGGGACTTTACAGTCTAGGGGATGAGATAAATGTTAATCTAATAATTATACAAATATGTCACTCTTTGAAGGTAAAGTCAGGGGACCATGAGACCATATGTTGGGTGCTGGAGACTTATCCACTCTGGGATGCAGGTGGCCAAGGTAAGGTCGTAACTGGGATGACATAGCTTCCCTTTGCAGAGACGTGACATTTATGCTGAGATGTGAGGAATGAGTAGGAATTAACCAGGCAAAGAGGGTAGGGAAGGAGAGTGGCCACCCTTCCTGAAGTCCTCCTGTGTTTAACAGTGTGCTCTTGAATCCTTGGGTTGAAGCAGATAGGTCTGGAGCCCAGAGACTCAGCATAACAAAGGGAGGGGGAACCGAGGGGGAGGCACCGGACAGAGAAAGGAGCAGAGGGACTCAGTGAGAGCAGCTGCAGGGAGAGGGGGCTGGGGACCACGCGAGGAGCGGGAGGCTGGACGCTGTGAGACCCGTGGGAAGTTCTCAGAGCAGCTGCTGAGGAGCTCTGGGAAATAGGGGTGTTCAATATTTCATCTTAACTTGTGCTTCTGTGGTTTACAATTCTTCCCCTCCCCAGACCTTCAGAATAATCAGTTGCACACAAATGCCTTATGTAGGGCTTCCCTGGTGGCTCAGTGGTTGAGAGTCCGTCTGCCGATGCAGGGGACGCGGGTTCGTGTCCCGGTCCGGGAAGATCCCACATGCCGCGGAACGGCTGGGCCCGTGAGCCATGGCCGCTGAGCCTGCGCGTCCAGAGCCTGTGCTCCACAACGGGAGAGGCCACAACAGTGAGAGGCCCACGTACCGCAAAAAAAAAAAAAAAAAGCCTTATGTAGATGGTTTGGGGGAAATAGCTGCGTTCGCATTAAGGATCACTGGGAAACAGTGAGGACTGCACAGCCATATGGGGTGACACAGAACAAGAAAAGGTCAGTGGAGAAATGTGGAGGGGACAGCAGCAATAGACGGTATTCACAGACTCAGATGTATTTAAACCCTCAAAACAAGAATTTTATTTGTATTCAATTATGATGAGTGATTAGCATAAAATGATGATCCGAGGCAGCATTAAAGAGGGTCCCATGAGAGCAGGGACAGCCTAGACAGGAAGATAGAAAAAGGAAGAGACAATCTCACGGATGACTTTGGCAATGGGACGAAGCTGTGGTTTTGTTCTAGACATCTGAGACTCAGCGTGTAAACTCCGACTGAAGGAGATTCCTCCCCACCACTGGTTTCCAAGCTCACCACCCAGCCAGCTGTAGTGCAAAGCCTACCAGGACTTTGGAGAATTACCAATTCAACGTTTACTGTTACCAAGGCAACACCTGTTACTTTCTGGGTACAAAGTCACTTGGGATGCGGTCCTTGGTTCCTACCCCTTGGAGTGCTCAGTCTGGTCTGGGAGGCAAACCTCACAACGCAGTGATCGGTGCTGCCGCAGAAGCAGGTCCAGAGGCTGTGCGAGCAGGAATGGGACTTTGATCCAGTTGTGGGTATTGGGCAGCTTCCTGGAGGAGGGACACCCAGGCAAGGTCATGGTGCTTTCCAGAGTAGCCAGATGCCTGGCAGGCAGAGGGAGGGGGCACAGGCGCAGCTGTGGGGCCTCCTAGGCTGTCCGTGCTGCCCCTCTGCAGGGCTTGCTCATAGCACCCAGCAGCCCATCTTGACTCCTCTTGTCTCCAACACGTCATGTCTTTCCAGCTGGCCTCTAAGTTCCTCGAGGCTGGAGACTTGATGCATGTTTGGATGTGAGGGTAAGAAGAGGCAGATTTGAGTGGTGTCAAGGAGAGCTCCCTGCCCAAATGCCATCTGCCACCATGTTTACCCTCCACCCTGGTCCCTGGTCCCTCGCTCCTTCGGGTCTGACAGCCACCAGTGCGGAGCCGCCAGTGAAAGTATAAGGCCTTCCTGGGGAGATTCTCGCTGGAAATAGGTGACCGGGGATTGGGAGCCAGAGAGTAAAGGAGGGAGAAAGGGGACAAGGAAGGGAAATGGGTGAGCAAAGATGCATGAGGATTTTTGCAACTTTCTTGCCACTCTTTTTCTTGTATCTTCCACTTTTTTGACCTCATGACACATGTAGAGTAAAAGCTCCTGGACAGACTCACCAGAGGGCAGAAATAGTGTTTTTGAGGTAGGAGTGAAAGGTACTGTAGTGGAGAAGAGTTGGAGTCAGGCGACCCAGTGCGAGTCCTGCTGTGTGGCCTGAGCAGACCCAGCGCCCTCTCTGGGCCTCCTGGCGCCACCCTTCAGTGTACTGGCTGGACGGGGTGCTCTTTAGGGGTTCCTGCAGTCTCAGCCTCTGAGGGCTCAGTGTGGACAGCGAGGTGGGAAGGGAGCCTGTCTCCGGCGGGCCAGGCCTGGCTGTGTTTAACCTGCCTTGGGTGATACCAGGCCTGCAGAGTCACACAAAATAGCCCCAGAGGAAGATGTTGACGGCCAGCAGGAGGACGGCGTTGATGTTGCAGACGCTTCTCCAGAGCGGCTCCTCCTCGATGCTGGTCAGTTTCTGCTCCAGCGCGGCCTTCTCTGCGGGGCTCAGCGCTTGCTCCGGGGCCCACGACAGCCCGCAGAGCCAGCCCCAGAGCAGCTGTCCCCGGGACCTGCGTGGGGCTGAGGGACAGAAGTCAGAGGGAAAGAAGGCAGGGGGGCAGCAGGGCGAGCTTGGAGAAAGGAGATGATGCGAGAGCAGGGCCGGGACAGAGATGGTGAGAAACCCAAGAAAGGAATGAGGCGCGCGGAAGGGGGCAGAGGCAGGGGAAGCAGTCAGCTTAGCCCGGGTGCAAGCCGCAGGCTGGGCGGTAAGCTGGGGCGCCACGCTGAACCCCCACACCGTCATCTAGCGGAAGCATTCCCGTGTTGCAGGGAGAGGGGTGTTTAGGGGCGAGGATAACGAACACAGTTCAACCCAGTTCGGAGCGCGTGCCCTGCCTGAGGACCGAGCGCCTCAGCGTGAGGAAGCGCGCTTCACAGTGATATAAACCAAACCAGCTCTCACCTGCCTTACTCGTTTAATAGCCATCTGGGAAGGGAGGAGGGGTGATATTTGGGGGACTCCCTTAGAGACCCCATCCCCAGTGACCCCCCAGATGGGGTCTTTGGGACCCATGACCTGGTGTCCACCCCCACTGCTCCCCCCATGTGCCCTCAGCCTACCTGCAGGCTGTTCCTGGCCGTGCCTGGGGTTCTCTGTCCCTCCGGCCCCTGTAGGACCCTCCCCAGATGGCACGTCCGCTGTCCCTGCTGTGCTCTCCCGCGCCTCCCTCTTCAGCTCAGAGTGAGGACGGTGCCGTGTCCACCACGTCAGGCGAGCGAGCTGGAGGAGAGCAAACAGCCTCGGCTCAGGGACCTTTGGAAGGAAGTCGGGCTGTAGAAAGAGAGGACACCCCTTCCTGGGAGGCCGGCAGAGCAGCGAGGAGAACAAGGAAGGAGCACAGGGCAGGAGGACGAGGCCTGCCTCTGAGGCCCGACTGCCCCGCCCTTGGAAAATCTGATTTCCCTGCACCTGTTCCATACAGGGCTCGTGCAGGGGACCGAAAACACCGCGGGTCAAGCTGGGCCCCTGACCTCCCGCAGCTCACGGGCAGGGAGAAGCAAGGCCGGACACAGGGAGGCAGGTGGCCCACAGCAGCAGCTCCCGAGGTCAGGCTGAGAAGCTGAGACTACGTGAAGCTAGTAGGCCGTGGAGAGTCACCGCACGCGGGAAGCAGAGGGAAGAGGCTCAGTTCTGGGCTTTAGGAAGATCTCTCGGAGTGAACTGATGAGATCCAGCCTGGAGACAGTTGCAAAAGTGGAACCAGAAAAAATGAGCCTTTGAGGTCACGGGGTGGGGGGCAGCCCCAAGGTTGAGGAGTGAGATCTGCAGGCCGTGGTGACTGACTGGAAGCAGCCGCCGTGGCTCTCAGGGCTGCCCTGGACCTTCAGATGGGTAGCGGGGCCCCTCATGGAGCTCGAGCCAGCAGAAGGACGACTGGGCTTGGTGATGGCGGGAGTGAGAGAGAGAGATAGAGAAAGCCTGGGGGCGGGGGTGTGGTCTTCTCTCTCACACACACACACACACACACACACACACACACACACACACACACCACACACACAGCAGGAGCTTGAAGAGCCCGGAGGGCCTCACAGCGGAGACGTCCACAGATCCCTACGGAACAATGATATTTAAGGGGCAGGAAGAAAATCCCATGAAGATGACA
This sequence comes from Neophocaena asiaeorientalis asiaeorientalis, assembly GCF_003031525.2. Taxonomy (NCBI): domain Eukaryota; kingdom Metazoa; phylum Chordata; class Mammalia; order Artiodactyla; family Phocoenidae; genus Neophocaena; species Neophocaena asiaeorientalis. The sequence goes on along the minus strand of NW_020172632.1, from coordinate 1,070,053 downwards.
GAGGAGCAGCCAGAAGGGCAGAAAAATATACAGTGAGCAGAAGAGAGGTCTCCAAGAGGCAGGATGTGGGCAGTAGTGTCTGGTTCTCTTCAGAGTTCGCTTGAGATGAAGATGGAGAAGTGATCAGTAACAAGGTTGTTGGGAATGTTGGTGTGAGCAATGCCGGAGGGCACTGGGACACCAGGCCGACTCAGCGGGTCGAGGAGTAGATGAGGGGGAAGTGGAGGCTGGCGATGGACACCACTCTTCACAAAGTTTGCTGCTGAGGGTCAGAGAGGGAGACAATTGTACCTGGAGGAGAACGGGAGCCAGGGAGGGGATTTTTAACTGGGAAGGACTTCAGTGTGGGAATGAGACAGCAGACAATGGGGACGGTGAAGGATCAAGTGGTGGGGGGAGACCATTTCAGGGGTGAGCCCCTGGGGAAGTCAGTCTCTTGGTTCACCTGTGAATACACTGCTTGTTTGTAGGAATTCGTGACACTAAGGGTATAGGTCATTTTGCGAACTCTAAAGGTAAGGAGTGTTATTAATTATTTCCACCCAGTGTTCCAAGGACCAACTTCTAGCATGAGCTCTCTTACGGGCTGAATACTGTTCCCCCCAATTTCATATGTTGAAATCCTACCCACCCCCCACTTCAGAGTGTAACTGTATTTGGGGAGAGGGTCTTTAAAGAGGTGATTAAGGTTAAATGAGGTCTGATGAGTGGGCCCTAAGGACACCAATATGACTGGTGCCCTTAGAAGAGGAGATTCGGACACAGACAGGCACAGGGGAAAGACCACGTGAAGACAGAGAGAAGATGGCCATCTATGAGCTAAGGAGAGAGGCCTCAGAGGAAGCAACCTGACCAACCCCTTGACTCCTGGCCTCTAGACCTGCGAGGAAATAAATTCCTGTCATTTAAGCCACTCACCCTGTTGTACTTTGTTATGGCAGCCTGAGCAAAGTAATACCCTTCTGCTCTAAAGAAAAAAGCTTTCAAAAGACTGAGCATCAGTGTCTGAGGACCGGTAAATCCATCAGCGTGGGAGCGGTGAGGGCCTCAAATCTAGCTCTTACTCTGCTAGACTGTTTCTTTTCTCATAAACCTGTTTCTTCAAGGTCCAACTCAAGTGACATTGTCGGGGAGCCTCCCCCTCCCCCCAGGGGTGACTACCTCTCCTCTGCCCTCGGCTGCACCCTTTGAGCTTGGGCCTTCTGTACCTTCTCTTGGGAGAGTAACTGCTGGTGTTGGGGTCTTCCTCCCCGCCCCCCCGACCCCTGCTCCCCACAGGCAGCTGCTGGCAGGGACCATTCATCTTTTTAAGCCCAGTACAGTGCCTGGCACAGAGTAGGTGCCCGCTGAGTCATTTTCCAATTGAATGAATTACTTTTCACTTGGGAATTAACAGCCCAAGGAGCTCACCGTCCCCAGCCATCTGTGATCTCAACTCAGTGGAGTAAGAGTCGATGGTGGAAGTCCAGGCACTGTGGGTAGGGGAACACTTGGGGGCGGGCCTCGTTCTGAACACTCCACTTGCCTTTTCCTCAGGGATGGGGGCTGTGCAGAGGCTGACAGTGACGATGACGATGGCCGTGAGCCCACAGAGGAGGAGTGCAAAGTAGAGGTAGTGGAAGTCTTTCAGCACGGCCGGCCTCGGGTCTGCCTCCCCACAGGCTGGGGCTGGGTACGAGAACTCCAGGGTCATGCGCAGAAGCCCCACCACCAGGCCAAATATGAGGCCCCAAAAGGCTCCCTGCGGAGAGAGGGCAGTCCAGGGGTAGGATCCAGCGGGGAAACCCTAGGAAGCTAAAAGCCACAGTTTGGTTTGTCACCGCGTTTGCAATCTGCCTGAGTAAGTTCCCCGTGAATGCCGAGGCTTTGTCTTAACCTAAAGGCAGGCAGAGCAGTTTATTGGAAAAGGCACGGGTTCCAGAGTCAGACTAGGCTCCGCGGCAGAACAATGACTAAAGCAGTGACTCGACCTCACTCACATGCAATGATAAGCAAATTAATAAGTACTTAGGGTAGGTGCTTAATATTCAACTAGAATGGAATTTGCTTTTGTAATCAGCAGGGAAAGCCAGGATCTTCCTCCCCAGCTTTCTGTTATGATAAATCAGAAAGCAGAATTAGAACTCCTCCTTTTTTATTTTTAAAGAAAAGCTCTGGCACGTCCTATATCTTCTCTGTAGCACTGTTGGACCCTAACCTCTACCTGTTCCCCAAGTATAAGGAGGCTTATATTTTCAAAAATTCTGGAATGAATAGAAACCTCCAGAATTCAACCGAGTCCTGCCGTGCAGTCTAGTTATTAGCAGGGGGACTCGAGCTCTGCAAACAGTAGACCCAGCAGAGGCCTGGCTTAACTACTCCACTGGGGGAGGGGCTTCTATGATCTCCCTTACGATGACCCTGGGCTCTCACGTGGCCCCTGTACAATCACGTCCATGATGTTCCTTGTCTCCCCAAGGTACAGCCAGCAATTTGGGCCTGTCTTTTCTAGGCTAGCCTGGGGAGTGACCAAGGTTACCCTCCTGGTACCTCCCGGGTCTGTTACATTTCCGTGCATTTCATAAGTGGCACATGTGCAGGCACCCCTGTAAGCTCACACCTTGTTTCATCATCCTCTTTGCTGTTATTTTGCCGACATGTAGAGCCCTACCGTGTTAGAGAGCTTCCCGTCTGCTTGGGCTTTTACACACACTGTTCCTCATGTCGGGAAGACTCTTTCCTCTCCCATTAATCCTTCAGATCTCAGCTCACAAGTCCCTTTGTGACCCCCCCTCCCAGGCGTCCCATAGGTTATGTGTTCCTGCTCTTTGCTCTCATGGCAGCTGTCACACTTTGCTCTTATTGCATATCGAAGCCTCTTTCCTCCCGCTGGCAGTGATGGCAGACCTATGTGAACTTTGTAAACCATTGCATCCCTGGAGCCTCCCTAGTGGGATTGATTAATGTTTGCTGAGTGAATGAATAAATCTAGACCTGGCTGCTATGGCTGGGGAGACAGAAGCCTGGAGGGGGCAAGTCCAGGTTATGGACCGACTAGCTCTCCTGACCCTCTGGTGTTCTGGGAGAGACAGGTGCACTGCTGCACTCACAGGCTCTGTGACCCTCTTGCAGAAGATGGCCAGCAGGAAGAGGGCAGTGATGGGTGGGGCCAGGTAGCTGGTGACAGACTGGATGTAGTCGAAGAGCTGCCCGCTGTTGGAGCTTTGGATGATGGGGACCCAGAGGATGCTGATGACGACGAGGAACACCACAAACACTCTGCCAGGAGAGAAAAGGGCACTGTGAAGGGCGCTCAGAGCGGCATGGCAGGGGGGCAGGTGAAGGTGATGTACGGGAACCAGGAAGGGAGAAAGGAGGGGAACGCGTGGTCGCTGAATCAGAGAAGACAGGATCACAAATGCAAAGATTCCAGAAAGTTAGACTCTTAAAATCCCAGAATATCAGAATTACAGAATCCAAAAAACCCCAAATTTAAAAAATCCCTTTGAAAGTGTGTAGTCCATCTGCTTTCGGAAAGAAATCCATTCATTTCCCCTTCACCACCCACCTGAGTAAATGGGCCCTGGTTGAAAAACTTTTCTTGGGTGTGTTGGGTGCAATGATGCGTATTGCCAGGAGATGGTGCCCAAACCTCACTGACTGATGCAATCAGGTGCAGTAAGACTTGGCAGGTGAGCAAAGAGATAAAAGGATTCTGCACACCTGTCCTCTTCTCTCCTTTCCCTCCCATTTTCTCTCTCTCAGGCCACACTAGAGCAGCAGCTAAACTGCAGGAGCTACCTGCCGTTCACTCCCCTCTTAGCCCCCACCTCTTTGTACAATCTGTCCTGCGCTCAGATCCTTTGATGGTCAGTCCTTGTGCATAGGGCTGGGATGCCCAGATGAGCGGGCCGTAGGGATCCATGGCAGCCGTGGGCAGAAGGCATTGTGATACAAGGAACAGTGAATGCAAAGGCAGGGAGATGGAAAAGAGCAAGTTATCTAAACTCAAGTAGAGAATGAACACGTTAGTCCAGAAACCTGAGTTACAGAGCCTTAAATTATGAAGCAAAGATTTCAGAAAGGGCCTCTTAACTTTGTGCAAACTATAAATGCCCAACCCAGGGAGAAAAAGAAAAAATAGCCACCAAGTTATATTTTGAAAGGCATGAAATGAATACCTATGAGATAAAGTTCAAAATTTTCAGCTGAGTGTTCAAAGCCCTGCATCCTTTGGAGACAACCTTCCTATGAACACCTCCATCGATGCGGGCCCCTCACTGCATTACATGTTTCTGATTTTCTCATTAAACTGTGTGCACCCTCAGGGCAGGACCATATAAGTCGCCCCTGTGTCAGCAGCACAAAGGTATGATGCAGGATGCGTGCTCGGGGTGAGACTGAAGGAGTCTTTCTGTTATCCGGGGATGACATCCAGAGCTGGTCTGGAAGACATTGGGGGTGAGCTGCTTACTAACTTCTTTCCATCTATACAGTTCCTCTTTCATTGAGTCAATGCTTTGTCAGCTTCTCTCATTTACCCTCTTGATCAGTTCCAAGATAAAATTGAACACGCAGGGAAGAGATTTTTTTTTCTCCTTATTCTGGAGGGAGGGGAGTGGTCCAGAGCTGGGGAGGAACTCACCTGAGGTCCTGTAGAAAGTTGGCGCAAGGAACCAGGGGCTCTGACTGCCAGTGCAGGGCCCAGACCCAACTGCATCTCCTTCGGGTAACCCAGGGCAGGGAGGAGAGGGCAGAGGGGTTTTGCCTACAGGAAGGGGGTGCTCCGGAAGGATGGGCCAGCGCACCTGCCCACGACCATCAGCTCCTGCTCTGTTGCCTGTCTGCGGAAGTGTTGCCACACGTCAATGGCAAACAGGGTACTGCTGCTGTTGAAGATGGAGGTGAGTGAGCTCATGAGGGCGGCCATGATCACTGCGATCATCAGGCCCCGCAGACCTGGGGAGAGATGAGGTCTCTGAGGGCAGCTGGCCCGTTAAGGCCAGCTCTGCCAGCAACCATGGAGGCTGCCAGCATCCAGCAGAATCAGGGCTGGGGACGGTGTTGAATGAGGTGCCCAACCAGGAATCCTGGAGACCCATAGCACTAGAGGCCGGGTTCTGGCCACACTCTACCTCTGCCTCCCCCTGTGGCTTTGGCTGAGTCATCTGTCCTCCCTGAGCCTCAGTTTCCTCATCTGCACTATTAAGGGATGTGAGACTAGCTGATCTTTAAGGTTCTCTGCAGACTGGACATCTCGGTCTGGGTTTTAAACCTTGAAGACACTTGGTTAGTGGGCCCTGGTAAGGAGGAGGATGACTATTAATTATTGAGTGTTTTTTTTCAGTGTTTTGAACCTTTTTCAATGATGCTATGATACCAGGCTAAAGCCCCAGCTTGGGAGGCAGAATCCCTGGAACTTTTTGAAGGTTTTGTTTTAATTAATTAATTATTTATTTTAATTTTTAATACAAATTTTAAAAGTTACTTTCCATTTTCAGTTACTACAACACATTGGCCATATTCCCCATTTTCTACAGTACATCTCTGAGCCTATCTTACACCCAATAATTTGTGCCTCTCAGTCCCCCACCCCAATGTCCTCCCCCTCCAGGAACCACTAGTTCCTTCCCTATATCTGAGTCTGCTTCTTTTTTTGTAATATTCACTAGTTTGTTGGGTTTTTTAGAGTCCACATATAAGTGATATTATATAGCTTTTGTCTTTCTCTGTCTGACTTATTTCATTTAACATAATGCCCTCCAAGTCCGTCCACGTTGCTGCAAATAGCAAAATTTCATTCTTTTTATGGCTGAGTAATGTTCCATTGTGTATATATACACCATCTTTATTCATTCATCTGTTGACGGACACTTAGGTTACTTCCATATCTTGGCAATTATAAATAGTGCTGCTATAAACATTGGGGTGCGTGTATCTTTTTGAATTAGTGTTTTTGGTTTTTTTTTTTAATATATATACTCAAAGGAGTGGCATTGCTGGGTCTTATGGTAGTTATACTTTTAGTTTTTTGAGAAACCTCCATACTGTTTTCCACAGGCAGAAGCCATGGGTTTGTTTCCTGGTTCTGCAAGGAACTAGCTGTGTGATCTTTGGACTAGTTCTGACCCTTTCTGGGCCTGTTTTCAACCTGTAACAAGGGAGGGTGGGGCCCACTGGTATCTCAAGTCTCTATGATTCTGATCAGGAAGCATCTAGAAACACAACTCCCTGGCCAGCCCCACCTCAGTCCTCTTTCCCCTCAGTCCAAATATTTAACCACCTCCTGCATGGCTCCCTGGATGACTCAAAGTGTCCCAAATCCAGGCCAGCATCTTCCTCTGGGGCCCCTGCTTCTTCCTTTGGTTAATGATATGTTTCTGGTCTCTAACAAGACACCTCCAAGATATTCTGGACCCCTTCCTCTGCCTCCCTCCTACCCCACCTCCCTCAGCCAGTCCCTCTATGGCTGCTCTGTCATAACTGGGCCTCCACCACCATCTCCACTATTTCTTTGATTCATTTCTTGTTCCACTGGAGGGAGGGAATAGCTCAATTTCCCTCCATAAACCTGCCTTTCTTTCTATGTCCCCAGTCTCAATATCACTGTAAACTCAAGACCTGCAAGCCCTGTTTGGATCCCTCTGTCTTTCTTGTCCCTCAAACACAATCAGTCATTAAGTCCTGCCAATTCTATCTCACAAATATCATCTAAACCCTGTCTGCCCATCCCTAAAGACACTGACCTGGTCCAAGCCACCACTACTGCCTTGACCACTGAAAATCCCTCAGGATCTATCTCCCTGCCTCCCCCTAAGCTGAACGCACCATGCAGAGTGATCCTTCTAAAGCACACATCCAATCATGCACGCTGGCCTGAAACCCCCAGTGACCCTCCACTGCCCTCAGAGTAAAGGTCACGCTGCACAGTGGAGCATGGCCACCAAGTCCTTCCCACGAAGGTGGTCTTCATTCCTGCTGCATCTGAGCCCACACTGGCAACTTTCAGTTCAGACTTGACACTCTCTCATACCTGGGCCTTTGCACATACGGGCCCTCATCCCCGGAACGACATTCCCCACGCCCCTCCGCCTTTGTCTGCCTAAGATGTTCCCCGGCACTCAGCTCCATTTCCTCTCCTCTGGGAAACCTTCCTCCACATTCCTCCAAAGTGGGTCAGGTGCCTCCTTAGGGCTCCCTCAGCCCCACCGAGTCCCCACACTGGTCCCACTGTATTGTGCCTTCTGCTTGGGTACCTGCAGACTGCGTTGAGCTCGAGAGCAGGGGCCTGCCTTTAATCTCTGTATGTCCAGAGCCAGGGTACAGAGTAGTGCCCTACAGATGCTTGTGAAAGGCGTGTGTGTGTGTGTGTGTGTGTGTGTGTGTGTGTGTTTATTAGGAACGGGGGTGCGGAGGTGAATGTTTTCATTCTCTCTTCCCATCTACGACCATCCTAATGCAATCCCTCTTGGGCTGGAAAGCTGGTGTGCAGCGTGGTGTGGGGGATGGGACTTACCCATGGGCATGAGCGCCATGACCAGCTTGGGGTAGGCAATGTTGGAGCATCCCACGCGGGCCCCGCAGATTCTTTGGCAGATGTCAGGGTCCACGCAGCCCACTTCATCTGCGGAAGAAGTGATGGCAGTCAGAGCTAAACCATCCCGTGCCTTCTCTGGCTGGCCCAGTACCTGCTTTCTGACCCCATAGGAAAGTGTTCACGGGTGAGTGGTGGGAGTCAGCGTCTAGAGGGTCAAAGGGCAGGTGGAGGTTGGGTCCTGGGATTTCGGAGTGTCTGGTAGACTTCTCAACCCCATACTACCCTGCAAAACCTGATAGACCCCTCTGGGTTTTAGGCCTTATATCTTAATAAAAGGCAAATATCCTTGCAAGGCACCATGAATGCCTCAATTGGTCTTTCCTTTATAGAGAGAAAGCAGGATGTTAAAATGACATTCAGATACAAATTTCTTCTACTGATACACATACTGTATATTTGGCCCACAAAGCCTAACGAACTTACTATGTGTTCTTTTTTTATATATAAATTTATTTATTTATTTAGTTTTGGCTGCGTTGGGTCTTCGTTGCTGCGCGCAGGCTTTCTTTTTGGTTGCGGGTGAGCAGGGGCTAATCTTCGTTGCGGTGCGTGAGCTTCTCGTTGTGGTGGCTTCTCCTGTTGCGGAGCACGGGCTCTAGGCGCATGGGCTTCAGTAGTTGTGGCACGTGGGCTCAGTAGCTGTGGCTCACGGGCTCAGTAATTGTGGCGCACGGGCTTAGTTGCTCGGTGGCATGTGGGGTCTTCCCAGACCAGGGCTCGAACCCGTGTCCCCTGCATTGGCAGGCGGATTCTTGACCACTGTGCAGCCAGGGAAGCCCTTACTATGTGTTCTTAATAGAAAGCATGTGGCCCTTGCTCTGGGCCAACTTTGCCCGGAGGGAGACTAGCTCTTACCTGGGTACAGGGCCCGGCTGATCATGCCAGGCATGACGATAAAGAACATGGGAAGGATCTTCAGGTAGCCCCCCAGCACGGAGCCCCCCTTGGCGTGGGACAGACTCTTGGCGGAGAGAGACCTCTGCACAATGACCTGAAAAGACAGCAGCGCAGGAGTGCCAGTCGGGCCTGCTCGGGTTCCGCTCGGCTCCTGCGAGCCCCAGCGTGGGGACGGTGCCCCATACCTGTTCCCGAACCAGTCCCAGCCCTCTGTGCATCCACATGCCCAGTTTGCCCACAGGAGCCACCCCAGTTTGTGGTGGGCTGGGCCAAGCTTGGTTAGGGCATCACCTGGTCGGTGCACCAGCACCACGTGGCCAGCACCGTGAGCCCGAAAATGAGGCCTGGCCAAGGGATGTCCCCGCTCACAGGGTCCCGGAGCATGTGGAAGGCGTCGGGCCGGGGGAGGTGACAGGTGGTGTTGGGGACTGTGACATTAGGGATGGCCTGCCTGTACCTCTGCTCCAGGCCTGGGTACCAGCCCACCTCTTGAAAGCCTGCAGGGAGAGACCACTGCGAGTGAAACAGCCCTGAGGCCCCACTGGGTCTGTCGCATGCCCCAGCTCGCTGGATCCCAGCCGTGTGTGGGACCCCTGAGCTCGGAACTCGTATGGGACTTGGGAATGAGAGGAGGAGTGGCACTCAGGCTCAAGAGCCCTGCTGTGGAGTAGAGAGAACCCTGCTGTTGGGTGCCCTGGCCTGGAGCCGGAACATGGCTCTGTGCCCTGCCAAGTTCTGATCAGACCGTGGTGGTGACAGCCAGAGAGAGATCAGAGAGGAGTTGACAGGGGAGGGTGGGATGTATTCAGGACTCTTCCTTACCCAGAAACATGAGGACCAGGGCTCCCCCCACCATGATCACCGTCTGCAGAGTGTCTGTGTAGATCACGGCCGTGAGGCCCCCTGGGGACCCAAGGAGAGGGGTCATCAGCACCAGCAGGGGTTCCTCTCAGGGTGCCTGCCCTGTGCTGGGCCGCACTGGGGAGACCAGAGAACACACGGAGCCCTCAGCGGATGGGCTCTGGCCACTGCCTTCCCCGCCCCTCGTGCTCCATGGGCCCGCCCAGAAGGCGGAGGCTGGTACAGCCACAGGCCCTCAGGTCCCTCTTCTTCTGTCCCGACAGCCTCTGGCTGTTGTTTGGTAATATCCCAAGTCTTTTCCTTTCCTGTGCTGTTAGCTCCACTGGGAGGCCTGCCTCCCTCCCCACCCCAATGCCCATTTAAGCTCCCCCATCTTTCCAGGCCACCTCAGCCAGGAGGAAGTCTGCCGGAGCCTGTGTCCCGGGAGCCCAGGCCTCTGTGAGGGGCTCTGCAGGAGATGGGAGAAGGCATGCTTGTGGCTCTTGTCTGGAGTAGCCCGTGGTGACTCTAGCCCAGGTCACAGTCCCCCAACCTCCGCCCTATTCCCTGCTGTCGGTCTTCCTCTGTATCTCCTTCCCTGGCTCTCTCTCGGGATGGCTCTGTTTCCTCCTGTTTCTGCCCTTCCTGTCTCCCCTTTTCTCTTTCCCACGTGCACAGTGTCTGTGATGCACTGAGTCTTTCCGCCTTTTCCTCTGACTCTGCATGTCTGTCTGCCTCTCTCTTTGTTCCCTCCAGTTTCTCTTTCTCACCCTCCCGGTCAGTTTTCACTCCGTCCTCCCTGGACCTCTGTGTCCCTGTAATCCGGCGCTTCCCTCTCCACCTGTCCCTGTCTCTGCTCCTGGCACCTGCACCCGACGTGACCTCCCCTCGGCCCTACCTGTGATGGTATAGACGGCCGTCACCACCAGCAGGATCACAGTGGAGAGGTAAAGGTTCCAGCCCAAAGCCATCTGGATGAAGAGGGCTCCAGAGAAGATGTCAGTCTGCAGAGACAGCGACCCAGGAGTCCAGGTCACCCAAGGCCCTCTGTGTGGTCACCAGTGTACGTCACCTTCCTGCTCAGCGATACCAGGTGCTGTTGGCCCTCATGGTGTGATGAAGATGAGCCTTACGTGCCGTGCTCAGGAGGATGGGCTTGGCCTACGAACACCGAGGAGCCGTGGAGACTGTAAAGCTGAGGAGCACCGCGGACAACTCTGAGCCTGAGAACCATGTGATCTGGCAGCACTGCCAAGGTCGTGTGCTGGCGGGGAAGGGGTGAAGTGGCACACTGAGGAAGTGAGACAGGAGCTGGGGTCGGGGGGTGGGGGAGAAGGTGGGAACCTAGGGGGTCCCTGACGGCTCCCTGAAGGAGCACTGACCCACTCAGCTGCCAGATGGGCCCGCGGCTGACCTGACGGGCAGGCGCCCCAGTGCAGATGACACAGGTCCTGGATACCCACATGTTTGGGTTTATTGGAGGACTTGGGGTCGCAGCCTTTGCCTGAGCTGATTTAGGGTTATTTACAAGCATTGATGGAACAAGTGGCTGTAATTTCCAGCCCTGGACCTGGCAAACCTGAATGCTTCAGTTCCCTTCAGGGCATGCTTGCTGGTCCCTTTACATGAGTGTTTTGTGACCCATGACAAGGGCTACTACGTGACAAAGCCTCAGGAGGCCTCAGCTGGGCCACAGAACCCAAACGTTAGTTCCAGCCCCAGAGCTAGTGCTCTGTGTGGACCTGGGCAAATCGTTTGACCTGGGTTTGTCTTCTGAGTTTAGGTCAACAGAGGAAGAATAGGCCCTTTCTAATGGGAACATTCTAGGCAATTAATGCTCCGTGCTGAATGAAGCCTTAATTAATGGGAAGATAAATGAGTGAGCGAATTCTAGATTGTGACTTCTTTGGATAGAGGGACTCTCATTCACTCAACAAACATTTATCATTCATCTCTAATTACCCTACTGCTGAAGGGGAGCATGTGAGGAAGGGGTGTGGATTTTTTTGGGGGGGTGGGTACATGGGCCTCTCACTGTTGTGGCCTCTCCCGTTGCGGAGCACAGGCTCCGGACGCGCAGGCTCAGCGACCATGGCTCACGGGCCCAGCCGCTCCACGGCATGTGGGATCTTCCCGGACCGGGGCACGAACCCGTGTCCCCTGCATCGGCAGGTGGACTCCCAGCCACTGAGCCACCAGGGAAGCCCAGGGGTGTGGATTTATCCTTCCTTTCTATTATCCTTCCTCTTCTAACCATCCATGCATTCATCCATCCATCCATCTATCCATCCAGCAACAAGCTGTGCCCTCTCCTAAGCATTTTCAGAGAGACATGATGACCACACGGGAGCAGGTACTCACTGAAATCTTGGTGAAGATGTAGAGGATGAGAGAAAGGACAGACATATACACCTGGATCCTCTGGCCCCCGAATCGCTTCTTCAGGTACTGCGGCATTGTGACCACACCGGCTGCGATGTACACGGGGACGAAGATCCAGCCGAGGGCCAGAAGCAGCCAGGTTGCCTGGGAGGGTGGGGAGAAAAAGGGAACCATGTTCTAGATGCAGATGGAGGGGTGATCTGTGCAGAGGAGAGGCCTGGGCAGGGAGGTAAGGGACCAGAGGCCTGATCTCAGTCCTGTGTGACCTCTGATGAGGTCCTCCAGGCTTTGGTTTCCTCATCTGTAAAATGGGTTCTCGATTCACCATGCATCTTCCCCAAGCACCTCTGAGGTTCCTCTTAGCACTAAGGCTGGGGATGGGGTGGGGTGGGGTGGGTTAAGACCCCCTTTATCCATGAGAATCCTCCAGGCCAACTTCCTTACATTCCACTCAAAGCCACCCACAGCAAGGCCTCCAGCGGCCCCTGTCCCAGCCAGGCCGATGAACAGACCGCTGCCCACATTGCTGGACATCAGAGATGCTCCAATCTGCAAGGCACAAGTGGGGCCAAGGGTCAGAGGTCAGCTTTCATTTGAATCGATCTGTAGTCAGGACTATGGGCTTCAGGATCCGGGAAAGAGGCAGAGAGAGAGCAGAACCTGAACTCAGGGAACGTGAGATCAGAGGGAGGAGATGCAGTGGGGGAGCAATGAGAAGAGGAATGGAACTGCTATTTATTAGGCACTTACTGTATACCAGGCAATGTGCTAGGCATTTTATAGGCACTAATACACTTAATCTCCACAGATATTTGGAGGGGTGGGTATTAATCTTTCCACTTTACAGAGGAAGGAGTTAATGTTAGGAGAAATGAAGTCACTGGCTCCAGGCCACCCAGTGAGGGAGAGGCAAAGTGGAAAAGAACAAAAGCCATGGGAAGCAGCATCCATGTAGGGAGGATAAAGCTCTGCTCTGGGGCCATGGATTTAAGGGCCTCCAGAGAGAAGGAAGCTGAAGGGAGAAGGGGAGTCCCCCACGAGAGGGATGGGGGAGGCCCTCTGCCACCCCGTTCCGGCAGGTCCCAGGGCAGGGCCAGGCAGTGGGAGGAGCCATGGGGTTGAGCACAGCCCAGGCCACGCCCCCAGTTAATTTTTCTCCAGGAGGCAGCTTACTACTCTGAGGCAACAGGAGGCAATGCCAGTTAGATAGACGATGTCCACAGTCACAGCCGTCAGTACTTGAACGGCATGGCCAAGTGCCTGCTTCTGTTCTAAATATATTAACTCACCAACTCCTCACGACAACCCCATGAGGAAAGTTCTGCCATTATCCCCATTCTACTCGGGGAAACTGAGGCACCGGCAAATAACTCGCTCAAGTTCCAGAACTGATAAGTGAGAGTCGAAACGAGGATTGCGACTCTGGCCATCTGCCTCCTGTAATAACTGCTTGATGGGTGCTAGGTCTCAGTAAGCCTTCATTAGTGTTATCTGTTGTTGTTAGATGGGAGATGGAGGGGAAGAGCCTGTCTTATACCCTGTGTCACCTTAATAAAATTGTGGAGCTGGGCAGTAGAAAGTGAGAAGAAGGGAAAAGCGCCGGGACATTCAGAGACGAGGCGGCACAGTGCAAAGGCACAGAGATAACGATCGGGCTGCTGTCCCTGCGGACTTTTCAGCCACCCCTCCGCCCCCGCGTGCACACAACACGCACACACACACACTCCCTCCCTCTCTTAGGGGGTCCTGGGGATGCCGCAGGCTGGGCTGGATCACTCAGTCACAGCAGAGAGCACTGGGCCTCCTACTGTGGGAGAAAAGGCTCCCCAGGCTGCTCTCGAGGACCCTGCCCAGGGCTCCCAGTGCATCACTCAAGGAGCCATCAACAAGGTCGGCAGGGGACCCCACGGGCCCCTCTGAGACGGGGATGCTGTCAGCCCCCAACCACACTCCCTTGGGCCACAGGGAGGGGAACGAGGCACCTCTCAGGACTGGCTGAGTAGGGAAGCGCGCAAAGCTATTGGACGATCATCACAGACACCAGACGCACATGTCCCAGCGGGGCAGTGGGACTGACAGTCCCTTACCTGCCGCTGGTTCTGCCCCGGCCTTGGGCTGAAGCTGCTCTCACTGTAGGCGGCTCAGCTCACAGCCCCGTCCCCCTGACGAGGGCACCATCACATCCTCTTTCCCACGTGCACAGGCCCACGTCCCGCTCCATCACCATCTCTGGGGCACCCTCTCCTGCTCGGAGGCCTCGGGTTTCCTCACACCCCAGAGCTCTGCTCTCCCCAGGACTGACCGTCCAGGCCGGCCCCCTACTGGTTCTCCTGGATGGACCAGAGGAGACCTGACCTGTCCCAATTCTGTGCCTCCCAATGTCTCGTTTCCAGGGCTGTGATTTGGGGGGTGGGGTGGGGGGACCAGATGATCAGAAAGGCCTCCAAGGGGTTTTCATTCTTCTGATGAGGGGTGTCTGATGGAACCAGCGACCCTGTCCCCATCCCTGTGAGCCGCCAGGTCCACAGCCCCCCGCATCCCTGGGGTCTTCCCGGACCGGGGCACGAACCCGTGTCCCCTGCATCGGCAGGCGGACTCTCAACCACTGCGCCACCAGGGAAGCCCTGTCATGCTACTTTTGTCCTCACCTCTCCCTGTCCCAGACACCTGAACCTTCCAGAGAACCCTGCAGGCTTCCTGGGTCCCTCTGCTCTTTGGTGAGTCTGTCGCCAGCGGTGGGCAGCGAGGGTGGCGAGAACAAAGACAGGGATGTGCAGAGGGCCGGTGGTGTGTGGGTGCGTGTGCGTGTGTGTACACACACACCACGTGTGAGGTGTGCGTGCCTGGGCTTGTGCCAGCTTCAGGGGCCCCTGGGGCTGAGGACTCCGCTGTTAGTTTGGAAGCAGGCCTCACCTCCCTCTGTCCTATTTCAGGAAGAGGAAGTTAGCTTTGAGGACCAAAAGGAACAAGTGGGGAGGCCTGAGGGGCAGGACTGGGATTCAAAAGATCAAGTCCTGTGGGGGTGGGATTTTACCTCTAGGATTTCCCTCACTTAACTGCTCTTCAGTATTTTTGTGTCACTTTCCCAAGAAAAGCTTTCCTAATCCCACTTCCACTGTCTGGAGGTTAGAGGCCTCCCCCAGACATTCACAGGCCCCATGCTGCCCTCCAGCTCGGCAGCCATCAGGTTGTTTATGAGTCTGTCTGCCCCGCCCAGCCTTGAGCTCCTCTGGGACGGGAACACTCTGTGTGGGCTCTGTAGGTCCAGTGTCCGGCGTGGGACCCACACTTAGGAGGCGCCCAGGGCACGCAGGTCCCAGCTGTGGGTTTGCAAGTTCTCTCAGGTTGCCTGGTGCCTCTGGACCAGAGAGAAGGAGCCCAGAGCCAGGAACCCCCTTGGGGGCTGTAGCCTTGGTCCAGGCAGGAGTAGGTGAGGTGGGAGCTGGGAGATGGGGGGAGGGGCGGGAGGAGGGTCGACTCACTGGCCACCAGCTTATGGACCTTCCCGCCAGGAAGTAGCCGCCAATGGTCCCTCGGCTGGCACGGATGGACGACTGGAAAGGAAATGGCAAGAGTGAGGATTTCCCGAGCCTCCCCCAGGCTCTGCCCTCTGCCCCAGATTCCCTGCCCCTCGAGGCAGGCACTGTGGGAACACAGGGGGTGGGAAGTGCGGCTGAAGCGTTCGCCATCTTTCAGCTACGTGGCTTTGGGGGTGTCAGCTACCCTCTCTGGGCCTCCCTGCTCATCACCCAGGGCTGGTGTGAAGAACAAAGGAGCTAATGGGGTGTCTGTGTGTGTGAGTGAAACGCCCTCATGGATGTACGGTGCTGTCCATGTGCACAGATCATTGCCATTGTCACTCTCGTGTCCTATCCTGCTCCCCCGTCCCTGTCCAAACGTTGCTTCAGGAAATGAGTTGGGGTCTCATCCTCAGGCTACCGTGGCAGGGAGACTGCCTTGTCCCCTCCGCCCAGCCGGACTCCCACTCGGGGAACTGGGAGGTTGCAAAGCACTCGGGTCCCAGACAGAGGCAGGACTCTTCTGGGGGGTGTCTCCTGCTTCAGCCTGATGTCAGACCACACCACCACTGAGGTCCACCCATGACGCTGGAGCAAACCCTCTCCTGCACTGGGAGGTGGTCAGTAGTGGCCTATTTGAGGAATTACTCTGAAGACTGAAAGGGGGTGAGGAATGAAAGAACTTTCTCTCGGATGCAGGGGGTGAGTACAGGGCAGCGGGTTAAAGCCCTTATTGGATGCTGAAGCCAGGCATCTGATTGGGTCTGCAGACAAGAGAAATACCTGAAGGAAGGGAAGGGAGAGGGAAGTTGAAAGAAGCTTCTCTTCCCCCAAGAGAAAGTGACAGATTAGTCACTAGGGCATGACTGGTGTGCAGGGCTCGCTGCTTGTCAAGCCTTTGCTTGGACTTTCCTGTGCCACCTCTGGTCCTTGGGGAAGACAGATGAACAGAAATAGTTTACGTTACAGGTGAGGAAATGGAGGTCCCCTAATGGGAAGCAACTTGTCCAGAGTCACAGGGGAGTTTCTGCTTCTCATGGCTGTCCACCTCCCGGGAGCCAGCGAGCCTCTGTTTGCCCATCTCTTCCTCACACACCCTGGGAAGCAGGGACAGTTCATCCCACTTTACAGATGGGGAGACTGAGGCCAGAGATGGTTCTTGACCTTGCCACAGCCTCATAAGTGACCACCTGGGGCTCAGATCACTCCGTGCCTCACAGTGGAGTCTGAGGCGCTGGCATTTCCCTTGAATGCTGCAGAGATAACGGCGGTCATTTATTGCTGCAGGCTGTGTGCTGGGCGCTGTGCCAGATCCTTAAATGTGTCATGCTCCTAAATGGTCAGGGCAGCTTTATCTCATAGACCTTTATACTCTCATTGTCCAGATAAGAAAACTAAGGCTCCGTATGGTCCCAGGGCCATGCGGCCCTACCTGTTGGAGTTGACATCTGAACTCAGAGCTCCCCGACCTCCAAGCCTGGCGCCCGTCCAGGGCATTGAGGCTCTGGTGAGCAGTGGAGAACAGAAGCATGTTGGGATCTGCCTGGCTCCCTTCCCATGAGACGCGCAGCCCAGCTCCTTTAGAAAGCACGGCTCCTTGCCAAGGCACCATCTGGTGGAAGGTGTGGTGGGTCCAGGAGTCAAGCATTCGCATAGCTGGGGATGCTGGCATGTGGAAGAGGGCAGGAATGGGATGCGGGGAGGCCAGGGATGCATGGGGCCAAAGGAGAAGATGCACAGGGACAGGGAGTCGGGCGGGAGATGGGGACTCGCTGTGTGAGCTCTGGCAGGTCACACCCCTCTCTGGGCCTCAGTAGCCCATCTCTAAAAGGGAGGGGTTGGAGAGGATGATCCCTTAAGGTCCTTCCACATCAGCCCCTGTTCTTCCTGGATACGCCTTTCTTCTGCCCACCCCTGCCCCCAGCTCCATGACCAGCCATCGAAGAGAGCCTGCCTTTGCCTCCCCTGCCCACCCCCAACCTCCGAGCTACTCACCCAGATCCCCACGCCAATGACAAAGACAAAGTAGACGACCAGGACCGCGATGTCGTAGGCATGCAGGCTGCCTCCAGGACCCGGTGCTGAGCGCGGAACTGTCGCAGTGCTGACCCCATTTCCCGAAGCTCCAGGCCCCATTGCTGCCAGCTCCACGCTCATCTACTAGTCAGTCACCACCAGGCTGGACTTTGAGGCACTCCTGGTTTCATTCCTTTCCATTAATGATTAAACAGCCCCAAGCGCCACTGGCCAATGAGAAAGCTCTGAGCCCCATTGGCACATAAAGTCCTGGCCCGCCTTTTCCCCTTACTGCCAGCTCCGTCTTCTGCAGGCCTCCCTCCCTTTCCCTGACCCCACTACACACACAGTTGCACGCTCACACACACATGCACATGTACACGTGCACGCATGCACGCTCCCATCCCAGAGAGGAGCAGGAACAGGAGGGAGAGAAGGAAAGGAGCAGAGTCCTGGCAGCCTGGACTGGGAGGGACTTCAGAGTCAAGGCGCTCGAGCTCCTGCTTGTGTGGAGGAGAAACTGAGGCCCAGGGAAGAGAGGGATACAGGGAAGTAAAGGCAGAGCTGGGCCTGGAGTCGGGGTTTCTTTTTTTTTTTTTTTGTGGTACGCGGGCCTCTCACTGTTGTGGCCTTTCCCTTTGCGGAGCACAGGCTCCGGACGCGCAGGCTCAGCGGCCATGGCTCATGGGCCCAGCCGCTCCGCAGCATGTGGGATCTTCCCGGACCGGGGCACGAACCCGTGTCCCCTGCATCGGCAGGCGGACTCTCAACCACTGCGTCACCAGGGAAGCCGGGGACATTTTCTATCTCCGTTTTAGCTGAGGTCGAATGGGTGAGGACAATATAACAGGTGCCTAGTACCCTTACCCCAATTCTAAAAGTGAGTCAGGACACTCAGGGAGCCATGCCACAGAGGCCGTTGCAATGGCTAAGCCCAGGGCCCCTGCTGCCCCAGCTGACCCCGTAGGTATTGAACACTCGCCCTGAAATCTCTGTTGCCTGGCTGCTCTCGGCCAGTGACTGAGCCCAGCTGATGCCGTGCATGCCCCTTCCTGCAGGACATGTGGCTCACATAACGGGCATTTTTGGCTGGAGGACACTCCTTGGACCAGCCGAAACTTTCTTAGAACTGCACTAGATCCCCGTGGCGATTGCTTTACAACAAGTTGTTGGAGTGACCTGGCGATCCCTCTTCTTCCCCATCTGCAGGGTGAGGAGGCGGCCCCTTTCACCCTCTAGTGAAGCCAAGAGAGAAGAGTGTCAGAGGGGCTATGGCAGAATTTTATGTGTGTCCAAGGGCCTGGTGACTTAAGGAAAACAATGGTCTAGGCTGGGGACATCTCAAAAGGGGGAGTGACACCAGCAGAGGGTTAGGCCAAGGTCTGGAGCATGGAAGCTGGACAGCACCCGTCGGGAGGCTGCACAGAGCGTTCCTGCTCCGGCACACGAGACTAGGGTGTTTAAGGCCTGGCTGCACTGCCCTTGCCCTTCCTGCTGCTGCTGGGGGGCCACTGACCAAGAGATCATTTCTTGCCTCCCCTCCTCTCCTCTGGCTGCTCCTTGCTGCCTTTCCTGGTGCCCAGGCTGGGGGCCATGTGCTCCCCTTCACAGCACTGACCACATTGGGCTGTTCCTGGCTGTGTCCGCAGCTAGGGCGGCAGTGGCTCTGATGGGTCCCTGTGAGCTAAGACCCCGAGCAGCCTGGAGGCTCCCCGAGGATTTGGGGAAAGGACCACGGGAGGGTGGTGAGCGCCTGACATCGGCTGTCTTCTCTGCAGACGTCACTTTTATGAGGAACCAGGGCTCAATCCAAGAGCAAACAGCAGAGCCCGAGTGGCAGAAGGCAGCAGTGGCGCAGAGGAAACAGCTGTGGCCCGGGAGCCAGAGAGCTTTGCTTCTGCCACCAGCACGTTGGTGACCCCTAATGCATGGGTGCACGTGGCACACATCACTGCGAGTGCCTTTCCTCACCTGTGAAATGAGATGTCTGGAATCGCTTGTAATGACCTTGGAGCGCTGAAGTGCTACAAAGGAAATTATTGGCCTGGTCTCCTCTAGCCTTTCGGTTCTAAGAGTCCTGGGGGAAGTGGGATCCAGCTGGAGCTGTGATTGAAAAGTGGGAGAACAGTGAGGGCTCAGGTCCATAGCTTTAGGCCAGGCACCCCTGGACCCTGCCCGGCCCTGGTACTCATGAGTTGTGCTCTCAGCCTCCGTGTCCTTGTATGTGGAGAGGGGATAACGAAGTTCACCTTGCAGAAGCACCCTGAGGTATAAAGCCTGAGGAGTGTGTGCGAGGCACAGAGCCCTCGGCCAGCGCAGGGCTGCTCTGTCACGAGCGCTGTTGCTGGCACTGTGCTCTGTGTGGCGAGATGGCTCTGTGGGACCCTGGTGTTCACCTAGAGCGGTCAGGCCCCTGGAGACGTCCTTGGTCCTGACAAATTCCAGAGCCCCAAGAGGCCCCAAGTGGGGTCGGGGGATGGCTTCATGCCTGAGCCACTGCCACCCACCTTGTCACGTCCTCCTAAGAAAGCAAAGCCTGCAGCCACGCAAGCAAGGCTCTGGAGCGCTCACCAGCGAGTGTCCGGATCTTGCTGGGGAGAGACTAAACAGGCGGTGAGTTCTCTGCCACCTCACGCGAGAAACAGGCCAAGGAGATTCAGAGGATCCTGGGATTAGCAACTGGAAGCAGAGCCTGGGACCTGGGCTCATGCTCCTTCCACCGGCCCGTCCCCGCCCCCGCCCCAGCCATGTCCTTTCCTGGATTCTGGGTTACTTGGTACCCACGGTTGCCTGTCCCCCCTCCATTATAACTCCTACCAACTGTGCTATAATTGCTTGTATGTTCCCCCTGCTAGTGGGGGACTCCTGGAAAGCAGGGGCTTTATCGGGTTCACTTCTGTCTCTAGCACATGGCACAGGGCCTGGCACACCGTAGATCCTCATTACATTTTCATCAAATAAACGAATGAATGCATATTACATCAGTTTCTTCTTTTCCCATGCAAGCTCTTCATAAACTCAAAAACTCAAAACCATGCCAGTTGTCACTAGCCACACCACATATATCAGCTAGGGTTAAGTTTGGCTGTGATATACATGCAACTTAAAAGTTGCTTAAATAAGAAAGTTTTTTTCACGTTCATGTCTAGAGATACACAAAACAGGACCGGTAAGGTGGTTCATAATTTTTTAAGAGACCTCAACTCCTTTTTTCTTGCTCTTCTACCATCTTCCATCTCATTGTTTAAAATGGAATTCCAGCCATTGCCTCTGTATTCCAACCATTGCCTCTATATTCCAGTGAACATTTCCTGGAAATGTCACACAACACTTCTGCTAATATCCTTTTGCCCAGAACTTAGTCATGTGATCACACATAGCTACAGGGAAAGACAGGAAATGCTATCATTATTTGGGGTGCCCTGTGCCCTGTCAAGATTCTGGCTTTTTTACTCATTAACAGAGAAGAATGGATGCTGGGGGGACATTAGGAGTCCCAACCATGCCACACTTTATAGTCTAAATGGCACACCCTTCTCTTACTATCTTCACCTACTAGCCCTGCGTGGTACTTGGGAATAAGAGGCATTATCCCCACTTCACGATTGAGGGAACAGAGGCTCTGAGAAGCAAGTTTTCCCAGGCCACAGAGTGAGTTATGGCAGGGCTGAGATGGGCACCCAAGGTTGCCAGCTACAAGGTTGCTCTTTCCGCTTCATCATCTTGCCCCAGGGCTTCTTGGAAATAGTAGAGCTTGGGCTCCTTCCTCACAATTCCCTCAAGAAGCATCCAGCAGACACCTGCTGTGTGCGCAGAAAGCACCGGATACTCAGAGAGAAACAGATCCAATCCCTCTTGAGGACCTCATGGTCTGTCTTTACACAAGTCTTAGAATATAGTGTGATGACTAGGGGGTTGCTAGCACAGACAGCTCTCTGACCCCAGAGCCCTGGAAGCCAATACTTCAAGGTGTGTGACGTTCCATTTCAGGTTCTTCCAGCCTCCAGTTTTCTGTCTGGAACCAGAGATGGGGTTGGAGAATTCGGGCTGAGTTCAAACCTCAGACAAAGGACATTGGTGTTTATGTTTGATGGGATGTGGTAGCACAGCTAAAAGTGTAGGCTCTGAGATCAGAAAGCGTTACTTCTCTTTTCACGGAAAGCAAGTTACAGTCCTATTTTTCATGTGAGAAAACTGAGGCTCAGCGAGTTCCAGTCTCTGTCCAAGGCAAGTGTGTGTCGGAGCGAGACTTGAGCACAGTCTCCTGATGTCTAAGCTGGACCTCCTCCTGCACGGGGCTTTGGGAGGCTCTCCAGAACACTCCCACTGCTCTAAACCCTGGCTGGGACCCACTACCTGCCAGGCTAGACCAGGCCCCCCCACCTGGATTTTATTCTGCAGCTAGAAGCCTGATCACCTGTAAGGAGCTGTCGGCATCGTGTCTCAACAACTGGAGAGAGGGAGTCTCACCGAGGGAGAGATTTGCCCCTTGGAAGGTGTGTAATGCTTGCTCAGTTAGACTCCACTGCGTGAAGCCAAGACTCTGCTCTGGCGAGTCTGTGGCATTCATCCCTCCTCTCCTTTCTCTGCAGGAATTATCTCTGGAAGTTTACCCACTTCTGTAGGGCTCCTGGCTCCTCTGTATCCTGATGGCGGCAAATGGGATGGGAAAAAAAATTGCCTTTGTATCATGCAGCAAATGGAGGTATACCACATCTCAGTAGCCTCACCGAGCCTGTTAGGTTTCAGGAAAACCATCTGGCTTGTCTTAGGATGGCTTTCTAAGCAGTCACTGACCCCAATTAGGCATTGATCAATAATGATCAATAACTGATCAATCAATCGATCGTCAATTAGTTTTTGTTTTTTAAAAATATTTATTTAATTTTGGCTGCATTGGGTCTTCGTTGCTGCACGCGGGCTTTTCTCTAGTTGCGGCGAGCGGGGGCTACTCTTCGTTGTGGTGCACGGGCTTCTCATCGAGGTGGCTTCCCTTGTTGCGGGTTTCAGTAGTTGTGGCTCACGGGCTCTAGAGCGCAGGCTCAGTAGTTGTGGCACACAGGCTTAGTTGCTCCGTGGCATGTGGGATCTTCCCGGACCAGGGCTCAAACACCTGTCCCCTGCACTGGCAGGCGGATTCTTAACCACTGCACCACCAGGGAAGCCCATCAGTTAGTTTTAAATTATCAGCATTCACCAAGTTTATACTGTCTATCCAACCCTGTGCTTGGCCTGTGACTGGCAGAAATAAAGGGGAGCCTGGATACCTTCCTTTAAGGGAATTCAGCTGAGAGATTAGAGGTGGAAGCAGAAAAGAATGAGGGACTTGAAGTAAGACAGAGGTAGGTTTGAATGACAACACTTCAGCTTATCAACTGTGTGACTGTAGGCAAGTGCTCAGGGTACCTGGCTTGCTTGTTGTGAATATTAAAGGAGAGAATAGAAAACACTTTGCTCACTACTGGGTCCGTGGGAAATGCTCTGTTGGTGGTTAAGTGTCAAAAGCAGGGTGAGCGCACACAACTATAACTACTTAAATTGAGATAAGAATTCAGAGAAGGGAGATATTCATGTGTGAATTATCTGTTAAGGCCTAGACTTGTAGAGCAGGTCATTTGGACCCTGGCGGGTCTGGGACTCGGGCCCTGAAAGACCATACTTTTCAGAATGTGCAGTACAATGGATGGCCACAGGGGGCAGACATAGGACAAATTTTAGCATCTTCCACTTCACCGTTCCTCTGGGCAGAGAATCCAGTAGGTGACTATCCTTTCTTCACTCCCTCCACACCCATGTTATAATCAGAGCTAAACTTCCACACACAATATCTGTAGATAGACGAGGGATTCACGGGGCTTTTCAATTGCAGTAATATGTCAAAAGTTCTATGAGACATTGCTGGCACATAGGAGCCAGTGTGTCAGAAAAGTCTTTCAATCTTGCTCTGATTTTTTTTTTTTCACATTCTCTGATCAAGTCTCCCAACATATCTCTGAAATATGCAAATATCTATAGTTTTCTGTATCTCTCTGAAACTTTTGGGACACCAACTATCTCGCTGAAATATTCTGAAACTCCTTGAAATGCTGACTCTCTATAAATGTCTAAAATTATAAATCTCTACGTGGACGTCTTTTTCTGACCCTCTCTACCCTTTGACAGCACACATTCTCTCTGAATCTCAGAGACCCTCAGTCCATCTGTCTACAACAGCTTGTTATCTTTTTTTTGTTTGTTTGCGGTACGCGGGCCTCTCACTGCTGTGGCGTCTCCCGTTCCGCGGAGCACAGGCTCCGGACGCGCATGCCCAGCGGTCATGGCTCACGGGCCCAGCCGCTCCGTGGCATGTGGGATCTTCCCGGGCTGGGGCATGAACCCGTGTCCCCTGCATTGGCAGGCGGACTCTCAACCACTGCGCCACCAGGGAAGCCCCAGCTTGTTAACATTTTGCAAGTGGATGTCAGACAAAGACAGGTGCTATATGTGCTAAACTCCAGGAATTTGCACCTCCTAGTTCCAGGCTGCAACTGTCTTGGTCCTGAAGAAGGTGGAGATCAGAGCCCTTCCCACAGGAAGTTTCAGCTAGAACTGGAGCCAGAGAAAAGAGCCAGGCATTTGGAGTCAGTCAAGCCTGGGTTTGATTCTCTATTCTTCATCTTACTGTGTGACCTTGGCAAATTGCTTTTCCCTCTCCAAGTCTGTCTTTTCTAATCTAGTAAAGATAATCCTGCAGCCTTCGAGACTGTTATGAGGACTAGAGGCTGTAGGAGGTAGTCAAGTGTAAAATGCCTGGTGAACGCCCATGACTATCCTGACTTAAGTGAGATGTGAGTCCGGAGGATGGAGAGATTCATGTGTGTGTTTCATTAGCCCTTGACATGGAAAGGAAGTATTCAGAGTCTGCTGCATTTAAGAAGTCGCTTTGTGTAAGCCCACATTATTGCTTCCTTTACAGATTCTGTGGGGCTGTGGACTTGCAAGAATTAGTCGTACTTTGCCCCCCAACTTTATTGATGTATAATTGACAAGTAAACTTGTACTATATTTAAAGTGTACAGCACAATGATTTCATATACGTATACATTGTGAAATTAGTCCCACAATCAAGTTAATTAACACATCTATCACCTCACGTAGTTACCCTTTTGTTTTGGTGAGAACGCTTAATATCTACTCTCTTAGCAAACTTCAGGTATACAACACAGTATTATTAGCTATAGTCATCATACTTTATGTTAGACACTCAGAACTCATGCATCTTACAACTGAAAGTGTGTAGCCTTGACAAACCTCTCTCCATTTCCTCCATCCCCCAGTCTCTGGGAACCACCATTCTATTCTCTCTTTCTATGAGTTCAACTTCTTTTTGGTCCCACATACAAGTGGTAGCATATGGTACTTGTCTTTCTCTGTATGGCTTATTACACTGAACGTAACGCCCTTCAAGTTCATCCATGTTGTCACAAATGGTAGGAGTCCCTTCTTTCTTGAAGAACAATATTCCCGTGTGTGTGTGTGTGTGTATGTATATATCACATTTTCTTTACCCATTCATCCACTGATGGACACTTAGGTTGTTTCCATATCTTGGCTATTGTGAATAATGCTGCAGGGAACACGGTAGTGCAGATATCTTTTTGAGATACTGATTTTGTTTCCTTCAGATATATACCCAAAGTAGCATTGCTAGGTCACATGGGAGCTCTAATTTTAATTTTTTGAGGTACCTCAATACTGTTTTCCATAATGGTTTTACCAATTTACATTCCCACTAACGGTGTATATCCTCAACATCTTCAACAACACCATCTCATGTCTTTTTGATAATAGACATCCCATCAGGTGTAATGTGATATCTCATTGTGGTTTTGATTTGCATTTCTCTGATCAGTGATGTTGAGTATCTTTTCATAAACCTGTTGGCCTTTGTATGTCTTTTTTGGAAAAATGTCTATTCAGGTACTTTGCCCATTTTGGGGGGGAGCGGGAAAGGAAATGTCTATTGAGGTCTTTTCCCCTTTTTTAAATTGGGTTTTTAGGGGTTTTTTTGTTTTGTTTTTTGCTATTAGGTTGTAAGGTTTCCTCATGTATTTTGTACATTAACCCTTTAATGAATATAATAGTTTTGATATAATCCTGATTATTTATTTTTGCTTTCATTGCCTGTGCTTTTTTATTTTTTTTGCGGTACGCAGTCCTCTCACTGTTGTGGCCTCTCCCATTGTGGAGCACAGGCTCCAGACGTGCAGCCTCAGCGGCCATGGCTCACAGGCCCAGCCACTCCACGGCGTGTGGGATTTTCCCAGACCAGGGCACGAACCCGTGTCCCCTGCATTGGCAGGTGGACTCTCAAACACTGCGCCACCAGGGAAGCCCCATTGCCTGTGCTTTGGGCAACAAGATTCAAAAATTGCCAAGACAAATGTCAAGGAGATTGTCTCTGTTTTCTTCTAAAGTTTTACAATTTTAAATCTTTCCTTTAAGGCTTTAACCAATTTTGAATTGATTTGGGAGGGGCATGATGTATGATAAGGGTCCAATTTCACTTTTTTGCATGTGAATAACCAATTTTCCAAACACCGTCTGTTGAAGAGACTATCCTTTCCCCACTTGTGTTCTTGGTGTTTGTCAATAATTAATTGACTGTATATGTGTGGGTTTATTTCTGGGCTCCCTATTCTGTTCCATTGATTTGTGTGTCTGTTTTAATGTCAATACCACACTGTTTTCATTACTATAGCTTTGTAGTGTGGTTTGAAATCAGGATGTGTGATACCTCCAGTTTTGTTCTTGCTCAAGAATAAAACTTTAACTATTTGGGCTCTTTTGTGGTTCCATATGAATTTTAGGATTTTTTAAATTTCTGTGAAAAATACCATTAGGATTTTTATAGCAATTGTATTTAATCTAGAGACTGCTTTGGGTGGTATGGACATTTTAACAATATTAATCCTTCCAATCTATTAACATGGCATATTTTCCCATTTGTGTCTTCTACAATTTCTTCTGTCAACGTTTTATAGTTTCCAGTGTACAGATCTTTCACATCCTTGGTTAAGTTTATTCCTAAGTATTTTATTCTTTTTGATACTATTATAAATGGGATTTTTTCTTAATTTATTTTTTCAGATAGTTCATTTTTAGTGTAGAGAAATGCAATGGATTTTTTTATGTTGACTTTGTAACTGAAACTCTACAAAATGCATCTATTATTCTAACAATTTTTTGATGGAGTCTTTAGGGTTTTCCATATATAAGATCATGTTATCTGCAAACAGAGGCATTTTACTTCTTCCTTTCTGATTTGGATGTCTTTTATTTCTTTTTCCTGTATAGTTGCTCTGGCTAGGACTCCAGTACTATGTTGAGTAGAAGTGGTGAGAGTGGACATCCCTGTCTTGTTCCTAATCTTAGAGGAAAAGCTTTGAGCTTTTCACTGTTGAATACTTCTGTTAGCTGTGGGCTAAGTTCAAGGTCTTTATTACGTTAAGGTACAATACATTTCATCTTTACCTGATTTTTTGAGGTGCACTTCATTTATATCTAACTTGTTGAGAATTTTTATCACAAAAGGATGTTGAGGTACATTTTTATCTAGACTTGATTTGTTGAGAGGTTTTTATTTATTTATTTATTTTATTTTTATGGTATGTGGGCCTCTCACTGTTGTAGCCTCTCCTGTTGTGGAGCACAGGCTCTGGACGCGCAGGCTCAGCGGCCATGGCTCATGGGCCCAGCCACTTCACAGCATGTAAGATCTTCCCGGACCAGGGCACGAACCCCTGTTCCCTGCATCAGCAGGTGGACTCTCAACAACTGCGCCACCAGGGAAGCCTGAGAGGTTTTTTTTTTATTATGAAAGGGTGTTGAATTTAGTCAAATGCTTTTCCTGCACCTATTGAGATAATCATATAATTTTTATCCTTTATTTTGTTAATGTAATGGATCACTTTTATTAATTTGCATGTATTGGATCATCCTTGCATCCCAGGGATAAATCCCACTTTATCATGGTGTGTGATCCTTTAAATGTGCTTTTGAATTTGGTTTGCTAGTATTTTGTTGAGGATTTTTGCATTTATATTCATCAGGGATATCAGCCTGTAATTTCCTGTTATTGTAATGACCTCATCTGGCTCTGGTATCAGAGTAAAGCAAGCCTTGAAAAATCAGTCTGGAAGTGTCCCTTTCTCTTTGATTTTTGG
This sequence comes from Neophocaena asiaeorientalis asiaeorientalis, assembly GCF_003031525.2. Classification (NCBI taxonomy): domain Eukaryota; kingdom Metazoa; phylum Chordata; class Mammalia; order Artiodactyla; family Phocoenidae; genus Neophocaena; species Neophocaena asiaeorientalis. The sequence goes on along the minus strand of NW_020172632.1, from coordinate 1,042,619 downwards.
GAAGAGTTTGAGAAGGATTGGTAGTAATTCTTCTTTAAATATTTGGTAGAATTCACCAGTGAAGTCATTTGATTCTGCTGCTTTCTTTGTTGGGAGATTTATGATTATTGATTCAATCTCCTTACTCATTATTGGTCTGTTCTAATTTTTTGATTTCTTCCTTATTCAGGCTTTGTAGGCTATATGTTTCTAGGAGTTTATTCATTTCTTCTAGATTATCGAATTTGTTAGCATATAATTGTTCATAGAAGCCTCTTATAATCTTTGTATTTCTGTGGTATCTGTGGTAAAGCTTCCTCTTTCACTTATGATGTTATTTCTTTGAGTCTTCTCTCCCTTTTTCTTAGTTATCCTAGCTAAAGATTTGTCAATTCTGTTACCTTTTCAAAAAGCCAACTCTCAGTTTTGTTGATTTTTCTATTGCATTTCTAGTCTCTATTTCATTTATTTCTGCTCTAATCTTTGTTATTTCCTTCCTTCTAATAACTTTGGGCTTATTTTGTTCTTCTTTTTCTAGTTACTTGAGGTATAATGTTAGATTCTTTATTTGAGATCTTTTTTCTTAATGTAGGCATTTATCACTATGAATCACTTACTTTGAATGTGCAATATCAAGAGTTGGACACAAGCTGGGGCAATAGAGCAGATTTCAGCATCTTCCACTGTAGTTTACCTTTAGTGATGAGTAGTAAAGCCTTTGGTGGCACTTCATACACTATCTTATGTGTGACCCCATCTGCCTGCAGTGTTTAGTATCGGTGGGGATTGTGTGGGCAGCTGGAAATCTGAGCTGTTGTTTGACAATATGTCTCTGTATTTAGCATTTAGACTAGTGTGTTCCAATAGAATTTTCAGCTATGATGGAAATATTCCAAACCTGTGCTGTCCAAAACGGTAGCTATTAACCACATAGGGCTATTGAACAGTTGAAATGTGACTAGTACAACTGAGGAATAAAAATTTTCACTTAAGTTAATGGTAATTAATTTGAATATAAATATTTAGCTACATATGGGTAGAGGGTTCTGGATTGGACAACACAGAATTCCAGACAACTTCAGTTTATCTAGGAATGAATGAACACTCTCCATCCCAGCCTCTTTCTGAGGCTGAGCTAAGATTAATTAGTGAAGTTGTCTCCCAAGGAGCTCACAGTGGAGGAAGGGTGGGAAGTGGGCGAGGAAGCAATGATGAATTCATAAACACTATAATATAAGCAAGCCTAATTACTACAGTAAGAGATATAAATCATACTGATGGTTGCTTCCACTTTTGAGTGCCTAACCAGGGGCAAAACACTTTATAGTGTGATTTAGGTCTCAGGGCATCCCTATGAGATTTTGCAGATGAGGAAACCAAGGTGCAGAGTGACCAAATGGTTTATTTATGACAATTTAGATGCCAACCTAGATGGATGTCTTACTCTAAAATCTTTGTATAATGCTTATGAGGAACTTAAAAGAGGACTACATCACATCGAGTGAGGTACTATTCAAGCTTTCTAAAGGAGTTTGGGTTTCAGCTAGCAGGAAGAATAAGTAGGGTTTTAGTAGAAAAGGAGAGAAGACAGAGTCCAAGCAAAAGGATAGCATTAATCAGTGAGGCAAGAAATCTTGAGGGCTTTTTCTGCTCGTTAACATTGTAATTAACCAAAATTTGGGTTTGGCCTCTCCTTTGTAACAGGTTTGGCTGAGTCCAAGAAGAGGGAATTGGTCCCTGACTAGAGGAGTCTGTGCTTATGGGGTAATTGAGAGGGTGTGGTCCACGGAACAACATCATCTAAAACCACTGGTCTGGGAGGGAGACTAGAGAGCTCCCAACAGGACTGGAGGGATGTGGAGCCAAGGGTGAAGGGCAGCAGGGGCGGGGGAGAGGCTGTCTCCCTTCGAGGTGGGTAAATTCATGGAGTGCAAGCATACACCCTTGTACACTTAAACATCAAAGGAGACTCCCAGCTTCTTAAAGATGAACTGTGGATACTGGGAGAGAGACATGGGGAATGACGGGAACCATTAAGTTCAAGTCGTGTTAGACTCACTTTTTTGCCTGTATTCTCAACAGATGTAAGAGAATCTATTGATGGAACAAGTTCTTTGGCATCAAATATGTGGTGGGATCAGCAGACAAAGTTTTTCATGTTGGGATTTCAAAAAGACATTTTCCGTAATCTCTTGGAGACACGATGGTATGTTTGGTGGACTTGTGATAGTTGATGCTACTATGACAACCTAGAGACAGGTCTCTAGTGACTTAACCATTCAACTCTATTCTTGGCCATGTTCCTAACAAAGGTACTGCATGATCTAAACAAAGACATTGGCTAAAGGGTTATCCTATTTGGTAAAGAGAACTAAATTGCTATTCAGAGAATCAAAAGCCAAGAAGTTATTGTCTTCTGTAATTGATTTGACTCTATCAAGATTGTATTTAATTATGAGAGCTATAAAGTGTAGCATTTAGCCTCAGGAAAACCAACTTGAAAAGGAAAGGAATGTTTGATTTGGTAATGTCAGTCTCAGTCAAACTTTTTTAGTGCTTGCTGTAGGGATTTTATAGTGAATAAACCACTGCTCTCTATGGTCATACATTCCCCACATCAGAGCCGATAGAATCACTTTTACACTTGCTACTTAAATGTGGACTACAAAATCTATAGTGACTTATGTTGTGAAGTGGAGTCCTGGCTGTGAATAAACCCAGTGGTAGCCTGGCTTTTCTGCTGGAAATATAGAGTGTTTCTTTAAAAACTGGTTTAGGATTTTTAGGTTAAAAAAATAAAATGTGGGCTTCCCTGGTGGCACAGTGGTTGAGAGTCCGCCTGCCGATGCAGGGGACACGGGTTCGTGCCCCGGTCCGGGAAGATCCCATATGCTGTGGAGCGGCTGGGCCCGTGAGCCATGGCTGCCGAGCCTGCACGTCCGGACCCTGTGCTCCGCAACGGGAGAGGCCACAACAGTGAGAGGCCTGCGTACCGCAAAAAAAAATAATAAATAAATAAATAAAAATGTGATGGGGGCGTGTTGGTGGGAGGTGATCGTCCTGTACTATTTTCTCCCTAAAGGCAGATCGCTGCTTAGAGAAATGAACAGACGATTATGAAAGCCAGGGTTTATATATCAGGCTCAGTCCCAAGGGTTGTCTCCCCAAAGCAGCAGCAGATGGGCCAAAGACACACGTGGACAGAGGGAAAGACCTAGAGCTGCTTGAGTGTGAGGTCAAGTCCTCACCTCAGCTATGTCCTGCCGAAGGGTGTGTCCTGGCGCAGGCCAGAGGGAGTGTTTTTAAGTGACTTAAGTGCTTGCATTTCCACTGACCTGGCCTTTCCTCCCTCCTCCAATCCGTTCTCCACACTAAAGCCAGAAGGACCTTTTCAAACGTAACTCTGAGCATGTCATGCAACCTACTCTCTGCTTGGAACCTACCAGTGTTTTTCCAGGAATGTCAGCACAGTTCCCTGGTGCCTATGTGGTTTACCCTGCAGCTTCATTTGCCCCGAATCTCCCTCCCTTTCGCTCTCCACTCACTGTAGTCTTTTCTTTCCTGGCAACGTGCTATGGCCTTCCACTGCGGGGCCTTTGCACATGCTGCTGCTTTTGTCCAGTGAACTTTCCTGTACACACCCCTTGCTTTGTGCTCTCATAGATTCATATTCTTCCCATAAACTACACAAAGGAGGGATTAGCCTGATTCTGCTCATCATATTATCCCTAGCATAATTCCAGACACACAGTCAATAACTAATTATTGAAAGAACGACTGAACTTTCTTTCTAGAGTGAAAGACTTTCATGCTGTCTATCAGATTTCGCTTCTAGGAAAGTATGTCATATTGATCTTCCGTTCCCTTTTAATTTCTCAGGGTGGGGTGGGAGGGAAACCTTAAATCATGGCTGGGAAGGCTTAGGCATTGGCAAAGGGCCAAGGAGTAGGTAGGGGAGGTGGCAAGGCTTTTGGAGTGTCATGCAAAGGGGGAGGGAGGACTTTTTCCAGGCTGTCCTAAGGAGCCATCTACTTTGCCAATGACTATGTTCTCCCTTGCCAGGCTACCCTAGGTCCCAGGAATTTAATCTTAATGAGTAGATGATAAGTGGTTAAACACATAGAGCCCTAAAGGATCTGGGACTCTTCACCAGCAGGATTCTCATATAAGCTATGCCTCTTATACCTCACGTGACTTCAAGCCATGATGTAATCTCTGTAAATTTCTTTTCAACCCAATTGTGATCCAAAGCATGATGAGTGGAGTCAGAGGAAACTAAATTTGAGTGTCCACTCAGCTACTTACCAGCTGTGTGATTTCAAACAGTCCTGTTTGAAAACCTGTTTTTGCCACTGTAAAGTGGTATTAATAATAGTTTCCATTTCACTGGGCAGCTGTGAGTATACATCAAAATAATGTTTCTAAATCACTGAACACCACTCTCATCTCACTGGTTTGACACACAGAGGTTTATTTCTTCCTTACACTGCAGTGCTGTGCCATGAGTAGTGGTGGCAGAAGCGTAAATCTCTGCATCCTTTCTGGAAGACAACTGGGCAATATGTATGAAAAGCCTTAAATTACTACCCAGTAATTTCACACTTCTAGGAATTATTCCTAGCCAAATAACCAGAGACGCAGATATACCAGTTGATGTACGCGGATATCCTTATAACCTATTGGCAACAATGGGCCACTGGAAAGACTTAAGTGTTTAACAGTATTGGGGGAGGGCAGGAGGGATGGCAGTGGTGGTTGTAAGGGCTGTAATTCTCCCAACAGCTGAGGTTTACTTCCTTGTGAAAGCAGCTTTTTCTGTTACTAGAGTAATACCCGTGGCCTCTCTCTACCTCCTCACTTACTACTCACCATGCTTCCGTGATATAAATTTGGGATCAGGAACTGAGATGTGTCTTCCTGAAACTTCTTCCCATCTATCTAAGGAATAGGCAAACCCCAGGAAACATGTGTTCTCAATTGTTTTCAGCCATGAAGCAAGTTTAGCAGTTAAGTCTCTGTCTCAATGGGGGCAGGCTATCACTGCCTGTAATTGGGCAGCTAAATCAGCCCGATACTGGAATTCATCATTAGATTGTCCACCCATCCATTCACATATGCTAACTTTATTTTATACCAATGATTTATAAAGTTGACATTTTAACGCACAATCTGCCTTAATCTTTTATTTCTCACTTAGTTTAGTTTTATTTAGGAGAATATAATTATGGTGTTTATCACTTATACTAAAGGTGTAGTCTCTATAATCTATAGTATCAACGTTACCTGGGAACTTCTCAGAAATGCAGATTCTTGGACTCTACCTAGATCTACTGAATCAGAAACTCTGTGGGTGGAGCCCAGTGGTTTGTGTTTTAACAAATTCTCTAGGTGATTCTCAGGCATGCTAAAGTTTGTAAGCACTCATTTTTTAGCACACACGCAATACTGGATGAAAATATACCAAAACGTTACGGATACCGAATCAGGACTGGCTTCTTGCTGCTGGTACATCAATACCCGAGAAGTAGTTGTTGGTAGAAAGGAAAGTTGCTTTTAATCAGAATGCCAGCAATCTGGGAAGATGGTGGACTCAGTGTCCCCCAAAAACCACCCCCGAAGATCCTGCTCACCCATGAAAGTTTTTAAAGGGAAAAAGGGAAGTAATCTCAGTTCATCACTGAGATAGGGGGTCAGTGTAGTCTCCATCCCCCACTGTGTGCGGACTTGTTGATATCTTGCACTTTTTCTTTAGATGCTGTCTTGTTCATACAGTTTGTTCACCAGGTTACTGAATGGGAAGCTAGGGAAGAGATCTGGTCATCTGTTAATTATTTATTCTTCATTTCTACTTCTTTGATCTACAGAAAGAACCAACAGATTAGACAAGGTATTGTGTGATCAAAAGATGTGAAACGTGTGCTAGGGCTGGAGATGGGGGTGCCTGGTTTAAGGTTAGTGACAAGACAAAGAGGCCTCCCGTAGAGAGCTCTTTCCTGCAAAAAGTTCTTTCCTGCCCAAAGCTACTTACATTATTAGTAATTTTCTTTGAGAGGTGGGGCTGCAGATGTGTGTTTTGGTGTAAATTAATTTTAAAATAAATTATCTTATTTTTCAGATATCTTTGCGTATTTCTTGGCTTACATCCCATCAATAAATCTCATAGGGTGGAGCAGAAATTCTTGATGTCGTTCAATGAATTATCAGCTTTTAATTTATAAAAAGTAGGCAAGGTTACAGATATTTGTAGTTTATGAGAGTAGATAAATTTTTCCACTTAAGAATTTTTAAATAATTACATATTCACAGGAAATTGCAAAGATAGAATCAGAAGCAATTGATTTCTGTATATTAACCATGTATCCTACAGCCTTGCTATAACTGCTTATCAGTTCCAGGAGTTCTTAGTTCTGTTTTATTTTTGCAATTCCTTGGGATTTTCTTTATTGAGAATCTTTTCATACGTGAACAACCTATCGTGTATTACTATTGCTTCTGGCCAATGTTCAAAAACAAAATTCTCTAAGCTTTCCCGTAGTCAATATTTTCACCTTTATCCTTTGTATCTTTCCCACTCATACCTCAGGAATGGGTTCTGGTAATTGTCAAGGAAATTCTAACGTAACATAGAGACAGGTAAACATCCCCAAGGGAAAGAAAAAATTAGTGAGAAGCGGAAAAATTCCTATTCTGAGTCAACTGATTATCAACTAATTTATCTTTCCCCACCCCTGAAAAATGGGGGTAATCAGTAGAATCATTCCCGTGTTTATAATCAAGGTATAATTTCATACTACAGTGAAACAAGTAGACAAAAAATGTGCAGTTCAATGAATTTTGAAAATGCATATGCCTGTTAATTGTGTCCTACAGCACATTTCCATAATCCTAGAGAGTTCTCTTACCCCTTCTAGTCAACCCCTCACTCCTCCAGTGACTACCACTCTACCATTTTACAACGTAGATCAGCTTTGCCTGTTCTAGAAGTTCATACACATGGAATCATACCGTACGTATTTTCTGGTGTCTTGCCTCTTTTATTCAGCATAATGTTTTTGTTTTGCGGTACGCGGGCTTCTCACTGCTGTGGTCTCTCCCGTTGTGGAGCACAGGCTCCGGACGCGCAGGCTCTGCAGCCATGGCTCACGGGCCCAGCCACTCCGTGGCACGCGGGATCCTCCCGGACCGGGGCACGAACCCGCGTCCCCTGCATCGGCAGGCGGACTCTCAACCGCGCGCCACCGGGGAAGCCCTAGCATAATGTTTTGACCTTCACCCACATTGCTGCAAGTATCATTAGTTTTCCTTTGTTGCTGCTGAGTTGTATTCCGTTGTCAGAATACACCACATTTGCTTGTTGATGGGCACCTGGACTATTCCTAGTTTTTGTCTATTACAAATAAGATTACTGTTGGTTTGCGTTCTGCAGGCCTGCAAGGTCTGTACTTGCCCAGCTTCAAGACTGAATTAAGAGCCTGGAGTCAGCAACAGACACATCAGTGGTTTAATGGATGGAGGAGCTTACATGTCTGAAGCAAGGTCCTGGAGCCACACCCCACCATGCGCTGTGGACGGCAGGGCAGGACATGGTGGCAGTCTTTGCTCCGGGGGGGCAGGGGGAGATTACCAGTTATAGGGGGAATTGATAGCAGGTGGGCTCATTGGTTACCAGGGAAACCAGCAGAGGGGCATGCCCCTAACCACCCCTTTGGTAAGCATAGTGGAGAGTTCTGATCTAAAGCTAGAACAATCATTAGCTGGGGCCTGGGAAGGTATGTAAGAAAGTCAGTCATGTGAGGAGCGTGTAGGTGAAGCAGGACCTGATAGAGCAGGGGATGTACAGAGAGCAAGAGCACAGCCATCGAGCGGCCTGACCATATACCTACTATGAACATTCTTATACAAAGAGATTTGTGGATATGTTTTCATTTCTCTTGGATTAATGCCTGAGAGTAGAATTTTGGGGTCATTGGGTAGATGTATACTTTATAAGAAACTTCAAATCTTAGACACAACAGCAGTGTATGGGAGTTCCAATTCTCACATCCTTGGCCACATATCGTGTTGTCAGTGTTTTCATTTTAGCTATTTCAGTGACTCTGAGGTGAAATCTTGGTATAGTTTTACTTCGCAATTCCCTAATACCTAGTGATGTTGCTCACATTTTAGAGTACTTATTGGCCATTCGTACCTCTTCTTTTTTGAAGTACTTGTTTAAATCTTTCTAAATTGGGTTGTTTTAAAAATTACTATTGAGTTGTAAAAGTTATTTATATATTCTGAATATAAACCCTTTGCCAGACGTGTGTGTTGCACATATTTTCTTCTGGTTGAAGTCTTTTCCGTGAAGTCTTTTCTTAATGGTGTTGCTGATAAGAAGTCTTAAATTCTGATGAAATCCAATTCATCAATTTTGGTTTTTTCTAGGATTGGGTTAGACGCAGAAGACAGTAAACTCTAAGTAATCACGGCTTAAACAAGACGGCAATTTCTTTTTTTTCTCTCACTAACGCAGGAAGTCCATTCCACAATCACCAGTAATTTCTTCAGTTTTGTTTTTTTCCATTCTCAATATATGGGTTCCAACTTGTGGTTCATGAAAGTACCCAAACCAAAGTAAAGAAAAGTGAACACATCCTCTCTCTGTAGATACTTCCTTGGAGCAGGACCATCATTAATGCTTATATTTAATTGGCCGGGACTTAGTCTCCTCAGTATACAGGGCTACAAGGGATGCCGAACGATGTAGTTTATATTCCATTTGGCTATGTATTCACCTAAAAATTCACCTAAAAAATCAAAGGTTTTAATAAGATAGAAGAAAAGGATAACAAATATTGTAGAAAAAATTATGGTCTCTGCCATAATGTGCTGATTCTTGCTTATGAATTTTCTCATTTTATCTATTTTCAAATATATTGGTATGTAATCATTGTTTCAATCTTATTGTCTTTATTTTTTTTCTCTGATTTTGCAATTAAATTGTGATTTTCATTCTTAGTATTGTGGATTCGTACTTACTTTTTTTTCCTGATCAGTATTGTCGAAGGTTCGTCAATTGTATCTTTTTGAAGAAATAACTTCTGGCTTAGTTTATCTTCTCCAGCAGAGTTTTAGAAACTGAGAGATATTGCTCGTTTCTCAGAAACTTTTATCAGCATTTATATCTGTAAATATACAATAAGAGATGTCAATCTCAGGTTCCCAAATGACCAACAGAGAGAGAAACTGCTAATCCAGCAAATGAAACAAGGTTATTTTTAGGGTTTTAGCTTTTGGGTTCAGTGATTTTAAGGTGGGTTTTTCCTGGTGATAAACGGTGAGGTTTGAGAAGAACTCTGGAGTGATGGGAACAGTGAGGTAAGAGTCTTGAAGTCTTGATGAAAAAGTTGTTAGTCTTGATAAGTAAACTATCTTTGTGGGCTCACTGTCTTAATTTTAGGAGCAAAGATTTCCTTGAACACATAGCTATTTTTATGTGATCTCAGTATTACTTAATACAGGGACCGAAAGGTGCTCCCAATCCCTCTATTATTTGGGTCAAGGAGAGGTAATTATATTAATTTCCATTTTTGATATGTACTGGTCAGTCTATCTGTCATCTATTCAAATATATATATGAATATATGTATATAAATATATATATTAGAGGAATTAAGTCATGATATTTCCATGAGTCATGGGACTGGCAAGTTCAAAATCTGTGAGGCAGGCCAGCAGACTGCAGGTCCAGGGGAGAGTTGATACTGCAGTCTTGAATCCAAAATCTGCAGGACAGGTCAGCAAACTGGAAAGAGAAGCAGGGTTTCTACATTACAGCCATGAGCCAGAATTGCTTCTTCTTTGGGAAACCTTAGTCTTTGTTCTTAAGTTCTTCAACTGATTGGATAAGGTCCACCTACAATGTAGAGGGTATTCTACTTTTCTTAAAGTCTACTGATTTAAATATTAATCACATCTAAAAAATACCTTCACATCAACATCTAAACTGGTGTTTCACCAAATAACTTGGTCTAGCTAAGCTTACACATAAAATCAAACAACACAGATACACACAGAATTGCTGCCATAAATAATATTAATATTATTATTATATTTATATAATATATAATATTATATATTATATATTATATATTATATATTATATATTATATATTATATATTATATATTATATATTATATATTATATATTATATATTATATATTATATATTATATATTATATATTATATATTATATATTATATATTATATATTATATATTATATATTATATTTATATAATATATAAATATATTAATAAATAATATTAATCCAAGGATAAATTTATTTTTAAAAAGTCTAGTCATCTTCTTGAAAGGTATGTTTCTAATAAATTTTACTTTCTATGTTTGATATTATCAATATTTATCAAAATTGATAATATATTTGCAATGTTTTATCAACTGTGTTCTGATAAAAATTATAATAAATTAATACAGGAGAATTTTTAATCTTATGGTCATAAGTATAAAACTAATTTATAATTTTGTTGCAGAAAGTTATAATAGGGTTATAAATTAAAAAATTTCAAAACTAACTTATTGATATAAAATCTTCTGGGGAAGCCTTATTTTAAAATATCAATACTTATAAAAGTCTAGAAATTATACCTCTTGCAAGTATTTTAACTTGTCTAAAATTTTAGGTATTAATATAAATGATTAAGGGATTATAGAGTTACTCAAATCCTTTTAGAGGATATGTAAGCAAAATATTGAAGACCGCTGGGATTAAGTCCCAAACTCTCTCTCCAAGGAAACCACCATGGTACTGTTAGAGAAAAAATATTCAATGACACTTCTTAAAGATGGTAAGACAGAGTTTATTCAGGACTATCCAGTAGGGTGGAAAGTGAAGGAGAAAGATTAGGCTCAACTCCAAATATAACACGGGCAAGTGGGAATTTATAACCAAGGAGCAGGATGGAAGTCAGTGAATAGAAAATCTCTAAGAGGAAACATCAGGAGTAAGGGGGATTCTGGCTGAACCAACTAACAGGATTTTTGTTGAATGAAGACAGGTCAGGGTGATCAGACATCATATTGGGGATGGTGGAGGATGAGGAACCTCATCAGATATTGAGGATATCACATATCGAGGGTGAGGGTTTCTGGTTAATTGATTTAGAAGGGTTCTTGCTAAAACTGGATTTTACAAGGACGTGCACAAATGGGCCTAGGAAAGGCTCAAGATCCTGACTAAAGTTTGATCAAGCAAAGAATCTTTGTCAGTACCAAGAGGCAACATTTCTGTCAAAAGCTTAGGAGAAAGAGCACTTGTACTTAACTCTTTTTTGATTATTTTTTAACATCTTTATTGGAGTATAATTGCTTTACAATGGTGTGTTAGTTTCTGTTTTATAACAAAGTGAATCAGCTATAAATATACATATATCCCCATATCTCCTCCCTCTTGCGTCTCCCTCCCACCCTCCCTATCCCACCCCTCTAGGTGGACACAAAGCACCGATCTGATCTCCCTGTGCTAGGCGGCTGTTTCCCACTAACTTATTTATTTTACATTTGGTAGTGTATATATGTCCATGCCACTCTCTCACTTCATCCCAGCTTACCCTTCCCCCTCCCTGTGTCCTCAAGTCCATTCTCTACATCTGCATATTTATTCCTGTCCTGCCCCTAGGTTCTTCAGAACTTTTTTTTTTTTTTTAGATTCCATATATATGTGTTAGCATACAGTATTTGTTTTTCTCTTTCTGACCTACTTCACTCTGTATGACAGACTCTATGTGCATCCACCTCACTACAAGTAACTCAATTTCATTTCATTTTTTTTTAACCTCTGTATTGGAGTAAAATTGCTTTACAATGTTGTGTTAGCTTCTGCTGTATAACAAAGTGAATCAGCTATATGTACACCTATATGCCCATACACCTTCCCTCTTGAATCTGCCTCCCACCCTCCCTATCCCATACCTCTAGATGGTCAAAAAGCACTGAGAGGATTTCCCTGTGCTATGCAGCTGCTTCCCACTAGCTATCTATTTTACATTTGGTAGTATATATATATATCAATGTCACTCTCTCACTTCGTCCCAGCTTAACCTTCCCCCTCCCTGTGTCTTCAAGTTGATTCTCTATGTCTGCATCTTTATTCCTCTCCACCCTAGGTCCTTCAGAACCTTTTTTTTATATTCCATATATATGTGTTAGCAGACAGTATTTGTTTTTCTCTTTCTCACTTACTTCACTCTGTATGACAGATTTGAGGTCCATCCACCTCACTACAAATTCAATTCCGTCTCTTATTATTGCTGAGTAATATTACATTGTATATATGTGCCACATCTTCTATATCCATTCTTCTGTCAATGAACACCTAGGTTGCTTCCATGTCCTGGCTATTGTAAATAGTGATGCAATGAACATTGTGGTACATGACTCTTCTTGAATTATGGTTTTCTCAGGGTATATGCCCAGTAGTGGGATTGCCGGGTCATGTGGTAGTTCTATTTTTAGTTTTTTAAGGAACCTCCATACTGTTCTTTATAGTGGCTGTATCAATTTATATTCCCACCAACAGTGCAAGAGGGTTCCCTTTTCTCTACACCTTCTACAGCATTTATTGTTTGTAGAATTTTTGATGATGGCCATTCTGACCAGTGTGAGGTGATACCTCATTGCAGTTTTGATTTGCATTTCTCTAATGATTACTGATGTTGAGCATCCTTTCATGTGTTTGTTGGCAATCTGTATATCTTCTTTGGAGAAATGTCTATTTAGGTCTTCAGCCCATTTTTTTGATTGGGTTGTTTGTCTTTTTGATATTGAACTGCATGAGCTGTTTGTATATTCTGGAGATTAAACCCTTGTCAGTTGCTTCATTTGCAAATATTTTCTCCCATTCTGAGGTTGTCTTTTCATCTTATTTATGGTTTTCTTTGCTGTGGAAAAGCTTTTAAGTTTCATTAGGTACCATTCGTTTATTTTTGTTTTTATTTCTCTTTCTCTAGGAGGTGGGTCAAAAAGGATCTTTCTGTGATCTATGTCACAGAGTGTTCTGCTTATGTTTTCCTCTAAGAGATACAGTGTCTGGCCTTAAATTTAGGGCTTTTACCATTTTGAATTTATTTTTGTGTATGGTGTTAGGTGTTCTAATTACATTCTTGTATATGTAGCTGTCCAGTTTTCCTAGCACCACTTATTGTAGAGGCTGTCTTTTCTCCATTGTATATTCTTGCCTTCTTTATCAAAGATAAGCTGACCATATGTGCATGGATTTTTCTCTGGGTTTTCTATCTTGTTCCATTGATCTATATTTCTGTTTTTGTGCCAGTACCATACTGTCTTTATTATTGTAGCGTTGTAGTATAATCTAAAGTCAGGGAGTCCGATTGCTCCAGCTCTGTTTTTCTTTCTCAATATTGCTTTGGCTATTCGGGGTCTTTTGTGTTTCCATACAAACTGTACAATTTTTAGTCCTAGTTCTGTGAAAAATGCCATTGGTACTTTGATAGGGATTGCATTGAATCTGTAGATTGCTTTGGGTAGTTTGGTCATTTTTACAATGTTGATTCTCCAATCCCAGAACATGGTATATCTCTCCATCTGTTTGTAGCATCTTTAATTTCTTTCATCAGTTTCTTACAGTTTTCTGCATACATGTCATTTGTTTCCTTAGGTAGGTTTATTCCTAGGTATTCTATTATTTTTGTTGCAATGGTAAATGGAAGTGTTTCCTTAATTTCACTTCCAGATTTTTCATCATTAGTGTATAGGAATGCAAGAGATTTCTGTGCATTAATTTTGTATCCTGCTACTTTACCAAATTCGTTGATTATCTCTAGTAGTTTTCTGGTAGAGTCTTTAGGATTCTCTATGTATAGTATCATGTCATCTGCAAACAGTGACAGCTTTACTTCTTCTTTTCCAATTTGGATTCCTTTTATTTATTCTTCTCTGATTGCTGTGGCTAAAACTTCCAAAACTATGTTGAATAATAGTGGTGAGAGTGGGCAAGCTTTTCTTATTCCTGAGTGGGCAATCTTGTCTTGTTCCTGATCTTAGTGGAAAGATTTTCACTTTTTCACCATTGAGAACCATGTTTGCTGTGGGTTTGTCATATGTCACCTTTAATATTTTGAGGTAAGTTCCCTCTATTCCTACTTTCTGGGGGGGGTTTATCATAAATGCATGTTGAATTTTTTCGAAAGCTTTTTCTGCCTCTATTGAGATTATCATATTTTTTCTCCTTCAATTTGTTAACATAGTGTATCACATTGATTAATCTGTATATATTGAAGAGACCCTGCATTCCTGGGATAAACCCCACTTGATCATGGTGTATGATCCTTTTAATGTGCTATTGGATTCTGTTTGCTAGCATTTGGTTGAGGATTTTTGCCTCTATGTTCATAAGTGATATTGGCCTATAGTTTACTCTTTTTGAGACATATTTGTCTGGTTTTGGTGTCAGGTTGATGGTGACTTCATAGAATGAGTTTTGGAGTGTTCCTCCCCCTTCTATATTTTGGAAGAGTTTAAGAATGATAGGTGTTTGCTTTTCTCTAAATGTTTGATTGAATTTGCCTGTAAAGCCATCTGCTCTGGGCTTTTGTTTGTTGGAAGATTTTTAATCACAGTTTCAATTTCAGTGCTTGTGATTGGTCTGTTTTTTTTTTATTTCTTCCTTTTTCAGTCTCGTAAGGGTGTGCTTTTCTAAGAATTTGTCCATTTCTTCCAGGTTATCAATTTTATTGGTACATAGTCCTTTTGTAATCTCTCATGATCCTCTGTTTTTCTGCAGTGTCAGTTGTTACTTCTCATTTTTCATTTCTAATTCTGTTTATTTGAGTCTTCTCCCTTTTTTTCTTGATGAGTCTGGCTAATGGTTTATCAATTTTCTCTTCTCAAAGAACCAGCTTTAAGTTTTATTGAACTTTGCTTTTGTTTCCTTCATTTCTTTTTCATTTATTTCTGATCTGATCTTTATGATTTCTTTCCTTCTGCTATCTTTGGCAGGTTTTTTTGTTCTTCTTTCTCTAATTGGTTTAGGTGTAAGGTTAGGTTGTTTATTTGAGATGTTTCTTGTTTCTTGTGTTAGGATTGTATTGCTATAAACTTCACTCTTAGAACTGCTTTTGCTGCATCCCACAGGCTTTGAGTCATCATGTTTTCAATTTCATTTCTTTCTAGATATTTTTTGATTTCCTCTTTGGTTTCTTCAGTGATCTCTGGTTATTTAGTAGTGTATTGTTTAGTCTCCATGTGTTTGTATTTTTTACAGATTTTTTCCTGTAATTGATATCTTGTCTCATAGTGTGGTGGTTGGAAAAGATACTTGATACAATTTCAATTTTCTTAAATTTAGCAATGCTTGATTTGTGTCCCAAGATATGAGGTATCCTGAAGAATGTTCCATGAGCACTTGAGAAGAAAGTGTATTCTGTTGTTTTTGGTTGGTATGTCCTATAATTATCATTTAAGTCCATCTTGTTTATTGTGTCATTTTAACTTGTGCTTCCTTAATTTTCATTTTGGATGATCTGTCCATTGATGAAAGTGGGGTTTTAACGTCCCCTACTATGATTGTGTTACTCTTGATTTCCCCTTTTATGGCTGTTAGTATTTGCCTTATGTACTGAGGTACTCCTATGTTGGGTGCATAAATATTTACAATTGCTATATCTTCTTCTTGGATTGATCCCTTGATCATTATGTAGTGTCCTTCTTTGTCTCTTATAATAGTCTTTATTTTAAAGTCATTTTGTCTGATATGAGAATTGTTACTCCAGCTTTCTTTTGATTTCCATTTGCATGGAATATTTTTTTCCGTCCCATCACTTTCAGTCTGTATGCGACCCTAGGTCTGAAGTGGGTCTCTTGTAGACAGCATATATATGGGTCTTGTTTTTTTATCCATTCAGCCAGTCTATGTCTTTTGGTTGGAGCATTTAATCCATTTACATTTAAGATAATTATCAATTTGTATATTCCTATTACCATTTTCTTTACTGTTGTGGGTTTGTTATTGTAGGTCTTTTCCGTCTCTTTTGTTTCCTCCTAGAGAAGTTCCTTTAACAGTTGTTGTAAAGCTGGTTTCATGGTGCTGAATTCTCTTAGCTTTTGCTTTTCTGTAAAGGTTTTAATTTCTCCATCAAACCTGAATGAGATCCTTGCTGCACAGAGTAATCATGATTGTAAGTTTTTCCCTTTCATCACTTTAAATGTGTCCTGCCACATCCTTCTGGCTTGCAGAGTTTCTGCTGAAAGATCAGCTTTTAACCTTATGGTGTTTCCCTTGTATGTTATTTGTTGCTTTTCCCTTGCTGCTTTTAATATTTTTTCTTTGTATTTAATTTTTGGTACTTTGATTGATTTGTGTCTTGGTGTGTTTCTCCTTGGATTTATCCTGTATGGGACTCTCAGTGCTTCCTGGACTTGATTAACTATTTCCTTTCCCATACTACAGAAGTTTTCAACTATAATCTCTTCAAATATTTTCAATGTCCCTTTCTTTTACTCTTCTTTTTCCGTGACCCCTATAATTCGAATGTTGGTGCATTTAATGTTGTCCCAGAGGGCTCTGAGGCTGTCCTCAATTCTTTTCATTCTTTTTTTCTTTATTCTGCTCTTCGGTAGTTTTTTCCACTATTTTATCTTCCAGGTCACGTATCCATTCTTCTGCCTCAGTTATTCTGCTATTTTTTCCTTCTAGAAAATTTTTAATTTCATTTATTGTGTTGTTCATCATTGTTTGTTTGGTCTTTAGTTCTTTTAGTTTCTTTTAAAATGTTTCTTGTATTTTCTCCATTCTGTTTCCAACATTTTGGATCATCTTTATTATCATTACTCTGAATTCTTTTTCAGGTAGATTACCTATTTCCTCTTCATTTGTTTGGTCTGGTGGTCTTTTCCTTGCTCGTTCATCTGCTGTGTATTTCTCTGTCTTCTCATTTTGCTTAACTTACTGTGTTTGGGGTCTTCTTTTCACAGGCTGCATGTTTGTAGTTCCAGTTGCTTTTGGTGTCTGCTCCCAGTGGGTAAAGTTGGTTCAGTGGATTGTGTAAGCTTCCTGGTCGAGGGGACTTGTGCCTCTGTTCTGGTGAATGACATTGGATCTTGTCTTTCTGGTGGGCAGGACCATGTCCAGTGGTGTGTTTTTGAGTGTCTGTGACCTTATTATGATTTTAGGCGGCCTCTCTGCTAATGTGTGGGGTTGTGTTCCTGTCTTGCTAGTCGTTTGGCTTGGGTTGTACAGCCCTGTAGGTTGCTGGTCGTTTAGTAGAGTTGGGTCTTAACATTGAGATGGAGATCTCTGGGAGAGCTCTTGCTGATTTTACATGGGGCCAGGAGGTCTCTGGTGTGCCAGTCCTAAACTCGGCTCTCCCACCTCAGAGGCACTGGCCTGATACCCAGCTGGAACACCAAGACCCTGTCAGCCACACAGCTCAGAAGAGGAGGGAGAAAAAATAGAAAGAGAGAAAAAAATAATAAAATAAAGTTTTTAGAATAAAAATATATATTATTAAAGTAAAAAAAACCAGTAATTAAAAAAAGAAGACAGCAACCAAACGAATAAACAAATCCACCAATGATAACAAGTGCTAAAAATTATACTAAAAAAAACCCCGAACAGACAGAACACTAGGACAAATGGTAAAAGTAAACATATACAGACAAAAATCACACAAAGAAGCATACACCTACACACTCACAAAAAGAAAAAAAGGAAAAAAATATATATGTATATTAAAAAAAAAGGAAGAGAGCACCCAAATCAATAAACAAATTACCATTGTTAATAACTCTAAATACTAAACTAAGATAAACATAAAACCAGAAACAAATAAGATACAGAAAGCAAACCCCAAGTCTAATTGCTCCCGATGTCCACCATCTGTATTTTGGGATGATTCGTTGTCTATTCAGGTATTCCATAGATGCAGGGTACATCAAGTTTTTTGTGGAGATTTAATCCACTGCTTCTGAGTCTGCACAAAGAACTTTACTTTCTCTTCTTTGTTCGCACAGCTCCTGGGGTCCAGCTTTGGATTTGGCCCTGCCTGGGTATGTAGGTCGCCCTCTGGTGTCTGTTCTTCACCCAGACAGGAGGGGGTTAAAGGAGCAGCTGATTATGGGGCTCTGGCTCACTCAGGCCTGTGGGGAGGGAGGAGTATGGAATGCGGGGCGAGCTTGCTGGCAGAGACCAGTGTGAGGTTGCAACGGCCTGAGGTGCGCCGTGTGTTCCCCCCGGGGAAGTTATCCCTGGATCATGGTACATTGGCAGTGGTGGGCTGCACAGGATCCCGGGAGGGGAGGTGTGGATCGTGACCTATGCTCGCACACAAGATTCGTGGTGGCTGCAGTAGCAGCCTTAGCATTTCATGCGCGTCTCCGGTGTCTGCACTGATAGCTGCGGCTCACGCCCTTTTCTGGAGCTCGTTTAGGCAGTGCTCTGAATCTCTTCTGCTCCCGCACCCCTAAACAATGGTCTCTTGACTCTTAGGCAGTTCCAGACTTTTTCCCAGACTCCCTCCCAGCTAGCTGTGGCGCACTAGCCCTCTTCAGGCTGTGTTCACGCAGCCAACCCCAGTCCTCTCCCTGGGGTCTGACCTCTGAAGGCCGAGCCTCAGCTCTCAGACCCCGCGCATCCCGGTGGGTGAGCAGAGAAGCCTCTCGGGCTGGTGAGTGCTGGTCTGCACCGATCCTCTGTGCAGGAATCTCTCCATTTTGCCCTCTGCACCCCTGTTGCTGCCCTCTTCTCCATGGCTCGAAGATTCCCCCCTACCCACCCCTCTCTCCACCAGTGAAAGGGCTTCCTAGTGTGTGGAAGTTTTCCTCCCTCACAGCTCCCTCCCAGAGGTGCAAGTCCCGTCCCTATTCTTTTGTCTCTGTTTTTCCTTTTGCCCTACCCAGGTATGTTGGGAGTTTCTTGCCTTTTGGGAAGTCTGATGTCTTCTGCCAGTGTTCAGTAAGTGTTCTGTACGAGTAGTTCCACATGTAGATGTACTTCTGATGTACTTGTGGGGAGGAAGATGATCTCCATGTCTTACTCCTCCACCATCTCCATGTCTTACTCCTCCATGTCTTACTCCTCCACTCCTCTTGCCATGTTTTTATATTACCAGGGATTGTTGTATCTTTATCCATTGTCCTAAGGAATCTCGTTTCCTAAGAAAATATTTGACTTTCCTTCATCTCCATTTCAGGAGGTCCAGTTCAGTAAGTCTGGAAAAGGACCTGAGGATCTGTACTTTCATGCACACAGAGACTTGGCTGTAAGGTAGATATCTATATCCCTACTACAAAAATAAGGAAACAGACTTAAAGATAGAATATGTTATCTCTGATCACATGATGAGATTCCAAAAACAGATTCTCAGACTCTAAGCTCTGTACTGTCTCTTATTCTGTTATAGACCTTGGATTTACCCTAACATCTGTTTGTTAATGCTTTCATTGTGAATGACAATTTCTATAGTTTTGTGCCAATAGGTTTTGCAAGTGTGGTTTTATATCCTGTTTAGTAGGATACATTTTTTCAGTTGCTTGGTAAATTCCCCTTCTCCTTAGTAAATAAATTGTCTGAGGTCTTGATTTCAAAGAAAACTTCTACACAGAAGTTGTACATATTGTGGGAAAATGTGTGTTGAATGGTATGTGTGCATTCATGTGTGTGTGTGTGTGTGTGTGTGTGTGTGTTATCCATGGTTACTTACTAATTGTTGGTGGACAGAAGATAAAAAGGTATGTATACCTTGTGGAAAATTTTATGGGGAAATGGGGGAAAGATTTTTTTAAGTATGATTTTTTAAAAAGAGGGAGCCAGGTACTATGGAAAGAGCACAGAACTGAGGCATACATATCTTGAATTTTAATCCTAGTTCTACTGTGTCCTGGATGTGTGACCTTGGACACAATACCTGGCAAACAAGAGGCACTGAGTATTTTTGGATGTTGTTATTTTTATTCTTTTAAAGACCTTGTGGAATACTTACAAAATGAGTATATCATGGAGTCATGTATGCATTTGAGTGTACCACAACTTCTCAACTATATTACAGTAACAGTCACCTACTATTTATATAGTAAATAGTCTCTCTAGCTAAATATTTGCCAACCTCATCATCTAATCCAACACCTACAGAGTGACAAGTGAGCTTGTCTAAAATTCATAATGATTATAGCTACCATTTATTGAGTATTGGCTACATTTTTGATTCTGTGTAAATCCTGAAATAAAAGTCTTGCTAAATTCTCTGAAGAAGAAAGGGAGAAAAAATTGTCTGATAAAAAGTCATAAAAAAGAAACTGCTACACAAACATACAAATTGTAAAAACTTGGAAAATTGGAAAACAAAAAATACCTCAAAGCCTTTCTTATTCCAATCTTAGTCCAAAGAGAAAATCAATCAATTAAAAAAATAGAAATACAAACTATTAAAAGACTATTAATAATCATACCAGAATTTATGGGATAAATTGCAAATAAGGGACTAATGAGGTTGATAACAAGATGAAAGCATAAAATGAATGGGAGAATTACATTTATCTGAGCATAATTTTTGTAATTTGAGACCTCTCCATCATACAGTTTTATTTATTCAACTAGAATTTTAATTTTACCATGAAAAACAAAGTAACTTTTTGTTAGGTGAACTTTGAAATTGTCATATCATTCCACACACTGAATTAACTTAGGCTAGACTAAAGTCTTTAGTCTTTTTCTCTAATTTTTAAAATTGTGATAAAATACTGTAACATAAAATATATTACCTTAATCATTTCTAAGTTACAGTACATTCATGTTATTGTGCAGCCATCAACACGATCCATCTCCAGAACTCCTTTCATCTTGTGAAACTGAAACTTTATACCCGTTAAGCAATAAATCCCATTTCCTCCTCCTACCAGCCCCTGGCAATCACCATTCCATGTTCTATGTCCTTCAATTTGACTACTCTAGGTACCTCATATAAGTGGAATCATATAGTACTTATCTTTTAACCACTGGCTTATTTCACTTAGCATAGAATCCTCAAGATTCCTCCATGTTGTAGCATATATCAGAATTTTCTTCTTTTTTAAGGCTGAAAAATATTGCTTTGTATGTCTATGCCATATTCTGCCTAACTGTTCCATCAGTGGACGTTTGGGTGGCTTCTATATTTTAGCTACTATGAATAATACAGTTTTGAACACAGGTGTTCAAACATTTCTTCAAGATTCTGCTTTCAATTCATTCAGATATATTCCCAGAAGTGAAATTGCTGGATCTTATGGTAATTCTATTTTTAATTTTGGGGGGAGCCACCATACTGTTTTCCACAGAAGCTGTACCATTTTACATTCTTACCAACAGTGCCCAAGCATTTCAGTATCTCTACTTCCTTGCCAACATTCATTTCCTTTTTTTAAAAATTACTTTCTGAAATTTTTACAGTAGCTATCTTAATGGGTATGAGGTGGTATGTCATTGTTTTTTGATTTGCATCTTAATGATTAGTGATGGTGAGCATCATTTCATGAGCTTACTGGCTATTTGTATATCTTCTGTGAAGAAATGCCCATTCAACTTTTGCCCATTTTTGAATAGTGTACTTTTTATTTTTGCTACTGAGTTTTAAGAGTTCTTTACATAATCTGGATATTAATCCTTATCAGTATATGATTTGCAAATATTTTCTCCCATTCTATGGTTACCTTTTCATTCTGTTAATTGTGTCCTTTGATGCAAAGAAGTTTAATTTTGATGTAGTCAAATTTATCTATTTTTCTTTTTTTTGCCTTTGCTTTTCATTTCCTATCCAAGAAATCATTGCCAAGTCCAATATCATGAAAAATTTCCCCATTTTTTCCTCTAAGAGTTTTCTATTTTCAGCTCTCATATTTAGGTCTTTGATCCATTTTAAGTTAACTTTTGTATGTGATATAAAGTAAGGGTCCAACTTCATCTTTCTGCTTGTGGGTATACGGTTTTCCCAGCAATATTGTTCAAAGGACTCTTTTTCCATTGAGTGGTCTTGGCAGTCCTTTCTAAGATCATTTTACCATATATATGAGGGTTTATTTCCAGGCTTTCTATTCTATTCCATTGGTCTATCTTTATGCCAGTATCACACTGTTTTGATTATTATAGTTTTGTAGTAAGTTTTGAAATCATGAAGTATGAGCCTTCCAATTTTATTCTTCTTTTCCAATTTTTTTGGCTATTCAAAATACCTTGAGGTCCCATTTGAATTTTAATGGGTTTTTTAAATATCATGGGGATTTTGATAGGAATTTCATTGAATCTGTAGCTTACCTTGGGTAGTATTGACATCTTAACAATATGAAGTCTTCCAGTCCATGAACACAAGGTATGTTTCCAATTATCTATGTCTTCTTTAATTTCTTTCAGGAATGTTTTGTGGTTTTCAATGAACAAGTCACTCATTTCATTCATTAATTCTTTTTTTTTTTTTAAGTGTGTTCCTCTCCAGCATTTATTGTTTGTAGATTTTTTGATGATGGCCATTCTGACTGGTGTGAGATGATATCTCATTGTGGTTAATTCTTGATATTTTATATTTTTTGATGTTATTGTAAATGGAATATTTTTTTTAAATTCCTTTTCAGATTGTTCATTGTTAGTGCATAAAATGTAACTTATTTTTGTGTTGATTTTGCCTTCTGCTACTTTGTTGAGTTTATTTATTAGTTCAAACAGGTTTTTTTTTTTTGGTAGAATCTTTAGGGTTTTCTATGATATAAGATTATATGATCTGTGAACAGAGAAAATTTTATTTCTTCCTTTCCAATACTGATGCTTTTTATTTATTTTTCTTGCCTAATTCCTCTGGTTCAAACCTTCAGTTCTATATTTAATAGAAGTTCCAAAAGTGGACATCCTTACCTTGTTCCTGATGTTAGAGGAAAGGTTTTCCATCTTTCACCACTGAGTATGATGTTCACCGTGGGTTTTCATATATTTTATGTTGAAGTAGTTTTCCTCTATTCCTAGTTGTTGAGTGTTTTTATCATGCAAGTATTTTGAATTTTGTCGTATAATTTTTCTGCATCAGTTGAGGTGATCATTTGGTTTTTCTCCTTTCATTTTGTCAATATGATATACTATTTTGACCAATTTTTTGTATTGAACCATCCTTTTAATCCAGGAATAAATCCCAGTTGATCGTATTATATAATCCTTTTAATATGCTACTGAATTCTGTTTACTAGTATTGCATTGAGAATTTTTGCATCAATCTTCATAGGGGATATTGGTCTGCAGTTATTGTTGTTTTTTTCTTGTAGTGTCTTTGTCTGGTGTTGGTATTAAAACAATATTAATCATTCTTTCCTCAGTTCTGCAGAGTTTCACTTTGCACATGCACTATTTAATAGAAAATTTTCAGGGTGCTTTATTTGAAGATTTCTGTAGCTCTTTTTCTTCATAGCTCCTTTCTTTCTGGACCTCAGCCTTACTTTTTCACCTTACCCTCCTGAAATCTATTATGTCTTCTCAACTCAGCCAGGCCTTTTGGGGTTTTGTTTGCATTCTCTTTTCCTCTGCCTACAATGAAAAATTTGCCAACCAGAAGCCTAGGTGATTGTAGAACTTGCCTCATTGATTTTATTGTGTCTGTCTCCTAAAATTTAAAACAATGTTATTTCACATACTTTTCTTGTTTTTCATTGTTTATTAATGTTAGGTCCTATCTTTGTTACTTCATCCTAGCTAGAATCAGAAGTTCTGTCCAATGTTTGGGTTTCTCTTACCTAGAAAATAACAGGTGAGGAAAGTTGCCACTATCTTGGCAGGGGTAATTTATGCTTATCACCAGGAAGATGTAGAGCTAATGTTACACAAAGGAGGTAGGGAAGAATATATTTGTTTACAGCATCAGTTAATCTCAGCTGGTCTAGATTGACTGAGTGCTTATCTCCAGAGCTATTGACTCTTGGTAAATAATGTAAAATCTATCAACTAAAGATATATGATGTTCTGAAACCAGGGATCTGTGAGTTGTTACAGAGCAAGAAGCAGCAGCCTGTCTTCATTACTTAGGAATGTTAATTTTATTTAAGATTAGCACCAGATTTTGGTGGGGGCAGGGAGTAGGGGATGTCAGGGTTCAAAGGCTAAGCCTGGTCACATAGCTGGAATAGATTTATGTGAACAATTCAACATGAGATCCCTACCACAGGCAGATTTGGGGCTTCCTAGCACTGGAGGCCTTCACAAAACACAGAGATGGGCTGAGATCTGGAGACGATGCATATCCTGTGTGATGTTACCCCATGGGTAGACCTAGAAGCCTGCTTCTGGGAACCCCAAAGCCCTTTCAATGCACATCCTTCATCTGTTGTTATTGTATTATGTCCTTTGTAATAAAGCTGTTTTTTGAGTGTAAACTAAGTCTTCTGAGTCATTTCAACAAATACTTAAAGTTCTTAGTGTATAATTTACATAGTTTGGCAACAAGAGGATCCATTAGGACTTCATTTGCTACTTCATTTCTCAATTTAAAAAACCTTTATTGAAATATTATTTACATACAGTAAAATATGCCCATTTAAATTATAGTTTGATGCTTTTTTTTTTTTTTTTGGTTTGATCTTTCTTTTTTTTTTTTTTTTTTGCAATACACGGGCCTCTCACTGTTGTGGCCTCTCCCGTTGCGGAGCACAGGTTTCGGACGCGCAGGCTCAGCGGCCGTGGCTCACGGGCCCAGCCGCTCCATGGCATGTGGGATATTCCCGGACCGGGGCACGAACCCGTGTCCCCTGCATCGGCAGGCGGACTCTCAACCACTGCGCCACCAGGGAAGTCCTGTTTGTAGATTTTTTGATGATGGTTATTCTGACCGATGTGAGGTGATACCTCATTGTGGTATCAGATCCAGTTAATGGTTAGGAATAATTAATTGTCTCTAATCAGCAAGTCTTCTTTATCATGTACCCAGATTTGTGTTAGGTTCCAGCGAGAAGAAACAAATAAAGAAGACCTAATACTTGCCCTTGAGAACCAATATTCATATTTAGGAGACATGATTTATGTACCACTTATACTGTGAGAAAGTGGTCTAAGCTGCAGATCCATACTGGAATCCATGTGAGTTATCAGTAAAGTAAGGTGTCAGATGAGGAAGGATGGAATGGGCTAGTGGAAGCTTGACAGGTGATGAAAATTCGCATTTGTAAAGATATCTATGCAGAGAAGAAATAAAGATAATGTATTTAGAGATAGGTAAAAGAAAGCCTGAGACAACAAATGGAATATAAGATTTTAATGTTTCTAACAAAAGCCGCTTATTAAATGACAGAAATCTTAGTGATGAACATTTAGGTGGTATCCAGCCTTTGGCTAATAAAATAATGCTGCCACCAATCCTGGCACACATGTTTTGAGCATGCCTGTGAGTACGTAGGTAGGAAACATTCCAGTGAGTAGAAATACTGCTCAAAGACTATGTACCATTTTGTTATATATTGAAAATATCATTCTGAAATAGTTACTAATCTACATTTCCACCAACTCATGGTATCACTATCTCAGATATTACAGGTTTCAGAGTTTTATCTTTTCCAAACTTACAGATGAAAAATAAATTTTCATAGTGATTGTATTTTACCCTTTTTATTAACAAGACTATCATTCAGAGAAATTTTGTATTTCTTTTCTCTGAACTGCCTGTGTAGGTCTTTACTCCATGTCTCCTTTGCATTGCTGGTTTTTCCCTCATTGCTTTTTTTGTTTTTAAATTATGAAAGAATCACCTTTTATTTTTTTTGGTCACGCCATGCAGCACATGGTATCTTAGTTCCCTGACCAGGGATTGAACCCATGGCTCCTGCATTTGAAGTGCAGGGTCTTAACCACTGGACTGCCAGACAAGTCCCTCCCTCATTGCTTTTTAAGAACTCTTAAATTTTTAGGAATTTTTATCTCTTATACCTACTCCACATGTTTCTGACTAGTTTATAATTCAGTCTGTTCACATATTAATTACATTGTGAACATCCAGACGGTTTTTTTTTACTTTTTATTTTATTTTGTAAATTATGAAATTTCCCAAGCCCCCCTTTATTTTTTCCTCCTTTTTATCCTCATTGACTTTTTAAATTTTACTACTTTATTTTCTAGAGCAATTTTAGATTTACAGAAAAAATGTGCAGAAAGTACATAGAGTTTCCATATAACCAACCCCATTCTCCCTTCCTCACCCAGCCCCTCCAAAGGTTCCCCGACTACTAACATCTTCCATAGTGTGGTATGTTTATTACAACTGATGAACCAATATTGATAGATTATTATTGAATAAAGTCTACATTAGAGTTCATGCTTTGTGTTGTAAAGTTCTCTGGGTTTTAACAAATTGTTATATAAATGCGCACAAGTAGCTTCTGTGTATTGTCCCTGTGTTACTTACTTCTTTAAATCAGGCTGAGACCCATTAGCTCCAAAGTCTGTCAGTGCCAAACTCAAATTTTTACACATCCAATTGTTTTAAATATATCCCTGATAAACATACTTTTAGCTATGTAATGCCTGTCTGCTTTGTGTGTTCTGTGAAACTGCACCCAACATCTGCTAGCCATAGGTAAGATAAACTCTGTAGCTACAGAGACCCCAAGCCACTGCTGCCCTGCAAAGCCCTCAACTCTTCACTGTTCTGTGAAGTGACATTACTAGACACATAAGCACTCTCTCTAACCCATCTCTCCCCTGGAGTTCCCTTGCCCTCCTCCCCTTCTGCATGGTGTTCCCTGTGCCTCCAAATGGTCTCATACTGTAGGGACTGCCACCCGCAAAACCCTGTCAAAGTGCTGCTCAAATAAAGGCTTCTTGTGTGTTACCACCACCTCGTGGTCATATCTTTTTCCTTGATCATCCCTGAAATCCTCAAATTTACTACATTAATACATGCATAATGCCATGTTTCTACCATTTCTGAATCATACAGAACCACTTTAACAATACCCTATGCTCCACGTATTCCTCCCTCCCTCTTCCTAAACCCCTAGCAACCACTGCTCTTTTCACTGTTTCCATAATTTTGCCTTTTCCAGAATGTCATATAATTGGGATCATATAGTACATAACCTCTTCAGACTGGCCTCTTTACTTAGCAATATGCATTTAACGTTCCTGCATGTCTCTTCGTGGCTTGATGGCTCATTTCTTTCTATCACTGAATAATATTCCATTGTCTAAATGTACCACAGGACATATTGGTTGCTTCCAATTTGGGAGCAATTATGAATAAAGATGCTGGGAACATTTATGTTCAGGTTTTTGTGTGGATGTAGTTTTCAACTCATTTGTGTTATACCTAGAAGCCTGATCGCTAGAACATAGAGTAAGCACATATTTAGCTTTGTAAGAAACTGCCAAACTGTTTTCCTACGTGGCTTAGCATTTCGCATTCTCACCAGCAATGAATGAGCGTTTCTTTTGCTCCACATCTTTGTCGGCATTTGATGTTGTCAGTGTTTTGAATTTCAGCCATTCTAATAGGCTTTTGGTAATATCTCATTGCTTTAGTTTGCAATTCCTAATGACACGTGATGTTGAGTTCCGTTTCCTGTGTTTGTTTGCCATCCATATATCTTCTGTGGTGAAGTGTCTGCTCAGATGTTCTATCCATTTTTATATTGGGGTTTTTTTATTGTTAAGTTCTGAGAAACTTTGTATTTAGTAGTCCCCACCCCCAACCGTGGTTTTGCTTTCTGCAGTGTCAGTTACCCAAGATCAATCATTGTCTGAAAAAATTAAAGGAAAATTCCAGAAATAATTCATAATTTTTAAATTGGGAGCCATTCTGAGTAGGTTGATGAACTCTCATGCTGTCCTGCTCTGTCCCACCCAGGATGTGAATCATTCCTTCATCCAGGGTATCCCACTCCTTAGTTACTTAGTAGACATCTTGGTTATCAGAATGACTGTCACAGTATCTCACTGCTTGTGTTCAAGTAACCCTTATTTTACTTAATAATGACCCCAAAGCAAAAAAGTAGAAATGTTGGCAATTTGGACGTTCCCTTACTGTGGCTAATTTATAAATTAAACTCTGTCATAGGTATGTATGTATAGGAGAAAACATAGTATATATAGGGTTCAGTACTATCTGTGGATTCAGGAATTCACTGGGTTCCTGGAATGTATCCCTTGCAGATAAGGGGGGACTACTGTATTTTGGATACAAATCCTTTATCTGATATATCTTTTGTAAATATTTTTTCTCAGCCTGTAACTTATCTTTCCTTTCTCATAACAAAAGCTTTTGCAGATTTTAAAAAAAAGCTTTTCCAGACCAGACTTTTTTTATTTTTATGAATTAAAATTTTAATTTAATGAATTAATGCTTGACCTGTTATACCCTTTATTGGCCTTTATAATTTAATTTATTTACTTATTTTTCTGTTGCATAATTCAATATTTCTTCTATTCATGGCTTCCAGCTGGTGTGTTTGCTTAGAAAGAGTTTTCTAGGCCATGTTCCAAGTTATACAGCTACTTTTTCTATTTATTTTATATTTGCAAATTAATCTATGCAAAATGATTTCTATTATAAGGATTTAGACAGAAATCTAACTTTTTTTTTTCCAAAAAATACCCAGTTGTCCTTCCATTTATTAAATAATCTATCTTCCTGTACTGATACCAAATTTCATCTTTGTCATAAACTAAATTCCTCTATGTATTTGAAATTACAAACTGTTTCATTGAGCTCTTTTCTCATGAGCCAAATTCAGATTTTTCAAAAATGATAATATTTATACATTTTTCTATCTCATAGAACTATTCCATGCTCAGTAACTTTTTTTAAAAAATATTTTTTCTATAAAAGTCTATAGAAAACAAAACAAA
The DNA here is from genome assembly GCF_003031525.2 of Neophocaena asiaeorientalis asiaeorientalis. Taxonomy (NCBI): domain Eukaryota; kingdom Metazoa; phylum Chordata; class Mammalia; order Artiodactyla; family Phocoenidae; genus Neophocaena; species Neophocaena asiaeorientalis. Next base: position 1,013,789 of record NW_020172632.1, on the reverse strand, counting down.
CAAAACATGTTTTGTCTTATGAAATAGTTCAAAGATATTTTTATTTGATGACCTCAAATTTCCACACTGAGTTACCCTTGCTTTACAGTTGTTCTTAATAGAAAATGCTCTAATATTTTCCATTATATCTTTGAGAATAATTTTTCATTTTTTTCTTTGTTTCCTGTAAGATTGTTATAAACCTGAAAATTTATGAAAATATGTATTATGTAACCTTAAAATGTATCAAATTATATATCCAGCTAGATATAAAAATGAGTAGAAAATAATGATGAAATTATTATTATTTTATATTAGATATAAAGGTAACTGTGGTAATTAGCTTGTAATCATTCTATTTTATTTGTTACATAATGCACTTAAAACACATTCAAAATAATCAGTGTTTTGCCATATTAAAGTTTAATTGTTTAAGGGAATAAAATTAACTTCATTGGCAGTGTTCAAATAGCTCAAATTATTTTCAAATATTATTATACAAACATATCATAAAATGGGGATTATGTTTCTTTTTCTAGCTTAAGCTTGATAGTGCTTTTTGAATTGGATAATTCTCATCTTTCTTCAAGTATAGAAAATTCTCACCAAATAAATGTTTAATTTTATTACTTCTCTTATTCACTATATGCTCTTATAAAATGTTTATGTTCCACACAACAGCTCTCAGCTCTCTTGGGTATTACCAGCAGATTACAGTTTACACCTAAAATAGTATTCCTTTCCACATACAAAATAATTTTTAATATTTTATATGTTAATTGATTAATCAATCAATTAATTAGTTGACACATTGGTACTGAGACTCTTCTGGCCTCAAAGATGAGAAAACCTAAATTTATTTGGTGGTCTTTTTCAAGTGGCGATATAACAGGAGGCATTGGGAGAGACAAGAAGGCCTTAATGTGGGGGAAACAGGGAGCCCTAGAGTTTCAACTATGTCTGCATCCTCCCCTCAATGAGTGAGGCGGGGACAAAAATGTGAAGGTCTGGCATGTGTCCTATTCCCACACCTTATTCTAATCAGGAACTAACTGTCAACTTTGAGAATTTCTGACTCTCTAAACTGAAAGAACATCTGTGGTAGCCCAGTTGTATCAGAAAGGCAAAACAATAAATGAATTATTTTAACATGGGGACACCCGTAGGAGCAGGCGGTGGTGGTTTAAGACATCTGCTGGTAATACCCAAGAGAGCTGAGAGCTGTTGTGTGGAACATAAACATTTTATAAGAGCATATAGTGAATAAGAGAAGTAATAAAATTAAACATTTATTTGGTGAGAATTTTCTATACTTGAAGAAAGATGAGAATTATCCAATTCAAAAAGCACTATCAAGCTTAAGCTAGAAAAAGAAACATAAATTCATACATAGATTCATTACAACGAAAGTGCAATAAATCTTAAAAGCTGTCTGAGAGGAAGAATGTTTATCAATGAAGGAACAGCTATCAGAGTGGTAGCAGTTTTCTTAACAGCAGCAATGGAAACCATATATCATATTTCTTAAGGGAAACAGACTGATGAACTACAATTCTGGTAAAGTACAAAATTAAGGCATCTTCAGGAAAAATAAGAGAATTCACCCTCAATAAAGGAAGCTTAAGATTGATATATTCTCAAAAAGTTAATCATGACTGATCAGTAAAAAAGTGTTTTATTAAATGAGGTAATGTTAGTAAATTGGACAGTTTTATGTAAAAACAAAAAAGGATATTTACCAAATTTTGCTCAAGAAAATATAGAAAACCATTTAATGTCAATGTCCAATTGAGTTTGTAAAAGGGAAAAATACTTGTTGAATAACTATCCCAAAACAACTCAGAATCTAGATTTATTGTTGCACTTTTCAAAATTTTACAGTTTTCACGCTTTGTGAGGATCTCAAGAGTATAAATAAAAGTAGGAAGGATTTTAGACGATATCACATTGACTATATAATTCTGATATCACAATCTGACAAATGAATTCTTAAGAAAGATAAATTTCACTACGGGTATAAAATTAAAGCTATTAAATAAAATATTATTAAACCAAATTCAAAAACTTGTTTAAAGTAATATTTAACAATTACTACATTACACTAATCTTCAAACTGCTAAACTTCACTGCTAAAAAAATTGATTTAATACCTTATATTAACAATCCTAATTAGAAAAAAAAGGTTCAATTTTTTTTTTTTTTTTTTTTTGCAGTACGCGGGCCTCTCCCTGTTGTGGCCTCTCCCGCTGCAGAGCACAGGCTCCGGACGCGCAGGCTCAGCGGCCATGGCTCACGGGCCCAGCCACTCCGCGGCATGTGGGATCTTCCCGGACCGGGGCATGAACCCGTATCCCCTGCATCGTCAGGTGGACTCTCAACCACTGTGCCACCAGGGAAGCCCCTAAAAGGTTCAATTTATATTAAAGATTTTTTATGTATTCAGCCTCCATTATATTTTCTCTTCTTCTTCCCCTTGTTCATTCTGCTTCCATATTCCTTATTCTTATGCATCCTCCTTCTCTCCCTCTCCCTCAGTTGTGTCTTGGCAATTCTTCAGCCTTTGCACATTGACATTGATTTGTGTCAATTTGTTAATTTATGGGGAAATAAAACTATTGGGATATTGGAACTATCCTGAAATTATAATTTATCGGGGGAGAAAGATTTGAAACTTTTAAAGAAATGATTCTTCCCATTTACGAACATGGTATATCATTTTTCATTTACTTAAAATTTTCACGCTTAGAATATTGCCATGCACGTTGTAAGTGCTCCTTGTGTTTTAGCAATTATTGCAATCTTAGCGGTATCTGAACTTGTCTTTACTTTCCTCCCTACTCTGTTATTGGATGACGTGTGTCCAAATGTGAGCACTATTCCTCTATCATGCAAATTGCGGACACTTTTACTTTCCTCATTTAAATAATTCTGTATTTTAAAGTATTTCAGTATGAATCTGTAATACTGCATAATTACAAAGAAATAAATTTAAAATGTTTACATGAATAAATATATTTTGTTCCTTATCACATAAAGGTTTACCATACATCCAAGTCATATTTTCTCCTTCAATGAGTTGTATGGTATGTGGCTTTCTACTCTGGGCAAAAAAATCTAAGAAACTCATTTGGAAGAAATAAATTAATAACTTAGTAAACTTTTATTTTTCTCTGAGTCCATAGATTACAATCCCCCACCAAAAGTGTGAGAGACCATAGTCTAGATGGAGAAGAATTCCCCACAATGAGATCCTACATAATCTGTTAAAGTGAAATATAATCCTTTAAGGGATACAGAGAAAACATCTTTTTTTAAAAAAAGCCCTACCCATACAGACGGTCAAAAGACACATGAAAAAATGCTTAACGTCACTAATCGTTAGAGAAATGTAAATCAAAATTATAATGGAGTATCACCTCACACAAGTCAGAATGGGCGTCATCAAAAAATCTACAAACAATTAATGCTGGAGAGGGTGTGGAGAAAGCGGGACCCTCCTATACTGTTGGTGGGAAGGTAAATTGGTAAAACCACTATGGAGAACAGTATGGAGATTCCTTAAAAAACTAAATATAGAACTACCATATGATCCAGCAGTCCCACTCCTGGGATTATATCCAGAGAAAACCATAATTTGAAAAACCACATGCACCTGAAGGTCATGGCAGCACTATTTACAATAGCCAAGACATGGAAGCAACCTAAATGTCTATCGACAGAAAAGTGGATAAAGAAGATGTGGTACATATATACAATGGAATATTACTCAGCCATAAAAAAATATGAAATAATGCCTTTATCAGCAACTTGGATGGACCTGGAGATTGTCATACTGAGTGAAATAAGTCAGACAGAAAGACAAATATCCTATGATGTCGCTTATATATGGAATCTAAAAAAAATGGTACAAATGAACTTATTTACAAAACAGAAATAGAGTCACAGATGTAGAAAACAAACTTATGGTTACCAGGGGGAAAGAGGGGTTAGGGATAAATTGGGAGATTGGGATTGACATATACACACTGCTATGTATAAAATAGATAAGTAATAAGGACCTACTGTATAGCACAGGGAACTCTACTCAATACTCTATAATGACCTATACGAGAAAAGAATCTAAAAAAGAGTGGATACAAGTATATGTATAACTGATTCACTTTGCTGTACACCTGAAACTAATACAAAATCGTAAATCAACTATACTCCAATAAAATTTTAAAAAATAAAAAAGCCTTACCCAGGAATAAATTTTTGAGTTTTAAAGGGCTGAAAAGAGAAATATATCAGATGTCAGGGTCAGTATGGATTTTTTCAGTCGAAATAAAAATGGTTGGTGGTTGGCCTGAGGTTAAGAGAAAAGGCAAGAGTAATGATCACACATATTTTTTAGAGAAAACTTTATTTGCCTGTGCAAATCAGTCAGTCTACATTATTTGATTAGGCACTTAGTGAGTGCAGAGATCTTTATTAAGGACTGAGCCTGATGGAATATCCCTTTTTTAATTGGTCTCTTTATTTTCTTGAAATTTCTATCTTAATCCTATTTAAAGAGAATTAAATAAAAGGGAAATTTTGCGAGTCTCCAGAAAGATACTAAAAAGGTAAGGCAGTCCTATAGGTGGTATTTGGAAGGAATGTTAAGAACCCATTGATACCTAGAAAGTTAGGAACTCATCATGTACATATATGAATCCAATACACAGTGACTCCTGGTTCATACTCTCACCTTTTGGTTACTGTCTTCCTTCACAGAGCAGTTCACAGTGAATGGCATTCAGGGGCCAATCTTGGCTCCACTAGGTGGAAAAGCTGAGTTCAGGAGCCAGCTGTCCCCACCACAGAGTGCAGAACACATGGAAATATGCTGGTCCTAGAACCACTACACAAAACCTGTTCACCTGTACTGGAATGGTAAAAACTTGTATGGAGAAACCATCTCCAAGTATGTGGAGTGGACAGAGCTCCTGAAAGAAGCCACTGGAGAGGGTAAGGTGACCCTCAAGATCCTTAATGTGAATGCTGCTGCTGATGGGTGGTACCACTGTTTCTTCAAAGATGGTGATTTCTGTGATGAGGCCATCAGAGAAGTGAAGGTCACAGGTAAGGATGGATCCCTCTGAGGCTTCTATGCATCCATGATTCTCAATCCATCTGAGGCTGAGTATTAGGAATATTCTTAGTGTTTCTGACCATTTCGTATTACAGGGTTTGGTTAGCAAGTTCAAATTCATGCATTTAGTCTTTAAATGGGGAAGAGTGTAGGATTAAGAATGCAAATTGTGTCTGTGCGCATATTACCTTTATCGGCAAGAACTGTCTGTTTTCCCAGGTCCATGTGCACTGTTAGATCTTTAAAGTATCAACAGAATCCTTTCAGGATTTGTTACTATTTTTTTCAATTATTTTTGACAACACTTTAGTAAAACTTGACTCTATAAACCACCTAAATCTTTACAACTGTCTCCTTAATGATCATTCTTATTCCCATTTCTCCCTGACTCAATTTGCTGACTACTAGTTCTTAAATCTAGTTCAGAAAGCCTTCATCTGTAATCTTCTGTGTTCTCCAATATCACCTCAGTCTTAGTTTTCTTAATAACAAAGAAATGGTGGCAAGATGGAGGACTTGGAGTAAACTGAAAGGCTTCCAAATGTGAGGGCACAAGGGTAGGGACCTAGGCCCATTCACATTTAACATTTTCATTAGTTATTGTGACGTTCATCTGTATTGCCTAGAGCTAAGCTATTCAATATGATAGCCACTAGCCACATGTGGCTACTTACATTTATATTTAAATTAAATAAAATTAAAATTAGGCAAAATTTAAAGTAAAAAAATTAAGTAAAATTGAAAATTTAGTTCTTTAGTCTCACTGACCACATCTTGATCTTAGCCAAAAGGCCAATAAGGGATCACTGACCACATCTTAGGTGCTAAAGTCTCACGTTGCAAAAAGCTACTGAATGGACAGCACAGATATGGAATATTTCCATCACTGCAGAAACTTTTATCAGACAGAGCTGCTCTAGAGGAACTCTTTAAATCTCTACTCATTCTTTCTTTGCCCACGCATTAGGCAATTCTTAACATCCCCAGCAATGTCCTGAAAATTTTCAAAAACTTGTTTATTTTCTCTAAACTGATATCTACTGCTTTATTTTGATAATAGTAGTGTGTTACCTGTTTCATTCAAAGAGCACCTAAATTAAAGTTTCAATTAAAGTTGCAAACTTGCCTTTATGCTATTTACTGCTTATTAATAAATTATGGTAGCTCATATGTGACGAACGATGAAGATACAAGAAAAAATGTTACACTATAAATTCTATGAGGACTGAGATCTTGATTGTTTTTGTTCATCATTACGTCCATGGACCTAGCCCAGTCTCCTAGATTTAGTAAATAATCAATAAATATTTTTGACTAAGTGAATAAATGAAACAAACAGGCATTTCCTCTCCTGACTTTTTAGGACCAGGTTGTTAATTTGGATATCATAACCCTTCAGTCTGGCTTAGCCTTTTTCCCTTTTGATTAGCTTGTAGAAGCAATCAGAGCCCCACAGCGCTTGACTATCAGTGTATCTAAGGGCATAGGTTTAAAGTAGAAGAAGGGGGCTTCCCTTCACCTAAATATCGTTTTCCCCTTTCTTTCCAACCAGCTACAAGTCTGGAAACGCAGATTCTTGCACATCCTCCTAATACCAAAGGTCTTTTAATGGAGTGCAATTCAAGAGGCTGGTTCCCGCAACCTCAAATGGAATGGAGAGACAGCAGAGGAGAGATCATTCTACCTTCATCAAAATTTCACTCACAGGATACTGACAAATCGTTCAATCTGAAGATGACCCTTCTTCTAAGATGGAGCTCCTATGGGAATGTCACTTGCTACCTTCGAACCCTGTAACTGATCAAGAGGAAGGAACAAGTATTGTCCTATCAGGTGAGATCTGTGTGTTTGTTCTTCAAATGATGGCCATTGTCATCAAATTTATAAACTAAAGAGAAAAATTAATATACTTTCTTCACTTGGTTTTCAGGATATTATATTCTCTTGGCTTTGTTCACCATCTTGCTTGTCTTCTTTCTTATTCTCTTCTGCTACTTCATCTTTTTTGCTCCGCCTTCTTGATATATGAGTTTCCCAGGGCATAGTCTTTGAGTCTTTTTTCTCTATTGTGACTTAATTCTATCTCAAGGCTTTACATAAAATCAATATGATAAGAATTCCTCGAATGATATCTTCTACCCAGACCTCTCTCCCAAACTCTAGTCTCATCTCTAAACTCAACATCTCAGTGTGGAAGTCTAGTAAATATCCTCAATCAAACACTAAACTCTTAATCAGCTGTCAACTTGTGTGATTTACTGCCTTCCCAGTCACACTTCTTATTTTTATTTTCTCAGAAAAAATCCTTGAAGTCATCCTTGACTCCCATCTTTCTCTTATTTCCTACATCACACATGTCGAGAGATAATACTAGCTTTACCTTTAAAATATACCCAGAGTCTCACCACTTCTTACCACCTTTGCTGCCCTCCAAGTCTGAGACACCATCACCCATGGTCTGAACATTGGCAATAGCAGCTGAAAAGTTCTCCCTACTACTTCTCTTGTCCACTATGGTATATTCTCAACACATGGATAGGAGGATCCATTTAAAACATGAGATATATGTCACCCTCTATTCAAGACCCTGCAATTGTTCCCCATTTTATTCAAAGTTAAATGCCCCACCAATGTCCTGCACTATCTCTGCCCCTGTTACCTATCTGACCTCATCCCCTAATGTTCTCTGTGTCTCCTCTAGTCTAGTCACACAGAACTCCTTGCTGTTCCCCAACCATGACAGAACTGCTCCTGCCTGGGGTCTTTGCTCTAGTTGTTCCCCCTTCCCAGAATGCTATAATTCCAATAAATTACCTATCTCCTTCAAATCTATACTCAAGTCTCACCTTGTAAGTAAGGACCACTTTGACAAACCAACTTGGAAAAAATGCAACCTTTACCACCCCCTCCACCGGGCATTTTCTATCACCTTACCCTCTTTTAATTTTTCTTTTTTATATTTCGGCAGGCGGACTCTCAACCACTGCGCCACCAGGGAAGCCCGTAGTATCACCTCTTAACCTGCTACGTAACTTATTTATTATGTTTATTGTCACTTAGCTATCTCCCTTTCTAAAACATGAAGATAGAGATCTTTGTTGTAATATACCCCAGTTTCTTCAAATATTGCATGGCACATAGTAGGTAAGCAATAAGTAATCAATACTTGAACGATTGAAATAAAATGAAATGAGTGCCTTGGAAACTGCTGAGTAAATGTACATGTATTAGCATTTGTAAATGTCTGTGAAATTCATGTTGGACAGATGCTGAGAGGGGTATCCCAATTCAAGATTATTATAATAGAAATAAGTTCCCAACAGGTTTAGCAGTTTACTACTTTTAGAACATTTTTGTGTTTATTTCTCTGGGAAGAAAGACATCAGATTCCCAAACAAAATGATAGGTGTCTTTGCCCAGTATGTGCAAACCAGCAAGCCAAAGCAGGTTCTTGTTCACACGAATAGGAAAGGAGGAAAGCTTATGTAAACGTATGTCTCAATGTATTCAAGAAGAAGAATGCCAGACCCAGTGAATACATTGGAGAATTCAGAACTGCGCATATATTGGTTGCTTAGACAAAAGGACTGAAGGACTGAGTTGGTCTGAGGCTTAGTAGGAAGAACCCAGCTCTGCCTTAGGGAGAACATGAGACAGAATGGATGGGAAGAATTGGGGTGAGAAGCCTTCATTCACCTTTGCTCCAGTCTCAAACTAATCACACTGGGCTCAGTCCCACTCTGGACCCTTTGTCACTTTTCACTCACCCAATTATAACTGCCTCCCCAAACTGGCTTAGGTCTAATATCCCACTGTCATGAGGTCTTGAATGCTTTAGATGAACCTATTTCCGATAAACTGTATTTATCGGAAACATTGTATTCTGATACAATGTATACATTGTATTCCATGGTATACAATTTGGATACAGATTCTGGTCATAATTCTGGTTCTGCTGCTGACATTTATCGTGGTGCCCACTGTCGATTTATATTACAGATTACAAGGTAAGTGGGTTTGAAGGGCAGGAGATATAAAGTGGGGGTGGGAGAGCTAAAGCTGCCTGACCCTTGATTCCCAAGCCCATCTACCTCAGGAAGTTCTAAACTCTCGGGACAAATGCTAGACATACGCCCTTCATCATTCCTTGGTCCTAGATATTCTTTAGCCGTGGAGCTTCTGACAATGCTGTTTATCTGAAAGCCTGGGCTTTCGTGTACCTCAGTCAAATTGAAATCCTTTTTTTTCTGGTATGGTGATAGCTTTCCCAACAAACTGGGAGATCTTTTTAACATTCAGCATTTAACATGTAACACAGTTTACACATATTTCTTACTTGACTCCTTAAATGGTCCAGTGACCCCGTCAGGGGCAGGAAATAAAGTGCTAATTACACAGGGCAGAAACAGCGGAGCGGAGGTCACTTAATAGTCCACGGCATCAGGAAAATAGAACATGCAGGGAGAGTTACACCAGGTGGCCTACCCTTCCTAGGGAGAAAGTTTTCATCCATCTCAACTACGTTGTATTGGGGGAAATCGACTTGGAGGATTTGGGGGAAAATTTTAAGACACAATAAAATAGCTGTTTGATTTGAGAGTGTGCTCACTTTTAAAAGCTTCAAATGCACAGATCCTTTCTGGTATAGCTCTATCTTTCAAGACTACATTATTCTGAGGTCTCTTTCTGCCTGAAAACCTGGACTTCCACAAAGACTCTCTCTTTGGTAGGTCAATGTTCTGCATGTTCTCCAGGAGCACAGCTGAGAGGAGCCACAGTTCACAGTCTCTTGCATGTTCCAGAGCAGGTACCAAATACTGTCTGCTTATTACCTGACACACAGGTGAGCAAGACCCCTCCCGGGTCCCTTGGTGTATGGTGCTGTGTCCCACAAATCCTATAGAGGTACTTCTGTTTATGCATGGATGTCACATTTTTGTTGTTGATGGGGAGATAAAAATGAGGGCTATCTTATGCCACCATGATGCTCATGAGTCTTTGTATCCCATATTTTAAACACTAAGTTAGACTGTGTATAGTATTCCCCAGCAGAGGACTGGGCACGACCTGTGGTAGTAAGCACCCCCGTCATAGGCTATTTTCATGGAAAGACTATATAGCCAAGTGACACCACGACGTGTGCTAAATAAGATTTTAAACAAAATGCTGTCTAACCAGCCTTCCATTGATGAAATTCTTACTTTCAGAGCTCTTATGATCTCTTAGGCAGTTCAGACGTCTCCAGACCTATCCTACTCCAGCCTATTTTGAACCCAGACAATACAAGGACTAGTGCATAACTTTGTCTCATCCTCCAAATGAGACACGTTGATTGATGGACTAGATAGAGAAAAAGAAAGATAAGTTGCTTTTCTCTGGGTCTGTTTAGGCTCAGCCCCAAATTGGTCCCATCCTAGAAACAGCTCTGCTTATTGTCCCAGTGACAAACAGCTTTAGACCTAAGCCTTTAGATCCTTGGGACCCTCTAGTCCTAAGCCTTAGCCATATTTTTTTCCCTTGGTCCTATTCTAAATAAATACAAAGGGATGGCATTAAAATATAACTCTTGCTTTCTTCGTGCATTTCCCCCAGTGCAAAGTGTCTCCACACCAATAACTGATGATTATCTCTTTTTTCCTTCAGATTGCTCCTGCAATGTGATACCTCCTTGGTCAGTGGGCACACCGGTAGTCTTGACTTCAATATGTGTGAGTGTCTTCCTCATTATCTATTTGCATCACAAAAAAGAGGCATGTGGGACCAGAAAGATGAGAACTTCATGAAAGTATCTCCTTTCCCAAGTGTTTAGTAGCTGGCAAAACATTTAGCTGAAGAAGAGTAACAGGCTATTTATCAGAAAGCCTGGGCTTCTTGTACCTCAAATATTTGTTTGAATTACATGAACAATAAACTTTTGGATCTCATGTCATTGAGTTTGGATTCCAGCCTCCAAATTTATGGGCTTAATGATACAAACTGACGATGCTTCTCCTCCATAGCAAAAGAACATATTTCTTTCAGTGTAATAGCTGTATCTTTGCCAAAAATCCAGCCATCATTTCACTTAATAAAATATGCCAATTCTTCCTGTACTTTAATCTTAGAGGAGATAATAATTCAGTATATCTTAAACTTTTGGGGTCATAGACTATTTTAGAGACTGATGCAAAGTAAAAAAGTCCTCTTCTCAAAATAATTCATATGTCCACAGATATTTCGCTTAAGTTTATGGTCTGTATGGACAACTGAAACTGATCCCTGTCCTCTTGCGCAGGCTCAGCGGCCATGGCTTACGGGCCCAGCCGCTCCACGGCATGTGGGATCTTCCTGGACTGGGTCACGAACCCGTGTCCCCTGCATCGGCAGGCGGACTCTCTGACTCTCTTTGAGGGTGAAATTGAAAAGGCAATTGTGAAAGTTTGAGGATAGCTGAACCCAACATATTTTAAAATGTGTCATCAGCTTTATCTTTGAGGTCCCCATGGAAATTATGTATACATGTCAATGATCAGCAAGGTAAGGTAATTTTTTTATTATAGCTGGAGCTGTAGCTATAGCCAAAAATCACAATGCAGAAGTCACAAAGTAGCGCTGAACAATTCTGAGGATTTTATTTATTAATTTTTTCCTATGAAATAAAGACAAAATACCCTAAACCAGACCGACTGAAAGTGCTTTTGTATTTTACTCTAAGAAAGTCCATACCTGAGTCTTGCTTATTAACCATGTTAGCAGACTAAATGCCGTATCCATCAGTGCTGGAGGAAAGGAGCAAAATGTTATGATAATAGCTAGTATATATTAAATATTTATTATGTGCAGTATGCATTTTATAAGATTAATATATTTAATTTTCAGTGAATTAGATTTTATCTGTGATAAAATCTGGTACACAAAGAAGTTGAATAGCTGTTCACACTGTTAAATGGTGGTGGTGCCAGGACCCCAACCAGGCACTTAGACTCCTTAGCCCTCTGTTTCAACAGCTGTAGTGTACTGTTCCTCTATGAAAAGACTAAAAATAAAGTAAAAAAGAAAGAGATATTTAGTCATAGCAGCCTTGTGAAAAGGAATTTATCATTACAGGGAAATACAGCCTGGGCATTTAGCGATTTATGAGGCTTCCATTGGATATAACTGAAAGCCCCAAGAATAGGCTGCAGGTCACTGTCATTGTTGAAGCAGACCCGGAATCCTTAAGAATCTCGGGGGCTTCCCTGGTGGCGCAGTGATTGAGACCCCGTGCCCCGGTCCGGGAAGATCCCACATGCCGTGGAACGGCTGGGCCCGTGAGCCATGGCCGCTGAGCCTGTGCTTTCGGAGCCTGTGCTCCGCAACGGGAGAGGCCACAGCAGTGAGAGGCCCGCGTACCAAAAAAAAAAAGAATGAATCTACGAATTTATTTTTGCTTGCTCTACCTTGAGGACCTAAAACTGAGTCATTGATCACAGAAGCCTCCACCCACACTGCTCACAACTCCTGGTAATTACGCAGGTAACACACATCCACTAACCTCTTTTATAATTGCTACTGAACTTTCTTCTCTTTACCTAAAATGGACTTTCCCCTGAAGGTACTGCTTCCTCTACAGCTATCTCATTTAGCAACCTTCTTCCGTATTTAGGCAGCTTGCTGTTTGCTGTGCCTTTCTGGACTGATTTTCCTTCTTGAGGCTTATCAATTCAGAAATCTCTTATCAGTTCATTTAACAAATATGAATTGCCAGGAAATTCCACAAGCATTGTACATTTTAATTCTGCAAGAGATGCAGAAGACACTCAATCTGCAAGAGATGTATACCGTTTATTTCCAAGAGCCAGTGCCAGGCTAGAGTCAGACTTCTTGGCAATACTATTACCTGTGTGAACTTGGGAAAGTTATTTTAAGTCTCTGAACTGCAGTTTCCTCATCTTTAAAATATTGATGATGATGCCTACTTCATAAGGTTATTTTAGGTTAAATTAGTCAGTATATCAAAGTCATTTGGCCTGGCTTCGCACATAGTACAAACAACACTAATGTATGATATTATTGTTACTATCATTACTATTAGCATAATCTAGGGATTCTGTCTCAATTCCCTCTCTGGTGTCTTATCTGCTACATGTGTTTGCCATCATTCTTCTCCCCTTTTCTCCTAAGCTTATGGCATGTCTTTCTTCACTCGCACCCCACCATCATCTTAACTTTCCTTCTAAGCATGGACAGCTCTAGCCATGCTTAGAAGCTATGCTTCCTAGCCATGTAGGAGGGAAAGAAAATTAAAAACTCAGCTTAGATTTAAACACACACACACACACAATCCTCTGAATAAATACTCTTAGCATCTTTGTACTATCTTCCAAGTTTTTCTTTCAATTTTGTTTTAAATTATTTTCTATCTTTTATGAGAAGAGGTTTGAAGTTCTCCTAAATGTTAATGTGAGAAAAATAGAGGTATGTGACCAAGAGAGAGACTTACAGACTCTCCACTCTCTGATCCTTATACACACACTCCCAGGGCAATTTTCCTATTTTTAAAAAATTTATGCTATTACCCTTATAAAAGGGATCTCTGATCTAGTTAATGGCAGAGAATTTATATCAAATTATAGGAGAAAGTAGATATTAATTAGGTGAACACTTTACCCTCCATTTGTACAGTCTAAGACCGTATGGAATATATCATATGGGCAACAACCTTGGTGACTTCAGAGTTTTCACTTCTCCAACAAGAATATTGTCAATTATTTCAACTGTTATTTTAAGGACGTGGATTTAAGACTCCTGACTTCAGCTTCCTCATCCTCACCATCTTGGTTGTCTTTCTCTACAAGGTAGTATGAATCAGTGAACAATCATGTCAGTGAAACAAACTAGGGTTGATATAAGAAAGTAATTCTTAATAGACATAGCTGTCCAGTAATGAAGCAGATACCCTAACTGTTGGCAATGGTGTTCCCATCACAAGACATGTTAATCAATATTATGAGTTAGGGGTGTTTTCCACCTTTATAATCACCCAGAAAACATACTTTACAGAAGACTTCTGCTCCAGATAAGAGGATGACTTTTGAGAATTGTAAGATCTCTTTCATCTCAGAGATTCTGTTAATCTTAGACTATTCTATTTCACCATACTCCTCAAGAGGTCTAGAATCCTTGAGGGGCTACAGCACCACATAAAGAAGATAAAGGTATAATGTGTCTATCTGTCCTTCAGACTCTGGCCAACCAGAGCAAGTGTCATGATGCTTGGGTGGAAGAATGGGTATCTGCCCTTCGAAGCCTTCTTCCAGACTTAGGCCAAATGTACTCATCTCCAGGGTCATCCACATAACCCAGCCTATTTCTCCTTCACCCACACATAAGCCCAGAAGTATGGAGCAATAGGAATGTGAAAAGTAAATTTATTTGTCTGTAATTCAGTTCTCCTTTCCCTCTGTGACCCTTTTAATTCTTGCATCTCTTTCCAGTCCCCATTTCAGATCCACATTTCCAGTTGGATGTCGTGTAGTTGAAAGATATGACTCTGATCCTGTGTGTTCTGATGGACTTTATCACCATGGTCATTTCCTTTATTTACTTTATATTCAGAGGTAAATGGAATGGGAAGGGTGGTAACTCAGAAGGCATCTTTCTTCCAACTGGCCTCCAGATACAATCTCAGATTGTAGCCTTCTTGAGGCTCCTGGGGTTTCTACAAAAGTGACCTTTCCAGTCTTTGTGCCTTAATAACTGGGGAAAGCAACAAAGACTTGTAGATTTTCTCTTGATCTGTTAATGTGCAAAGCTCTTGGTGGATTTGATGTGAGAATAATACACTAGAGATTTTCTTGCCAGAATGTGTACTTTTCTAACGATATCTTTGGCACATGTAATGAAACTACACATGTAATGAAGTTGCCCAAGCCAGGATGATAATATTTTCAGGATAACTCTAAATTCAACTAAATATGATATGGAGGAAAGAAAAAAGAAGTGAGGGGAATACGCTGTTTATTAAAAAAAAAAAAGAGAGAGAAAAAATAAGGTGATTTTGAGACCAGGTTTTACTCAGGCTAGAGAAGAAAGGTTGCTTCATGAAAAGAACATAGTTTTTGAATCCAGAGAGTTGGGTTTTTATCCTGACTTAACCATGCTGAGGGACCTTGGGTTAATGGCTTATCCCTTCTGATCTACTTTTATTTCCTCCACGAAATGCAGAATATAATTATGAGATTGTGAAGATTAGAAATTTTGATGTAAAACGTCTAAAATTGTGCCTGATAAAAAACAAATATCACATGCACACACATGCATGCATATACCTGCACATACACACATCAGGGAGGCAATCAGAGGGGGAGAAGACCAGAAGTGGTCAGATTCTACCCCAGTGAAATCTGTCTATCTCTTCCTCTCTGCTTCTATATCTCTTGAAACATCTACCTCTACTGCCTCTCACTGCCTCTACCTGTTCTCTCAAAATCTCACAGAGGTATCAGCTGATATCACTGAAAGAAATGTACACAGTATAGTCCCTTCCTAAAAAAGGAAAGGAAGAGAGAAAGAAAGATGGCTTTCTGATTGTAGCTGCCTTGAGGCTCCGGGGTTTCTACAAGTGCAGTATTAGTGCCTCAAACTCCAGTGACAGTCTCATTTCTGACTTCACACTTTGATAGTTCTCTCAAGTAAAATTGGAAGGCCCAAGTGCTTCATCCAGAAACATTCAATACTGAGCTCTTTGTGAAGTTTAGATGTTTTCTTCTATTTTGATTTGAAAGGCAGAATTAAAAATTTAATATCATAGTTAATAATAACAATTTAATATTATAGAAACTTGTAGATGTCCACAAAGGCTGGACAGGAACATTTATGAGCCTATGTCCACAGTAAGGCATGTGAACTAATGAAATCCCCTAACTAATTTGAAATCCCCTAACTAATGCCCAACGATGAAAGTCCTGGCTTTGTTGTGCAGATACAATCTTCTTATGAAAATGGAAGGAAATGTAGAATTAGTCACACGGGAAGAAAAATTTTAATTCTCGTGTTCCACCAGCAATTTATGATCCTAAAACGTTCCATTAAAAAATGTATGCAAGGTTACAAAAACATGTACTCTTAATTACTAGCAGACTTTTTCCTCCAAATACAATGCAAATCCATGATAAGTTATTATGGACAATACAGAGAAATTATTTTTACTTAAACTGAAAAAAAAGACCTATAACCTATAACCACAAAAATGGGTATTTGTTTTTTCATCTTTACATCCACTGACTCTTGGCTTTCTCTGTACTACCTGTTGAGAGCTGCTAGATGTTGATGTGGCCAATTAGGACAACGAGCAAAACTAAAAGTAACAGTCAAGCTTTTATCCCCTTATTGTGGGCATATAAGAGGCCAAAAAAGGAAAGCTGTGGTGGCTCCTTACAGTTCCATTTCCCCCACAGAACATCACTGGGTAAGGGTCAGGTGACATGCAGCACAGGTAGGGGAAATTGTGTCTCACTATAAAGAACACTGAACAAAAGGCTCCTGCCATTTTATGGATGCAGGGGAGAGTGGATGGGGAGGAGAGACAGAGAAGGGCTAGAATGGAAAAATAGAGCAGAGAAGAAGCTTTTAGTCAAGACACCATCTCCCAATAAAAGAAGGTCTCAGAAGAGGCAACTAAAAAGCATCTCAGCTGAGGACCCCAATAACGAGGCCTCCAAAAGGAGGTACCTGGGCTGGGAATGCAGGTATGCATATGAGCATGGCTGCTGGAGGCCGGAGACCTAGTCCTTGACTGCAGCTTCCTCCAGAGAGTGCAAGGAGTTGACTGTGCACCAAGTCTGGTGTGGGGAGGACAGCTTTCCCGCATGGGACCTGCTATGCAAAGCCTTTGTAATTTCCTATGATCGGACATAAGGAATTACACATGGGAATCTGGCCTGGAGTCAGACCCTCATTACCTCTCCAATGTGGAGAAACATTCCACCCTTTGAGATTAAACAAAGGCAAGGACAAGTCCATGATTCCTACAGTACAGATTTATGCTTCTCATGCCTAGTTTCTGCCACTAAGAAAAACAACCCAATCAATATCTTTGCATCCAAAGGCACAGGTTAATGATACAGGGAAGCAGAAAGGAGCCTATACGCAGTATTCATCCACTCAAAAGTAAGGTTTTAATTTCATTCTTTTACATGTAGCTGTCCAGTTTTCCCAGTACCACTTATTGAAGAGGCTGTCTTGTCTCCATTGTATATTCTTGCCTCATTTATCAAAGATAAGGTGACCATATGTGTGTAGGTTTATCTCTGGGATTTCTATCCTGTTCCATTGATCTATATTTCTGTTTTTGTGTCAGTACCATACTGTCTTGATTACTGTAGCTTTGTAGTATAGTCTGAAGTCTAAGAGCCTGATTCTGCCAACTCTGTTTTTCTTTCTCAAGATTGCTTTGGCTATTCAGGGTCTTTTGTATTTCCATACAAATTGTGCAATATTTTCTTCTAATTCTGTGAAAAATGCCATTGGTAGTTTGATAGGGATTGCATTGAATCTGTAGATTGCTTTGGGTAGTATAGTCATTTTCACAATGTTGATTCTTCCAATCCAAGAACATGGTATATCTCTCTATCTGTTTGTACCATCTTTAATTTCTTTCATCAGTGTCTTATAGTTTTCTGCATACAGGTCTTTTGTCTCCTTAGGTATGTTTATTCCTAGGTATTTTATTCTTTTGATTGCAATGGTAAATGGGAGTGTTTCCTTAATTTCTCTTTCAGATTTTTCATCATTAGTGTATACGAATGCAAGAGATCTCTGTGCATTAACACCATACACAAAGATAAACTCAAAATGGATTAAAGACCTAAATGTAAGGTCAGACACTATAAAACTCTTAGAGGAAAACAGAGGCAGAACACTCTATGACATAAATCACAGCAAGATCCTTTTGACCCACCTCCTAGAGAAAGGGAAATAAAAACAAAAGTAAACAAATGGGACTTAATGAAACTTAAAGGCTTTTGCACAGCAAAGGAAACCATAAACAAGATGAAAAGACAACCTCAGAATGGGAGAAAATATTTGCAGATGAAGCAACTGATAAGGGATTAATCTCCTGAATATACAAACAGCTCATGCAGCTCAATATCAAAAAGACAAACAACCCAATCAAAAAATGAGCAGAAGACCTAAATAGACATGTTTCCAAAGAAGACATACAGATGGCCAAGAGGCACTTGAAAAGATGCTCTACATCATCTCCCCTCAATGGACTTGAGGGGAGAATGGACACAGGGAGGGGGAAAGGTAAGCTGGGACGAAGTGAGAGAGTGGCATGGACATATATACACTACCAAATGTAAAATAGCTAGCTAGTGGGAAGCAGCTGCATGGCACAGGGAGATCAGCTCAGTGCTTTGTGTCCACCTAGAGGGGTGGGAGGGAGACACAAGAGGGAGGAGATATGGGGATATATGTACATGTATAGCTGATTCACTTTGTTGTAAAGCAGAAACTAGCACACCATTGTAAAGCAATTATACTTCAATAAAGATGTTAAAAAAAAATCAGGTTTACCTGCTGACCCAGTGGGATTAAAAGAAGAGTTAGAATCAAGGAGAAATTTTACTGTCATTCACAGTGGAGGGGACCAGAATTTTTAAAACCGAATCCTGTTTTCATCCACTTGGTTCCCTAAGGCCATTTCTCAGCACTGCTCCTCTGTGTCCCATGGAGACCAACGAAAGAGTTGTGTTAGCCGCTCAAAGATTTTGCCAATTATCTTTTTGGTTTTCCCAGATTTCTACTTAAAAAAAATTAAGACAATACATTAATTGATTTGAAAGAGAAATTATACAATGTAGTCAATTGAAAAGACCAAGTTCACTCTACTTATCACCATTTACACTCTATTAATATATCTCACACTGCTAATATTATAGAGTTTATAGCAGCAACCTCATGACAGGCCAAAATTGAAAATGGTCAAACTTGACCATAAATTGAAATGCTCTAAATTAGCTATGAGATTTTTAAATTCTAAAAAATCAACCACTTCCCATAATCAAGTCAATTTTGTTTTACAAAGAAAAAATAATTTCCCTAAATTCATTTTCTACAATTTTTCTTAATGTTTTCTCTGTTTCTATCAAGTTTGTGTTAGGGTTTTTGTATGAATCTCATTGTTTTTTCAATAACTGCTTTCTCTGCACCCTTTCATTGAATGAGTTTAGCTCTTCTCCTGTGTTGATAAGTTGATTATTCCATTTTGATGTCTCTTATGTTTCACAATTTTTCAAGTTCCAGAAGGGTAAGGGGATGCATAAGAATGTTTAGAAAAATTGTAAAAGCAAATCCACAAATCCACTGCAGTTTCTGATGTGTCTTATGATGTAAGCATCACTATTATTGTGCAATAGCCTTTTCCAAGCAAACAAACACAACATATAGTGATTTACTGTTATCTGAGTTATGAGGGTACAGGAAGAGAGTGAGAAGACAGAGAGAAAGAAAGAGAGAGAGTGAATATATATTATTGATTATATTTTCACCGGGGTATTCATTTACTTCAGTTGCAAAGAGATACTGTGCAAATTAAATCAGACTCCTTTCTAGAATGCCTTTATTCCTTGTACACTTTCTCCCAGCAGAGGTTTCCCTCTCATTGATTTAAGCCAGGGAATTCAAGTTAATGACTTCTACATAAAAGTTCTTTCTTATGGCTTTTCCAAAGATGTTTTTGGCATCTCAGAGGAAATCAATTTGTTCTCAAACATGTTTTTATTTCAGCTACTTGCCTTTAGTAAAATTTGAATTTACAATACCTCAAGTACATTTTATTTCCTTGACAGGTTTCCTGCAAAATTAAGGGATTAAACAAGCATCAAATGTTTCATCTGGGACAGTGGATAAAGAGACTACAGAGGAACAATATGCTAAGATTTCCAAATAAAGTAACTGTGGCTTTACAATTTTATATAAAGCCAAATAATTGTCAGGTGGAGGGCAAGTAAAATATGTTTGTACACTCAAGTTTGCATTTCACTTGTAGCTCTTGTGCAAACTATGTTAACTTAAAAAAAAATAGGATAGAAAGTAATCAGAAGACAGATAGAAAGTAATCAGAAGACAGCAAATTAGGGGAATGACTGGAATAAAAACAATCTACAGGGCAAAATGGAAGTAACTCTGAAAATAGAAATAAATCTATACCCATCAGTAATTAAATGTCATATCTATCCATAATTAAACATGTCCATTGAAAGAAAACTATTTTCAAATCTATGATGTTTACAAGAGACTTAACTAATGCTCAATGACACAAAAGTTGAAAATACAGGGATGCAAAGACCAAAACTATGCAACTTTTACCAAAATATATGTTGAAAGATATATTAATATTCTGTAAAAAATAATTTAAAAAAAATAAGCAGGAATAAAATGGTCGTCCACAAAATAAAGATAAGAACCATGAACCAAAACTTTCTAAAAATTAGTGCATAGTACATAAACACTAATAATGCACTCTTAACCTTCCTACACTGTTGGTGGGAATGTAAACTGGTGCAACCACTATGGAGAACAGTATGGAGGCTCCTTTAAAAACTAAAAATAGAGTTATCATATGATCCAGCAATCCCACTCCTGGGCAAATATCCAGAAAAGACAAAAACTCTAGTTTGGAAAGATACATTCACCCCAATGTTCATAGCACCACTATCTACAATAGCTAAGACATGGAAACAACCTAAGTGTCCATCAACAGATGAAAGGTTAAAGAAGTTATGGTATATATATCTGCATAAGGCTCATCATGTACAAGGGAACCACACCATTCATGGTTGACTTATCAAAATCAGTGCAGGATGTAAGGTAATGAGAGGACATATTCAAAGTGCTGTTAAAATTTCAAAGAATTTGCATATGCTCCTTTAATTCTCCCTGTTTTTATATCGAGAGAGTCAGTCCATTTATTCTTTTTTAAAACTTTATCCAGGTATAATGATGTACATTATATCGCACACATTTAAAGTGTACAATATGACAAATTTTGACATATCCATACACCCTTCAAACTGTATAATTAATATCCATTAATTTCAAAATTTTCTTCATACTTCTCGATAATCCATTCTTTACTCTCTCCCCACCACTATCCTCAGGCAATCACTGATATGTTTTCTGTCAACAGATATTAGTATGTATCTTTTTTTAAAAATACATTTATTTATTTATTTTTGGCTGTGTTGCCTCTTCGTTGCTGTCCACAGTCTTTCTCTAGGTTGCGGTGAGCAAGGGCTACTCTGTTGCGGTGTGCGGGCTTCTCATTGTGGTGGCTTCTCTTGTTGCAGAGCATGGGCTCTAGGTGTGCAGGCTTCAGTAGTTGTGGCACGTGGGCTCAGTAGTTGTGGCTCCCAGGCTCTAGAGGGCAGGCTCAGTAGCTGTGGCACACGGGTTTAGTTGCTCTGCGGCAGGTGGGATCTTCCTGGACCAGGGCTCGAACCCGTGTTCCCTGCCTTGTCAGGTGGATTCTTAACCATTGCACCACCAAGGAAGTCCCTAGTATGTATCTTTTAGAATTTCATTTAAATGGAGTCATAAAGGGCATATTCATTTTTATCACACTTCTTTTATCCAGATTAATTGTTTTCAGATTTGTCCTGGTTGTTAAATGTACAGCTGAATAGTGTTCTATTGTATGGACATGAAACTCTTTGTTTAATCATTCAACTGTTGATGGACTTTTGGATTGTTTCCAGTTTTTTTTGCTCTGACAAATAGAGCTGCTATGAACATTTGCATGTAAGTTTTTGCATGATTGTATATGTCTTCATTTTCTTTGCTTAAATATTTAGTAGTAGAATGGCTAGGTCATATTACATGTCTAAGCTTCACTGTTTACAGAACTGCCAATTATTTTAAAAGTGGTTATACCATTTGAAAGTCGTACCAGCAGTGAATGAGAGTTTCAATTGCTCCACATTCTAGTCAACACTAAGGCCAGTCTTTGCATTTTTAGCCATTCTAATATGTGCATAATGGTAACTCACTGTGGTTTCAATTTGTCTTTCCTTAAAAACTATGATATTAAACATTTTTCATGTTCTTAACCTTCATTTCATATTAGTTCTAAAAGTAACTACTACATCTAATAGCAGTAACTTTTGGCAGTAACTTTTATTTTCCAAAGTCATTTCTTCTGTTTATAAATCTTTGGTTTTTATTCACTTTCCTGAATATCTTAAATCTGTTACACTACTGTCTTCTAGACTGAAGTATTACTATTAAAATATCTGATCTAGTCTGATTTTATTTTCCTTTCATGTTACTTGTTGTTTGGCTAGGTGACCAGAGGGATATTTTTCTTTTACTTTAAATGTCCAATTTTAATAGAACATGTCTTGCTATTGATTGTTTTGAGTCTGAATTCTTCTGCATGTGATGTGCTTAGTTAATATGTAGCATCAAATCTGGGTTGTTTTTTTTTTTCTGGAAGATTTTCTTGAATTATAGTTTTTAGTATTTGTTTTGTTCTTTTGATTTGGCTTTGCATTCCAATGTCTGCTATTATACATATTTTGAATCTTCATTGCCTGTATTCACTTATTTTTCACATTTTCTCCAAGCTTTTATATATCTTTATTCATGAATATACATTGGCACTTAGTTTTTGTTGGTAATGTTTCCCAGTGGATTTTGTTTTAGCTATCCATTGGGTTGTCCCAAAAGTTTCTCTGTTTATTATTATGTGGGGAAAGAGGAAGATTTATGTTCTAGGTCACATTTTCTATCTTTCCAGGATTTCCTTTGTGTGTGAATTTTTACATATAATTTTCTTTATACCTATAATTATTTAAAATATTTTTGAATTTCTAAAAGACTTTAAATTGTTTTAAATATTTTTTAATTGACATCCAACTAAATTTCAGTGTCATCAGAGAATGTGGCCTGTATGGTACTTATTATTAAAGTTTTTGGACTTCTGTAATTATAATATGTGATTACTGTTTGTTAATGTTTTATTTATGGTTGGAAGGAATGAAATTTTTATTGTTAGATATTGAAACTCTGTACTTCTTTCATCTTATTTTGTATATTATCCAACTATATCAGATTTCTTTTGATTATTACTTAGGGATTATTTTTTCCCTAGCCTTTTATAATTAAACCTTCTGTAGTCTTAAGTTTTAATTAGATTTAATTTAAATAGCATACTGCTGGATTTTTTTAACTCATTTTTGAAGTTTTACTAGAGTTCCTAGTCCATTTAAACTTATTGTGATGATGAAGATAGTTAGCTAAATTTACTTCCACTATCTTATTTTGTGTTTAATATTTGCCTCATCTTTTCTATGCTTTGTTATTTATTTTCCTTAATGTTCTGTTTGGGATAGATTGGATTTTTCTCAGTATATATTTTTCTTCTCTTTGTTCAAATATTTTAATTCTACTTGTGCAATATTAGAGACCCCATTAGAGATTTGGGGATTTAAAATTAAGTTAAAATGGTATACAATTTATCAGTCTATTAATCATTTTTCTCAAAAACAAAAAGTTTCCTGAGCATTTTAACTTTGTCCATATTCTAGCAATTTTTATGCTTTTTTCCCCTACTACATTAGTTTCCATCTTTCAGGTTTAACCAATGAGAAGAGATATTAGTGGCTTATAATATATTTCTTAAATTGGATCTTACAGATATATTTTTATCTCTACATAAATATCATCAATCTAAATAGTCATTTGAAAATATTTCAGGATTATAATGCTTAATACAAGTGAATTTTCAATTTCCCCTTTTACTCTGAGTTTGCATGTATTGTGCCTCCTGTCATTTTCCTTCATTATTTGACCCATTCATCAAGATACTTGGCAGGTATGTTTTATAAATGGCAGCTATATCAAGTAAAGCTGAAAATTCAAATCGCCTTTAATTCTGAAATTCCACATATTGGTATACATCTCATCGAAGCTCCTATACAAGGAGACACATTGAATAATTTTCTTAGCAGTATTGCATTTAGTACCAAAGATTGGAAATAGGAGAATGACACATAAAGTGTTACATGCCAATGCAAAAGAATGCTGAGAAAAGTGCCTTAAAATGAAATTTTAAATAGACATATGCACACATGTTATAAAATATACACACACACTTATAAATTCACAGTAAAGATGAACCTTAATTCCTGCTTAATGCTGATAAGGGTGTTGAAGCAATAAAATTGTTACTGAAAGCAACCCCAAATAGCATGAGAACCTGGGTACCTAGAACTCAACCAAGACTACTGAAGTAGAAGATCTTGAAAATGTAACCCAGATCAATGTTTTTCCTATCTGAACTTATCTGAGACAGGGAATCATATATCAATGACAAACAAATCTCAGAGGACTTTAAAATGAGGCAGAGAAAGAATACCTCAGAGCACCCACACTATCTGCCATGCACATTTATCGGTCCAAAATAATACAGTAATAAAATTAGCAGGGCTATGCTAATCATGAGTATAAATATGCTTTATAGCACACTTTTTATCCAATAAGCATTTGGTGGGAATTGGAAATATGGAAGAAAGAGAAAGGAAATGTAAAAATTAGGAAACCAGGATTTTCTAATAGGAACATGTTGAAAAAGCAGTATTAACCCTCATCTCTAAGTTCTTGTTTACTTTTAGTTCTATATGGAGTTATTTAGAAATTAGGATCAGTAAGGAAGAAGAGCAAGATCCAGAGATGTGGCAGAGCTTAGAGTTTCAAGTGATTTTGAGTAGAGCCAGCATATGGCTGTAATTAGACATCACTCCCTGCATACAGATGTACTGAAAGATATGGGAAAATCACAGCTGTGGCTTAAGGATTTCTGAGGACGCTAAGAAAACAAAGTAATTGGAGTCCCATAATAACACATAGACAAAGGACTTCAAACATCAAGTTACCTAGCATAGGGAAGAAATTCCGTTAATTTCTTTTATCTTTTAATTAGGTTGTCAATTATTTGCTTGAATACTTCCAAGTATGGTGAACTCACGATTATCTTGAGACAGACTTCTTCCTGGCTGGAGAATTCTGAATGTTAGAATTTTCTTTCTAGGATGTGTTAAAATCTACATCCATGTAAAGGGGTAAGGAGAGTAAACTTTAAGGCAAATTACAGTAAATAATCATTTTGGAGAAGAAAATCAGACAAAAATTTCTAAGCAGAGAACTCTAAAAGACAATTCTCTACATCTTTCAATTAGGGTTTATTGGTAGTTTTGGAGTTCATAAATTACATATCTATCAGAGGAAATCTGACATCAATCAGGGAAATGCATCAGAAGGCTATTAGCATGAAAGTCCACAGTTAAAAATTAAATAAACAGATAACAGGTCTTTTGTGCATTGAATTAAAAGAATGATTTTGTAAAATAAGTGTAGGAGGCATAAAGTTTCTTACTCTGATAAGTGACACAAGGGAAAATTTTAGTATATAAATTTATTTCAGGGTTGGCTTTCATAATGACTGAAGTTGTAACAAAGGCCAAGGGCAGAAACAAGTTCCAACTATAATCTAGAAGAAACTTGGAAGAAGTTTACATTCAGAGGGAGATCCACATAGTAGATATCAGGGAGATAGTCTTCCTAAAAAGCTAGAAGTCTTGAAGCAAAAATACTGACTTACAGAAATACAGTGATTGACTGAGCTTTTTATGCCAGGATAAAGGCATATAAAGTTGTTTAATTTGGTTCAAGAACCAGGAGATTTGGTTGTCTGTAAATTTCTCCTTAAACTAAAGTAGAATTAATTCTCTAAGGCCACTATGGAATCATCTTTATTCTCCCACTGTGGAGCACAGGCTCCGGACGCGCAGGCTCAGCGGCCATGGCTCATGGGCCCAGCCACTCCACAGCATATGGGATCTTCCTGGACCAGGGCATGAACCCACATCCCCTGCATCAGCAGGCAGACTCTCAACCACCGTGCCACCAGGGAAGCCCTAACCTACATTTTTAAATGATAGTGTCGTCTGGAACAAAATCCTGTTTGGAACTTAATTCCTTCCAATGTATCAAATAGATAATTCCATTATTTTCTTCCTTTTGTATTATCTGTTGAAAAGTCAGCTATCTGTCCTATTGTTGCTCCTTTGAAAACAATATGCCTTTTATTCTCAGACTGCTTTAAACAGATTTGTTTCAATTTGATTTCCATAGTCTGACTATGATGTGTTTGATATGGTTTATCCTGCTTGAGGTTCACATACCTCGATGAATACAGGGGTTTAAAAATAGCATTCCAGTCATTATTTCTTCAAATACATCTTCTGCTGTTGGGTGTCTAGTTACATATCTGTTAGTTCCTTTCACTGTTTCTCTTATATCCCTATGGATTTTTCTTTATTTTATATTCTTTTTCCTCTCTGTTCTTCAGTTTGTATATTTACAATTAAATAGTCTCCCAATTCCCTAATCCCATGTTCTTCCTGCTGAATATGCTGCTAAACTCTTTTTAATGATTTTTTTAATTTCAGAAGTTATATTTTCTCCTCCTGGGAATCCCCAATATTTTCCTACCATAGATTCCAGAGATAGATGTTATCTATCTCTTCCTCAGCATGCTTGAACAAATCAATTAAAGTTATTTTAAACTTATCAGATAATTTCACTATCTTAGTCAACTTCAGTCTGTTAGGTCTGTTTCTATTATCCATTTTTCCCCTTAGTTTAAATTCAGAGGTTTCTGTCCTTTCTCATATGTAAAAATAAAAAAATGATCTAAGGACATTGTGATCGTGTCCTTAAATGTGTGATTGTGTCCTTAAATGTGTGTCAACTTGACTACACTTTCCAGAATGCCCTTTCATTTATGTTTCCAGTTAGTGTAGGCCATAAGGAAAATTCGTGGGAGACTGAGGGTGGAAAGGAAGCAGCAGCCATTTTTTGTAGCTTGTATATGTTGCTGCTGATCTGCTGATTCCTTTCATTGGCATGATGTAGAAGGTACTTAGCACCTAATTTAACCTTAATTATTTCTGTAAAGGCCCTATCTCCAAATAAGTTACATTAGGGGTTAGGGTGTCAAAATATGAATTTTGGGCAAGGGCGTGGACCACAAACATTCAGTCTGTACCAGGGAAGCTACTTGATATTTCCAATACTCTCTCTTTGAAATTAATATATGTAATGTTAAATAGACATTTTACTTTTGATTAATTCTTGAGTTAGGAACTCATTTGAAATGTAATAATTCTAATGGCATCAACTGTATTAACATTATCATATTTCTCATTGGAATAATTGATGCATTATATTATGCTAATAAGTTTCCTAATAGTAAAGATCCTTCTGATCCTCTACTTGGATGAGCTAGAAGTTAATTTTAATCCATATCAGATAAGAAGAAGTAAAGCTGTCACTGTTTGCAGATGACATGATACTATACATAGAGAATCCTAAAGATGCTACCAGAAAACTACTAGAGCTAATCAATGAATTTGGTAAAGCAGCAGGATACAAAATTAATGCACAGAAATCTCTTGCATTCCTATACACTAATGATGAAAAATCTGAAAGAGAAATTAAGGAAACACTCCCGTTTATCATTACAACAAAAAGAATAAAATACCTAGGAATAAACCTACCTATGGAGACAAAAGACCTTGATGCAGAAAACTATAAGACACTGATGAAAGAAATTAAAGATGATACAAACAGATGGAGAGATATACCATGTTCTTGGATTGGAAGAATCAACATTGTGAAAGTGACTATACTTCCCAAAGCAATCTACAGATTCAGTGCTATCCCTATCCAACTTTCAATGCCATTTTTCACAGAACTGGAACAAAAAATTTCACAATTTGTATGGAAACACAAAAGTCCCCGAATAGCCAAAACAATCTTCAGAAAGAAAAATGGAGATGGCGGAATCAGGCTCCCTGACTTCAGACTATACTACAAAGCTACAGTAATCAAGACAGTATGATACTGTGGTATCATCTCACACGGGTCAGAATGGCCATCATCAAAAATTCTACAAACAATAAATGCTGGAGAGGGTGTGGAGAAAAGGGAACCCTCTTGCACTGTTGGTGGGAATGTAAATTGATACAGCTGTATGAGAGCAGTATGGAGTTTCCTTAAAAAACTAAGAATGGAACTACCATACGACCCAGCAATCCCACTACTGGGCATATACCCTGAGAAATCCTAATTCAAAAAGAGTCACGTACCACAATGTTCATTGCAGCTCTATTTCCAATAGCCAGGTCATGGAAGCAACCTAAGTGTCCATTGACAGATGAATGGATAAAGAAGATGTGGCATATATATACAAAGGAATATTACTCAGCCATAAAAAGAAACGAAATTTAGTTATTCGTAGTGAGGTGAATGGACCTAGAGTCTGTCATACAGAGTGAAGTAAGTCAGAAAGAGAAAAATAAATACTGTATGCTAACACATATATATGGAATCTAAAAAAAAAAAAGACATGGTTCTGAAGAACCTAGAGGCAAGACGGGAATAAAGACACAGACCTACTAGAGAATGGCCTTGAGGACACGGGGACGGGGAAGGGTAAGCTGGGACAAAGTGAGAGAGTGGCATGGACATATATACACTACCAAATATAAAATCGATAGCTAGTGGGAAGCAGCCACATAGCAAAGGGAGATCATCTCAGTGCTTCGTGACCACCTAGAGGGGTGGGATAAGGAGGGTGGGAGGGAGTGTGATGCAAGAGGGAAGAGTTATGGGGACATATGTATACGTATAGCTGATTCACTTTGTTATAAATCAGAAACTAACACACCATTGTAAAGCAATTATACTCCAATAAAGATGTTAAAAAATAAATAATAAAATAAAGTGGTGATGACCTGAAAAAAAAAAAAGTAGGGTATGTGTAAAATAATTCTGCATCATCCAAACAATGGAAAACTTTGCAACCATAGAAGGAATAGGAAAAAAAATCATACACTGATATGAAGTTTCTTCCTGTTTACACAATTATGTTAAAAAAAAAAAAGTAAGTTGCAAAGCAAAGTATATACCATATTAGCATTTAAAAAGAAGATATGGATATATAAATATTTATATATTGATGTATATAATACTTTTATATCTGTATATATGTACATGTGTATCTTTTAAAATATTTATTTATTTATTTGGCTGCACCAAGTCTTAGTTGTGGCATGCGAGCTCTCTTAGTTGCAGCATGTGAACTCTTAGTTGCAGCGTGTGGGAGCTAGTTGCCTGACCAGGGATCAAACTTGGGGCCCATGCATTGGGAGCATGGAGTCTTAGCCACTGGACCACAAAGGAGGTCCCTACATGTGTATGTTTATGTATATTATGCACATATATAAATATGCAAACTATATCAGGAAGTGGTCCAGGGTAGCATTGCCAAGGAAATGTGGAGATGACTCTTTTCTGTCCTTACCTGCTACCCTCAGATCCATGATGGCCTCCTCATAGGTGTCACCGTCTTTAAAGAAAGAGTGGTACTGCCCCCCATCAAGAACACTGATTGTGGATCCTGAGGGTCACTTTGCCCTCTCCCAGCGTGCCCTTCAGAAGCACTGTGTGATTCATATAGCTGTAGTGCTTTTTCCAGAGAGTTCTTCCCCATCCTTGTACAGGTAAACCAGACGGGAAGAGTGCTCGTGAAACCACACTGTGGCAGGGACAGCTGGCAGCAGAGCTCAGCACTTTTGCCCGCCAGGACCACCTGGTGGCTCCTGGAGCTGCTCACAGTGAAGTGCTCTGCGGAAGAAGTCCGAGACCGGATTTATTCTGAAGGCCACAGGAGAATGCATCACCTAGGTCCCTCTGCTCTGGACACATGGGTCTTCTTCCTGATTCTTGATGCCAAGTCCTTTCTGACTTCAGAACTTTGCTCTCAGAGATATCTTTGCTCTGACAGCAGTGCTTTTCTCTCAGACCCTCCCATCACTGCCTCCTTCTTACCTCTCAGGTCCCAGCTTAAATGTCAACTCCTTAGAGAAAAATTTTATCACCATCCACTTAACATTTCCCGTAATCATATCTTCAGTAGCACATATCATTACCTGATACTTTTAATTCCTGTCTTTATTTTCTCTCATAACCAACTAATATGTAAGCCACACAACAACAGAGTCTCTATCTTTTTAAAAAATTCTCTTTATTATCCCCAGTCCATAAAGCATTGCCTGAATGTGGTAGGCACTCCATAAATATTTAATAAAGGAATGTGGATAGTCCCCAATATTGAGAGGTGGGAGGTGGACCGCTATTGCTGAACAACAGCCTTTACTTATCAGATACACCAGCTGCTTTTTTCAGTATCAGTTTTTGGCGAGTTAAAAATGGCCACAAATATTTTGATGCTCCATCCATGAAGAGAAAGTGCCTATGTCCCCTCCTCTTAAAACTGTGTTCTGATATTGCTTTGCTCAACAGAATATGGCAGAAGACAACCTGCAATAGTTTCTGGGTCTGTCTTAAGAAATGAGCTGGTCTCATTTGTCTTTTTGTTGTTGTTGTTGTTTTTGTACCATTCTTTCTGGAAGCCGTCAGCAGCCATGTACAAAGTCTGACAACCCTGAGACCATCATGACAGAAAGGCCATGGGTTAACATGTCAGTTGACAATCCCAGGGGATCCCAACCTTCCAGCCTACTCCACCGAAGGGCTAGACATGTGAATGAAGCCACCTTGAGCCCTTTGGAACACTCCACCCACTAGCTGAATATACCAAGAGACCTCAGTCTATGTCATGTGGAACAGAAGAGTCACGCAGCTGAGCACTGGCCAGAATTCCTACCCAACAAGATGTGAGATATAATAAAATGGTTGCTTTAAATCACTAATTTGGGGGATAATTTTCTATGAAGCTATAGGTAACTATAACAAGCTCCTCCCATAATCTTAGTTTTTCCTCTTTTTGATTATGCCAGATTCATTCCTGTCTCTGTCAAGAGTGTTTATCCTTTTCACTGTAAGGTATCCAAATTATCAGACTTAAGGCCTATTGCTCTAAGAGAAATTTGTGGACAGCTCCAGCTCACGCCAACGTCTCCTTTATCTGAGGTCCTACTAAACTTATAATTCATATCATCACATAAATGATCGTGGTTTGTTCTTAAATATAAGGGATCTATTCATTATGACTACTTGTCGGTGAGAACTTGAGTCTCCCGAGAGTAGATATTAGCCAGGTATCTGTCTCTTCTCCTTGGCACAGCATTGCAGCATGGAGCTGGGGCTCAGAAAGACACAGAAACTGAAATAACATTTTATAATCATAGGTTGTTTTAACACTAATTTCTATCCTCAGAACTAGAACAGAAAGGGTAGAATCTGAGGAACAGCAGTGAAAAAGCCTCCTCATTTTCTTCACTGTCATTTACCTTCACTATTTTTAATTATAGATGTGACACACTATGAAAAAGAAGTAGATATCCCTACCTGAGGTGATTACTATCATCTGTGTAAGAGGAGAATGACCACTGAGTATCCAGCTACGTAAGAAAATGCCGGCTCCATCACACCTGGAAAATGAAAGAGCAATTGTGGGATCAGGCAACAAGAATCATGGTAACTCAGAAAAAAAAACAGAGAATTTTGAAATCCTGTCTTTTGAGAGAATTCCCTTTGATGTGCAACTAAACGATTTAGTCAAACCACAGGTGTCGGACCCACTGAGATTATGTCTTTTCCTCTCTCCTTCCTGTGCCTTTACTGTGGCTCATTGTCTTCATTAGATTACTATTGTGAAGGGCATCTGTGGTAGACGAGAGCATAAATGGTGTACAGAACCCAGATATGCATATGCCACACTCACTTGGCCTCATCTGCATCTTGGCTTAAGCTACTTGCTCAGTTCAGAGACCTGGCTACTGCCTCTGAGGTTACCTCACTTCTTAATGGGAACACTTGTGTGCCCTCTCCTCTGGGCGACAAGCCAGCTTTAGCAAAACATTCATAATCCCACTGTTATTGGCAGGGTCTGACCTGCCTGGATCCATGGACCTTCTGGCTCCACCCACTACTTCTACATTCAAAGGAAATGACACATCAGGGAGGTGGGATCTAGATTCCCCAGCAGCTGCCCAGAAGGTCTGTGTAAAAAAAAATCAGGTAGAACGGTGTGTAAAAAGTATCAGACAGAATGCTGTGTTAACTGCCTGCCAGATAAACTTGGATCAGTCAGATACAAGAAATTAGAAGAAGTAAGAAGATAAATGCCTGTCCTTTCTTGCTTTATCTCCTAATTTCCCCCCTCACTCTTGCTGCCTAAATTGCTACCCTACTCCAATAAACATTTAGTAATAATTTGGACACGGGCTCTTTTTTCTAGGGATCCTAAACAGGGAAAAAACAAACAAACAAACAAACACTGCTTAAGTATGGAGTTACATATTAGCATGCTGGAATTAGGAACATGTATTTGGTTTCATATACTCAACAGTTAAGCAACATCTGGTTCACGAAGAATCTCAAATATGTCAATAAATAAAATGCTAGATTTTACCTGCTGGAAAACGGAGTGCATAAATGCAAAATATAAGCTGTGTAAATCTGTTTTGAGATGCGTGTGTTACAATACAAGAATATAAAATAATGTATTAAAGGAGAGAAAAGTTACAGGTAAGGTGTCTCTTGCAGTGATTTAATATATCCATTTAAAAAATAAGTGGAATTGGAAAGAGTGTGATAGATGAAAGCAGTGTCAAAGAGTAGGGGTAGATATTTGCAAAACATCAACTGATTAAGGGCTCATATCAAAATTTTAATTTTAAAAATTATTTTTAAGGTAGATACGCTGAAAGAAAAATAGTTAAAGGACCTGAACAATCTCAGCATAGAAAATACCCAAATAGCAGTAAAGATAAGAAACGGTAGAGACCCTCGTTAAGAATCAGGAAAATGCATATTAAAACCACAATGCAATGTCACACTCACTAGAATGGGTACCATAAAAAAGGCTGACAATACCAAGTTTTGATGAGGCTGCGGTGTGATGCAGTGCACAGGGCATTTCTCATGTTCATGGCTGGTGAGAGTACAGTGGTAGGATGATATTTGAAAGCACTTTAGCATCTTCTACTAGAGTTGAAAATAAACATAGCCTATGATCCAGCAATTCTACTTCAGGAACATAATCAATAGAAATGTATGCACAAATGCACAAAAGACATATGCAATACATTTCCAGATAACATTAATGGTAATAACTAAACTGGAACAATACAATAAGCCTAAACATACAAGCCAAGAGGGAGAAAAGGAGGAGGAGCTGCAGCCTCACAGACTTACTGAGTTGCTCCTGCAGAAAGTGGGGAGAGAGAGGGAAAAGCAGGGGACGGGGATGGCACGGCCATTTATCTGTCTGTCTCCTCATTCGCTCTCCCCCCTTGTTCTGCTCACTCCTGGTGTCAGCCTATCCTCCTTCCCAAACCCTCCCATTCCCCCGCTGGAGCGCCCCCTTCACTTTCCTTCTCGTCCTCTGTGTTTCTCCTCTCTTTCTTCCCTTCCCCCTCTAGCATTGCCACCTTCTCTCCTACACGCACGCAGGCATATAAACGTAGGTTTTTGAAGCTGTCTGCCTGTTGACCCCGCTATTTTCATGTTTCCAACAGGTTTTTCTTCCCCCAATCCCTCAGCTGCTGCCCCTGCTGCTCAGGAGGTCAGATCTGCCACTGATGGTAGTACCAGCACCACCCCGCCCTGGTGTAATACCAGCACCACCACTCACCTCTGCCAAGAAGAGAAAGTTAAACAGCAGCAGTAGCGGCAGTAACAGTAGTAACGACAGAGAAGACTTTGATTCCACCTCTCCCTCCTCTTCCACTCCTTTACAACCTAGGGATTCGGCACCCCCTTCAACCTCGTCCTTCTCCTGCCTGGGGGTTTCAGTGGCTGCTCCCAGCCACGTATGGATACAGAAGAAGCTGCGTTTTGAAGACACCCTGGGGTGTGTAGGGTTTGATGCGAAGATGGCTGAGGAATCCTCCTCCTCCTCTTCACCTTCACCAACTGCTGCAACATCTCAGCAGCAGCAACTTAAAAATAAGAGTATATTAATCTCTTCTGTGGCTTCAGTGCATCACACAAACGGCCTAGCCAAATCTTCTACCACCGTCTCTAGTTTTGCCAACAGCAAGCCTGGCTCTGCTAAGAAGTTAGTGATCAAGAACTTTAAAGATAAGCCTAAATTACCAGAAAGCTACACAGATGAAACATGGCAGAAACTGCAAAAAGCAGTGGAAGCCTATCCAGGATAGTACTTCAATTAAGAACAATTTAGAAGAACTCTATCAGTCTATGGAAAACCTCTGTTCTTACAAGATTTCTGCAACTTGTGCAAACAGCTGAGGCAGATTTGTGAAGATCACATGAAAGCACAAATTCATCAGTTCAGAGAGGATTCATTGGATAGAGTTCTTTTTTCTAAAGAAGATCGATAGATGTTGGCAAAACCATTGCAGACAAATGATCATGATCAGTAGCAGTTTTTTGTTTCTGGATAGGACTTACGTTCTTCAAAATTCAATGCTGCCGGGCTTCCCTGGTGGCGCAGTGGTTGGGGGTCTGCCTGCCGATGCAGGGGACATGGGTTCGTGCCCCGGTCCGGGAGGATCCCACATGCCACGGAGCGCCTGGGCCCGTGAGCCACGGCCGCTGAGCCTGCGTGTCTGGAGCCTGTGCTCCGCAACGGGAGAGGCCACAGCAGTGGGAGGCCCGCGTACAAAAAAAAAAAAAAAAAAAAAAAATTCAATGCTACCTTCCATTTGGAAAAGGAATAGTGAAGCAATTGATAGAAGTTTACTCCGAAGCCTTTTAAGCATGCTCTCTGATTTGCAAATTTATCAGGATTATTTTGAACAACGATTTTTGGAAGGAACTAACCGATTCTACGCAGCTGAAGGCCAAAAATTAATGCAGGAAAGAGAGGTTCCTGAATATCTTCATCATGTTAACAAACGTCTAGAAGAAGAAGCAGACAGACTTATTACTTACTTAGATCAGACCACCCAAAAGTCATTAATTGCTACTGTGGAAAAACAACTTCTAGGTGAACACTTAACAGAGATTCTTCAGAAAGATTTAAATAAACTCCTTGATAAAAACCGAATTCAAGATTTATCTCACCTGTATCAGCTCTTCAGTAAAGTTCGAGGTGGCATTCAGGTTCTCTTACAGCAATGGATTGAATACATTAAGGCATTTGGTAGCACTATTGTAGTTAATCCTGAAAAGGATAAAACCATGGTTCAAGAATTGCTGGCTTTTAAAGATAAGGTTGACCATATAATTGATATCTGTTTCCTGAAGAATGAAAAACATATCAATGCCATGAAAGAAGCATTTGAAACATTCATTAACAAAAGACCAAACAAACCTGCTGAACTTATAGCTAAGTATGCAGATTCAAAGCTTCTCGCAGGCAACAAAGAAGCTACAGATGAAGAACT
The DNA here is from genome assembly GCF_003031525.2 of Neophocaena asiaeorientalis asiaeorientalis. Classification (NCBI taxonomy): domain Eukaryota; kingdom Metazoa; phylum Chordata; class Mammalia; order Artiodactyla; family Phocoenidae; genus Neophocaena; species Neophocaena asiaeorientalis. The sequence goes on along the minus strand of NW_020172632.1, from coordinate 978,287 downwards.
TGAGAAAATGTTGGATAAGATTATTATATTTATTTATTTTTGTGGTATGCAGGCCTCTCACTGTTGTGGCCTCTCCCGTTGCGGAGCACAGGCTCCGGACGCGCAGGCTCAGCGGCCATGGCTCACGGGCCTAGCCGCTCCACGGCATGTGGGATCTTCCCGGCCCGGGGCACGAACCCGTGTCCCCTGCATCGGCAGGTGGACTCTCAACCACTGCGCCACCAGGGAAGCCCCTATGATTATATTTAGATTCATCTATGGCAAGGATGTTTTTGAGGCCTTCTATAAGAAAGATTTAGCCAAGTGCCTGTTGGGAAGAGTGCATCTGTGGATGCTGAAAAATCAATGCTGTCCAAACTTAAACATGAATGTGGAGCTGCTTTCACCAGCAAACTTGAAGGAACGTTTAAAGACATGGAACTTTCTAAAGACATCATGATTCAATTCAAACAGTATATGCAGAACCAGAATGTACCTGGGAATATTGAATTAACTGTGAATATCCTGACGGTGGGTCATTGGCCAACATATGTGCCTATGGAAGTTCATTTACCACCAGAGGTGGTAAAATTTCCGGAGATTTTCAAGACCTTTTACCTAGGCAAACATAGTGGCAGGAAACCTCAGTGGCAGTCAACCCTAGGACGCTGTGTGCTAAAGGCAGAATTTAAAGAGGGTAAAAAGGAACTCCAGTTCTCTCTTTTGCAAACACCGGTGCTGCTGATGTTCAATGAGGGAGAGGAGTTAAGTTTGGAAGAGATCAGGCAGGCTACGGGAATAGAGGCTGGAGAGTTAGGGAGAACCCTGCAGTCATTGGCCTGTGGCAAAGCTAGAGTTCTGATGACAAATCCAAAGGGTAAAGCTATAGAAGATGGTGACAAGTTCATTTGTAATGACGATTTCAAGCACAAACTTTTCAGGATAAAGGTCAATCAAATTCAGATGAAAGAAATGGTTGAGGAACAAGCAAGCACTACAGAAAGAAGAGTATATCGGGACAGTATGAAATGGATGCTGCAATTGTTCAAATTATGAAGATAAGAAAGACGCTTAGCCACAACCTTCTTGTTTCGGAAGTGTACAACCAGTTGAAATTTCCCGTAAAGCCTGCTGATCTTAAGAAGAGAAGAGAATCCTTAACTGACCTGGACTACATGGAAAGAGATAAAGAAAATCCAAACCAGTACAACTATATTGCATAAAATGTTGGCCTTGGAGCATTTGGTGTCATAAGCAGTAGCCAGTGGATAAACTAACCTGTCATTACTTGACTTCTTTTATACTACCAATGACCAGATGAAGCAGTGTAATGGAAATAGTTGAGTGGCTTTTCAGCGGTTAACATGCCCATTTAAAGAGTAATACTTACCTTTAAGAAGAATGTTGTTGAACACTTTGCATGTTATTTAGTATGATGTGCAGAAAACTAAAAGTACCTGGTCTTCATGATTACTATTTGGAACTGGGGAAGAGGTCCCTATGGCTATTTTAAAAAAAGAGGAGGAATGTTCTTATGTACCATTAATTATGAAGCAAAAGGTTTATTTGCTTAAAATGTCATTTAAAGATACTTAAACTGCATGCAAACTTTATTTACTGTACAGAGTACTGGATGTATTTATCAAATAGAAAAACCACTCTGGACTTGGTTGTTCACCTGTTTTGTGATTTCCCTTGAAGAGAAAAATAAGTTGTCATAGCTATTGATATTTTACTAAGTAATGTTCTGTTACACTGAAAGGGATGTTTTTAAAAACTTTATTTGGAAACAAGTTTTCAAGCAGAGGGACAGTTGCTTACGTGGTCTTGTATACACACAACCTAAAATGTTCCCATGGGATGTGTGTATATGGTTCAGCCCTGAGTTTACTGTGCTGATTAACAGGTACTTATAAAAATAGCTGAAATAGAAAAGTGCTGGTCAGTTGTACTAGAAGAACATGGTAGGAGAGAAATATCCAACTCTTCATATTAAAAATGAATATAATATGAACATCACAAAAGAGAACAAAACCCACGTGTTTTGTAACTTTTTACAAGAGCAAAAATTCATAAACTAGTTTTCAACTTCCTTTAGACGTTAATGTTGTTTGGACAGTTTTGTCTTTAACTTGGACCAATTGTAGATTCTTACAGGCTTCCTGGGATTTAGCATTCCTATTTTCTCTACCAAAGTTTTTTTTTGGAAGCACCTCAACTCTCCTTTTTGTTGACATATAAGCATTTCCTATCATCCTTATTTTAACTTCCTAAAGCCCTAGATAGAACTAGATCCTTCCTCATTTCCCCCACACACCCCCTAGTTGCGAATTTCAAATTCTGTATTATGCTGACATTATTCCTTTCAAACTTGCTTGAAGATAAAGAGTTCTCATAGCCACTGGACACCTACCTTTCAGGGGAATGTCCTAGGATTGTTCATACATAGAAAATAGCAAAAGTATTGTTTTTCAAATTGATAATGTGAGTAGAAGACTTCTCTTTCACCATCAGTGGTCTTTTGTTTTGCTTCCTTGTTTGTTTTTCCATGAAGCTTTGAAGGGAATTGATCTTGGAGGAGAAGCAGAAATTTTGTTTTAATTTTTTATTTTTTGCGGTACGCGGGCCTCTCACTGCTGTCGCCTCTCCCGTTGCGGAGCACAGGCTCCGGACGCGCAGGCCCAACGGCCATGGGTCACGGGCCCAGCTGCTCCGCGCATGCACGGATCGGGGCACGAACCCGTATCCCCTGCATCGGCAGGCGGACTCCCAACCACTGCGACACCAGGGAAGCCCTGTGTTAATTTTTTTAAAAATCAGAACTGCTTTAATGCTTTTTGCAACAGTGTAATTCCTTGACTATTTGGAACCATTAGGAAGAATACCTCGGTCCTAACCCTCAACTGAGACTTTTGGCTCTTGTGTTTGCTATTGATTGTTTTCTTGAGTTCTTAAAGAACTGTAACCAGCTATTTTTTTTAAGAAGTTGCTTGTTTTCTTTATAATTGCATCAACTTACACACTGTTGTCCAACAATATGTGGTGTTTAGAATGCCTTCCTATTTTTGAGCAGCCATTGCCCGTATTTTCTTAGCACCTCCCTGGTTTCCTTACATGAACTTATCTGACAAGGAAATGCAGCCATTTTGTTTGCCCTCTCTCCGTACTGGACCATCTAAGTCAATGTTCTAACTCATCCCTGATGGTCTGTGAGATACGTAGACTGTTCCACCAGACTCGATAATCACTCTTAAGGAAATTTTAGGTAGAACTGGTACTATTAGGAGACTCTTGGTGTCACCTTTGTTACCTTGAAAGCCGGTCCCTTCCCTGAGGCTCTTAATTTTTTGAAAACTTGATGCTATTTCAGCTGAAAAAATTGGTGAGACTATTAAACAAGTTGAGGGGAGCTGTTTAAGAAATTGAAAAATAATCACAAACAACATTGGATAATTGTGACTTTCAGTTCTGTATCAGTTGAATTTTTGTGCTCTTTTCCCTGTGTACGTGGTGATTATATTTTTCTCCAATAAAACTTTTATTAAAAACAAACAAACAAAACATACAAGCCCAAATAATATCAACATCCAGCAAACAATTTCACAAACATAATAACTGATTTTTTTATTAATCAATTTGTTTAAATTGCTTATAATTCATAATAATTTAGCCATATGTTCTTTTGAGTTTTTAATACAAAAATCATATTTTCTGAATAATACTTAATTTTTTAAATTAAAAAGTCAAGTCTATTCAAAATATTCTGTAGAGTCAATGCTCTTTCAGTCATAATGTTGACTTTATTTTTTTGTTGTTTTGTTTTGTTTTATATTATGAATCTTAAAAGGATGACCCTAAAACATACATAGAACAGTAATGGGCCAAAAAGAGCAAAGATTCTTCTGAAGAAGAAAAATAATGTGAGAAAGCCTAAATTAAAGGATATCAAGACTTAATTATAAAGCTACTCTAATTGAAAGAATCGTGAAGTTAGTGTTGATATAGACAAATAGATAAATCAACAAAATGGAGATCCCAATATCATACCCAAACACATGGAAACCTGATCCATGACAGGACTAGGATTGCAAATTAATGAAGAAAGAATTACTGTTCTGTGAATGGTGCTGAAACGGCTTCACAGGAAAAGCAGAGCCTTAGAATCTCCACTTCACACCACACACAAATGTGTCCCGAATGGATCAAATTAACAAAGATTAATCCTTTTTGAAAGCCAAAGCTATGCAAATGTTAGACCATTTTATAACAGCAAACTTTTCATGAAATTGAAATATGAACAAATTCCTTTTATTCCTACGAATAAAATGTCAGTGGCAAATGTTAAATTCAACTCCGTTAAATTTAATAGTGTTTATATCTAAAGACATTATAAAGAAAGTAAAATGATAAGCCCTGATAAAGAAGAAGACATTTACAACAACTAGAGCTCAAAAGGCTCAATATCTAAAATATATTAATTACTCCTTGCCATACAAATTGCTAGTTGTCTCTTAACAGAGACAATTCTGTCTTTCTTCCTTACTTAGAAAGAACATCCAGTGTTTATGGAGTAACTTGGACAACTCAAAGATTCCTTGCGGTCAGGTGAGACTATAGGACTGATTTCTGGTAAATGCGATATAAACAGAACTGTAAAGAATTTTCTTCAATCCCTTAATTCAGGAGGCACACCTTCCCTTCCTCCTTAGAGCCAGACTGAAGGCCATCCTACGGCTATACCTCAGATAGAACTCGGACCTTGAAGTGGAAGAGGCTGAAGATGGAGCAGCAAGTAAAGTAGAAGAAGCTTGGTTCCTTAACTTTATGAAGCTGTCCCACCAGCCTTGGAAACCAACTTTGGTCTTCTTTGACCTCGTTTAATTTACATGTCTTTTTTTCTTAACTGGGTTGCAGTTACATGGTTGTTCAGTTTTTTGTTATTCTTTATAATACAAATATATTATACATAATATTTATACTAATTCAATATTTATCTTTAAAGTTTTCTTAAACAAGATGAAAGGCCAAAGGCAAGCATCTCAAGAATGGTAAGCCAGCTTCCCAAAATTGTTTAAAGACCTAGGTTCCTTCCAGATACAGTAATTTGAATGTATCTCACCCACCTTTAAACATACACATATGGGCTAAAAATCACTGAAATTATATCTTATATGTGTGGGAGATTTATATTCATGGTTTATAAAGTAATGAAACTTATATTAATATGTATACACAAACATATATACACATATGTATATATAAAATGAATCAACTCATTAAATTTTTGTTTAAATTCTCAGAGTTATTTTAGTTACTTAGGGCATAATCTTGGCTTCTACTCTATCTAGAAATGGAACAATTAGTTTACTCTATTTTAGGGATATCTTGAACATAGGCAATATTTTTTACTATTATCATCAATCAAAAGGAATGAGTAGCATATACCTGTTGCTACTTAGCACACGTATAACTATTTCTGTTTATTACCTCCTTTCTAATGAAAGTTGAAGGAAGTCTACTCTTTAAAGTAATAGAGACCTACCATACATATTACATATTACTTTTCTTAACTTCTAAAGCTAACTGCTCTGTAAGGAAAGAAGTGAAAAAGGAGCAAAAACCACCCTTCCTCCCCCAAAAAAGACAAAACAAAACAAAACACAGACAGAATAAAAAGAACCTAAGGGCAAGAGCATTGGATAGCATTCTATGCAGCTCAAAGAAAAGGAGTAATGAAAGAGATGGAACGAATAAATGCATCTCAAATTTTCCCATTTACTTGTTCCCAGAGAACAGAGCACAGGTCTAAGAGGAACTCCAGGCCCTTCAGAAAGAACCTCATCCAAATGCCTTGTAGATCTATGCACGGATCAGCTGGGTTCCTGCTGCCACAGAAACCACTAGCAGATGTGCTATCATCACATAGCAACCAGCAGGACCTTCTGTAAGAACCCCAGTGGATGCCTGCGTGCAACTGCTTATTTTTCAAGCCTAATATGATTTCCCCTCACAAGAGGAATGTGAAGGGGGCAACTTCACCCAGTGTGTAGGACTGCTTGTTCAAACTCATTTTTACCATCAGGAATCAACAATTTCCAAGCAAGAATAGGTTTCAACTTGACTTGCCTCTCCTTGAAAGTAAAGCATGAAACAGTATTTGTTATGTATCATATAATCTGGATCAATTTAAACTATCTATGAAGGAGAAATTACATTGTAATGCTTTAAGAATATTATATCAAGGAATATTGTGATTATAGTCTTTGAAAATGGAAATAGGAAGGATCTTCCTTATCTTGATAAAGGCTATCAATAAAAATCTCCATAAACATTTTAATGAGAAAAAAATCTTTGTAATTTTTCTCTTTAAATCTAAATAATTAAAAGTTTTTTATCTAACACAATAAGAAAATAAAGCTGTCAGTGTAGCACAAGTATGAGAAAGGAAGGAGAAAAATGAACAAACGTGGATGACATAATTTACATGGAAAGTAATAAGAAAATAGAAAAATACAAATAAATTTGAAAAAATAGTACTCCTTTTCTCCAGATTAAGTTAACTTAAAAAATGTGTGAGGGGGCTTCCCTGGTGGCTCAGTGGTTGAGAGTCTGCCTGCCGATGCAGGGGACGCGGGTTCGTGCCCTGGTCCGGGAGGATCCCACATGTCGCAGAGCGGCTGGACCCGTGAGCAATGGCCACTGAGCCTGCGCATCCGGAGCCTGTGCTCCACAACGGGAGAGGCCACAGCAGTGAGAGGCCCACGTACCACAAAAAAAAAAAAAAGTGTAAGATCTATTTGGAATTTTAAGAAGATTTTTCTAAACTTAAGCAACTGGATAACAATATCATGTTCATGGAGGAGAAAAATATTAACATTTTAAAGATAAAATTTGCCTTCATATTACTCTATAGACCATAAAATTCTAATACAATGCTAGCAGAATATTAGGAGCAATAGGGTAGTTTAATCTCAAATTTGTGTGGAAGAATTAACATTTACTAATAACTAAGATAATTATAAAACAATAAAGAGAAAGGCTTTAAATTCACTGTGCCAGATATTAACATATATAATAAAGCCAGTTAAAAAAAAAAAACAAAAAAAAACAGGGGGGCTTCCCTGGTGGTGCGGTGGTTGAGAGTCTGCCTGCTGATGCAGGGGACACGGGTTCGTGCCCCAGTCCGGGAAGATCCCACATGCCACGGAGTGGCTAGCCCCCTGAGCCATGGCCGCTGAGCCTGCGCATCCGGAGCCTGTGCTCCACAACGGGAGAGGCCACAACAGTGAAAGGCCTGCGTACTGAAAAAAAAACAAAAACAAAAACACAGAGTGGTATTGGTACAAAAAAGACAAATCCAAATGGAACAGATTAGAGAGTTGAGAAAAATGTGGTATTTGATATAAGTGGCGTATGTAGGTCTTTCTTCATTTGTCCCCTCAGATGCATTCTCTCCTCCTTTTCTTTACTCAGCAGCTTGCAGGGCTGACCTCTACCAAGTCTGTCACCTGGGGCCCCTTCTCTTCTGGCCTATGAGAGTCATCAGTGGAAGACTGAAGGATGGGAAGAAAAAGAGGCCAAAGCATCTCTTTCCTTGCTCCCTTCCTGTTTTGTTGCCACACTTCGCCAACGGGCTCATCTCCCTACAATTATAGCTCTTGTGCATGCCTCATCACCCAGGGCTCTAGATTGCCAAGGCTCTGGCAACACTCTTTTTCAACCTTTGTCATTAATGCTGAGGATAAGTTCTCACTGTAGACAGACCTTGAGAATCTTGTTGGCTCACATAATTCCAATCACTCTTTTTTTCTTTTTAACATCTTTATTGGAATATAATTTCTCTATATTGTTGTGTTAGTTTCTGCTGTATAACAAAGTGAATCAGCTATATGTTTACATATATCCCCATATACACTCCCTCTTGCACCTCCCTCCTACACGCCTTATCCCACCCCGCTAGGTTGCCGCAAAGCACCAAGCTGATCTCCCTGTGCTATGCAGCAGATTCCCACTAGCTATCGGTTTTACATTTGGTAGTGTATGTATGTCAATGCTACTCTCTCACTTCAGCTTACACTTCCCCCTCCCCGTGTTCTCAAGTCCATTCTCTACATCTGCATCTTTATTCCAGTCCCACCCCTAGGTTCATCAGAAACATTTTTTTTAGGTTTCATATATATGTATTAGCATACAGTATTGTTTTTCTCTTTCTGACTTACTTCACTCTGTATGACACACTCTAGGTCCATCCATCTCACTACAAATAACTCAGTTTCATTTCTTTTTATGGCTGAGTAATATTCCATTGTATATATGTGCCACATCTTCTTTATCCATTAATCCAATGATGGACACTTAGGTTGCTTCCATGTCCTGCCTATTGCAAATAGTGCTGCAATGAACATTTTGGTACATGACCCTTCTTGAATTATGGTTTTTCTCAGGGTATATGCCCAGTAGTGGGATTGCTGGGTCATATGGTAGTTCTATTTTTAGTTTTTTAAGGAACCTCCATACTGTTCTCCATAGTGGCTGTACCAATTCACATTCCCACCAGCAGTGCAAGAGCATTCCACTTTCTCCACACCCTTTCCAGCATTTATTGTTTCTAGATTTTTTGAAGATGGCCATTCTGACCCTCTGACTGGTGTGAGGTATTACCTCATTGTAGTTTCAATTTGCATTTCTCTGATGATTAATGATGTTGAGCATTCTTTCATGTGTTTGTTGGCAAACTATATCTTCTTTGGAAAAATGTCTATTTAGGTCTTCTGCCCATTTTTGGATTGGGTTGTTTGTTTTTCTGTTATTGAGCTGCATGAGCTGCTTGTAAATTTTGGAGATTAATCCTTTCTCAGTTGCTGCATTTGCAAATATTTTCTACCATTCTGAGGGTTGTCTTTTGGTCTTGTTTATGGTTTCCTTTGCTGTGCAAAAGTTTTGAAGTTTCATTAGGTCTCACTTGTTTATTGTTTGTTTGTTTGTTTTTTACATCTTTATTGGAGTATAATTGCTTGACAATGGTGTGTTAGCTTCTGCTTTATAACAAAGTGAATCGGTTATACATATACATACATCCCCATATCCCCTCCCTCTTGCGTCTCCCTCCCACCCTCCCTATCCCACCCTACTAGCTGGTCACAAAGCACCAAGCTGATCTCCCTGTGCTATGCAGCTGCTTCCCACTAGCTATCTACCTCACGTTTGGTAGTGTGTATATGTCCGTGCCTCTCTCCCGCTTTGTCACAGCTTACACTTCCCCCTCCTCATATCCTCAAGTCCATTCTCTAGTAGGTCTGTGTCTTCATTCCTGTCTTACCCCAGGCTCCCCATGACATTTTTTTTTTCTTACATTCCATATATATGTGTTAGCATACGGCACCTGTCCTTCTCCTTCCGACTCACTTCACTCTGCATGACAGACTCTAGGTCCATCCACCTCGCTAAAAATACCTCAATTTCGTTTCTTTTTATGGCCGAGTAACATTCCATTGTATATACGTGCCACATCTTCTTTAATCATTCATCTGATGATGGACACTTAGGTTGTTTCCATATCCGGGCCACTGTAAATAGAGTTGCAATGAACATTTTGGTACATGACTCTTTTTGAATTATGGTTTTTCTCAGGGTATATGCCCAGTAGTGGGATTGCTGGGTCATATGGTAGTTCTATTTTTAGTTTTTTAAGGAACCTCCAATTGTACTCCATAGTGGCTGTACCAATTCACATTCCCACCAGCAGTGCAAGAGCGTTCCATTAATAAGAGTGGTGAGAGTGGGCAACCTTGTCTTGTTCCTGATCTTAGTGGAAATGCTTTCAGTTTTTCACCATTGTGGATGATGTTGGCTGTGGGTTTCTCATATATGGCCTTTATTATGTTGAGGAAAGTTCCATCTATGCCTACTTTCTGCAGGTTTTTTATCATAAATGGGTGTTGAATTTTGTCGAAAGCTTTCTCTGCATCTATTGAGATGATCATAGGTTTTTTCTCCTTCAGTTTGTTACTATGGCTTATCACATTGATTGACTTGTGTATATTGAAGAATCCTTTCATTCCTGGAATAAACCCCATTTGATCATGGTGTATGATCCTTTTAATGTGCTGTTGCATTCTGTTTGCTAGTATATTGTTGAGGATTTTTGCATCTATGTTCATCAGTGATATTGGTCTGTAGTTTTCTTTCTGTGTGACATCCTTGTCTGGTTTTGGTATCACGGTGATAGTGGCCTCGTAGAATGAATTTGGGAGTGTTCCTCCCTCTGCTATATTTTGGAAGAGTTGGAGAAGGATAGGTGTTAGCTCTTCTCTAAATGTTTGATAGAATCCGCCTGTGAAGGAATCTGGTTCTGATTCTCTTGTGGACCAGTGTCCTGAAGTTGGCTCTCCCACCTCAGAGGCACAGCACTGACTCTGGCTATAGCACCAACAGCCTTTCATCCACACGGCTCAGAAGAAGAGGGAGAAAAAGTAGCAAGCATGAAAGAAAGGATAGAATAAAATAAGATAAAATAAAACAAAGTTATTAAAATAAAAAAAAATTATTAAGAAAAAAAATTTTTTTAAGTTAAAAAAGATGGACGGACAGAACCCTAGGACAAATGGTGAAAGCAAATGTATACAGACAAAATCCCATACAGAAGCATACACATACTCACTCACAAAAAGAGGAAAAAGGAAAAAATAATAAATCTTGCTCTCAAAGTCCACCTCCTCAATTTGGGATGATTCGTTGTCTATTCAGGTATTCCGCAGATGCAGGGTACATTAAGTTGATTGTGGAGATTTAATCCGCTGCTCCTGAGGCTGCTGGGAGAAATTTCCCTTTCTCTTCTTTGTTTGCACAGCTCCCAGGGTTCAGCTTTGGATTTGGCCCCGCCTCTGCGTGTAGGTCGCCTGAGGCCGTCTGTTCTTCGCTCAGACAGGACGGGGTTAAAGGAGCAGCTGCTTCGGGAACTCTGGCTCACTCAGGCCAGGGGGAGGGAGGGATGTGGATGTGGGGCGAGCCTGCAGTGGCAGAGGCCAGCGGGACGTAGCACCAGCCTGAGGTACGCTGTGCATTCTCCCGGGTAAGTTGTCCCTGGATCCCAGGACCCTGGCAGTGGCGGGCTACACAGGGTCCTTGGAAGGGAGGTGTGGAGAGTGACCTGTGCTCACACACAGGCTTCTTGGTGGCGGCAGCAGCAGCCTTAGCATCTCATGCCCGTCTCTGTGGTCCGTGCTGTTAGCTGCGGCTCACACCCGTCTCTGGAGCTCCTTAAAGCAGCGTTCTTAATTCCCTCTCCTCACACACCAGGAAACAAAGAGGGAAGAAAAAGTCTCTTGCCTCTTCAGCAAGTCAAGAGTTTTCCCTGGATTCCATCCCGGCTAGCCGTGGTGCACTAGCCCCTTCAGGCTGTGTTCACGCTGCCAACCCCAGTCCTCTCCCTGCACTCCGAGTGAAGCCCAAGCCTCAGCTCCCAGCCCCACCCACCCTGGCGGGTGAGCAGACAAGCCTCTCGGGTTCGTGAGTGCTGGTCGGCACTGATCCTCTGTGCGGGAATCTCTCTGCTTTGCCCTCCGCACCCCTGTGGCTGCGCTCTCTTCTGTGGCTCCAAAGCTTCCCCCCTCCACCACCCACAATCTCCGCCCAGGAAGGTGCTTCCTAGTGTGTGGAAACCTTTTCTCCTTCACAGCTCCCTCCCACTCGTGCAGGTCCCATCCGTATTCTTTTGTCTCTGTTTTTTCTTTTTTCTTTTGCCCTACCCAGGTACGTGGGGAGTTTCTTGCCTTTGGGGAGGTCTGATGTCTTCTGCCAGTGTTCAGTGGGTGTTCTGTAGGAGTTGTTCCACATTTAGTTGTTCTACATTCTGATGTATCTGTGGGGAGGAAGGTGATCTCCGTGTCTTACTCTTCCATCATCTTCCCCCTCTCCCTCCTCCAATCACTTTAGTATGAAAAGTATTCACTTCTTTATAAACTGGAGGTCTGTGCTCATTTATTCAATCATCAGGTGTTTATTGAGCATTCTTCTAGGTATACTGGGGATACCTGCTGGTGTTGGATAGTCTCCCAGAGAATCAGAGGGGCGGCTGCCGGGCCCCAGGGCAGCCATACTTGGGAGCGCATTCTCCTGCAGCCACCAATCATTCTTAAATAAACATTTTCTTCATTTGATTTTCTTCAGAATGTCATCTGAATCTGCCTTGTGTTCCTTGCTGAAGTCCTGACTAAAAACGGGTGGAATCACATATTAGTTGAAAAGGAGGGTTTCTTGAGGAAAACTGGCTCACTCTATGGGTAAAAACATACAAATAAAAACTCAGGATAATGTCTTTGTGACATTGAAGTGCAAAGGATTTCTTAATAAGACCCCAAAGTATAAACTGTATGGGGAAAATTAATTTGACAACCTTAAGTATCTATGCTAAATTAAGGGCACTATAGACAAAGACAGCAGATGTCTGACATGATGGGAAGATATTTTCAAAGCCTAATGATATCAAGGGATTAATACCTACACAGGGATACCTGTAAATCACAGAAGAAAAAGACAGAAAATATGATAAATAATTTGTTAAATTGTGTAAGTAAGGAATCTACAAAGGGTAGATCCGAAAATCTAAACCTGTATGAAGAAATTCATAATCTTGCTAGTAATCAGATTGATACAAATATAAGAAAAAAGAGATAAAACTTCTTACTGATCAGATGAGCAAAATTAAGAAGGTGGCTAACACTGTGTACTGATGAGGATTGGGGCAGTGGGAGCTAACATCCATGGCGTGTGGGAGTGAAAATAACCCATCTTTTCTGGGATCTCTTAATTTGGCATTAAATTAAGGATTTACGTATTTATGACATACTGAGGACATATTTGGCTATATACCTCAAAGAAACTCTTTTGCAAGTGCCCATGGAGACATGAAAGAGAATGTTTCTGACAGTTCATTTGTAAGAAGAAGGCTGGGAGCAGTCTAGGTAAGAATCATTTCAACAATGAAAAAATAAGGTACTTGACATCTCTGGAAGCAGGAGAAATATTGATATGAAGGAAAACACTCCAAGGCATTCATGATTAAATTTTTTAAAACTAAATGTAGCCAGAGAAATGAGACATGTTAGATACAGGAGACAAATGATAAGAATCACTACTCACTTCTCAGTAGAAGTAAAATAAGGTCCAACAATATGGAATGAGAAACAGGCTTCAAGAGAAAAAAAGTCAGCCTTATATTCTGTATCAAGTTAAAATGTAAGTCAAAAATATTCAGAAAAATAAAAGCAGAGAGAACTTTTTGCCTGCATTTCTGCACTACCATAAATGTAACATGAAGTTTTCAGGATGAAGGAATATTATACCAGATGTAAATTCCAAACTACCAGAGGAGAAAAGTTCTAGAAATAGTAAATATGTGGATAAATTTAAAGACATTTTCTTCTCTCTTAATTTTCTTTCTTAAAATGCCATTGACTAATTAGTGAAAAACAAAAATATATATTGGGGCAGACATCAAGATGGCCGAAGAGTAAGATGTGGAGATCACCCTCCTCCCCACAAATACAACAGAAATACATCTACACGTGGAACTACTCCTACAGAACACCTACTGAACGCTGGCAGAAGACATCAGACCTCCCAAAAGGCAAGAAACTCCCCACGTACCTGGGTAGGGCAAAAGAAAAATCAGAGACAAAAGAAAAGGGATGGGACCTGCACCAGTGGGAGGGAGCTGTGAAGGAGGAAAGGTTTCCACACACTAGGAAGCCCCTTCGCAGGCGGAGATGGTAGGTGGCGGAGAGGGGAATCTTCAGAGCTGCGTAGGAGAGCGCAGCCACAGGGGTGTGGAGGGCAAAGCGGACAGATTCCCGCACAAAGGATCAGGGCCAACCGGCACTCACCAGCCCGAGAGGCTTGTCTGCTCACTCACCGGGACGGGTGGGTTCTGGGAGCAGAGGCTCGGGCTTTGGTCGGATCCCAGGGAGAAGACTGGGGTTGGCTGCATGAACACAGCCTGAAGGGGCTAGTGCACCACAGCTAGCCAGGAGGGAGTCCAGGATAAAGTCTGGAGCTGCCAACGAGGCAAGAGACTTTTTCTTTCCTCTTTGTTTCCGGTGCGCGGGGAGAGGGGATTAAGAGCGCTGCTTAAAGGAGCTCCAGAGACTGGAGCGAGCTGCAGCTAGCAGTGCGGACCCCAGAGATGGGCATGAGATGCTAAGGCTGCTGCTGACGCCACCAAGAAGCCTGTGCGAGCACAGGTCACTATCCACACCTCCCCTCCCAGGATCCTGTGCAGCCCACCACTGCCAGAGTCCCGTGATCCAGGGACAACTTCCCTGGAAGAACACATGGCGCACCTCAGGCTGTTGCAATGTCACGATGGCCTCTGCCGCTGCCGGCTCGCCCCGCATTGTGCCCCTCCTTCCCCGCACCCTGAGTGAGACAGAGCCCCCAAATCAGCTGTTCCTTTAACCCCGTCCTGTCTGAGCGAAGAACAGACGCCCTCCGGCGACCTACATGCAGAGGCGGGGCCAAATCCAAAGCTGAACCCCAGAAGCTGTGCAAACAAAGAAGAGAAAGGGAAAATTCTCCCAGCAGCCTCAGGAGCAGCGAATTAAATCTCCACAATCAACTTAATGTACCCTGCATCTGTGGAATACCTGAATAGACAATGAATAATCCAAAATTGAGGAGGTGGACTTTGGGAACAAAGCTATATATATTTTTTTCCCTTTTTCTCCTTTTGTGAGTGTGTATGTGTATGCTTCTGTGTGTCATTTTGTCTGTATAGCTTTGTTTTTACCATTTGTCCTAAGTTTCTGTCAGATTTTTTTTTTTTTAGTATAGTTGTTAGCACTTGTTATCATTTGTAGAGTTGTTTTTTGGTATGGCTGCTCTCTTCTTTCTTTTTAATATTTAAAAATATTTTTTAATAATTATTTTTTATTTTAATAACTTTATTTTATTTCATTTTATTTTATCTCCTTTCTTTCTTTCTTTCTTTCTTTCTTTCTTTCTTTCTTTCTTTCTCCCTTTTATTCTGAGCAATGTGGATGACACGTTCTTGGTGCTCCAGCCAGGTGTCAGGGCTGTGCCTCTGAGGTGGGAGAGCCAAGTTCAGGACATTGGTCCACCAGAGACCTCGCAGTTCCACATAACATCAAATGGCAAAAATCTCCAAGAGTTCTTCATCTCAATGCCAAGACCCAGCTCCACTCAACGACCAGCAAGCTACAGTGCTGGACACCCTAAGCCAAACAACTAGCAAGACAGGAACACAACCCCACCCATTAGCAGAGAGGCTGCCTAAAACCATAATACGGTCACAGACACCCCAAAACACACCACCAGACGTGGACCTGCTCACCAGAAAGACAACATAGAGCCTCGTCCACCAGAATACAGGCACTAGTCCCCTCCAAAAGTAAGCCTACATGACCCACAGAACCAACCTTAGCCACTGGGGGCTGACACCAAAAACAATGGGAACTATGAACCTGCAGCCTGCGAAAAGGAGACCCCAAACACAGTAAGTTAAGCAAGATGAGAAGACAGAGAAACACACAACAGATGAAGGAACAAGGTAAAAACTCACCAGACCTAACAAATGAAGAGGAATTAGGCAGTCTACCTGAAAAAGAATTCAGAATAATGATAGTAAAGAGAATCCAAATTCTTGGAAATAGAATGGAGAAAATACAAGAAACGTTTAACAAGGACCTAGAAGAACTAAAGAGCAAACAAACAATGATGAAAAACACAATAAATGAAATTTAAAATTCCCTAGAAGGGATCAATAGCAAAATAACTGAGATAGAAGAATGGAAAAGTGACCTGGAAGATAAAATAGTGGAAATAACTACTGCTGACCAGAATAAAGAAAAAAGAATGAAAAGAAATGAGGACAGTCTCAGAGACCTCGGGGACAACATTAAATGCACCAACATTCGAATTATAGGGGTCCCAGAAGAAAAAGAGAAAG
The DNA here is from genome assembly GCF_003031525.2 of Neophocaena asiaeorientalis asiaeorientalis. NCBI lineage: Eukaryota > Metazoa > Chordata > Mammalia > Artiodactyla > Phocoenidae > Neophocaena > Neophocaena asiaeorientalis. The sequence continues at coordinate 962,344 of NW_020172632.1, read as the reverse complement.
AGAAAGGGACTGAGAAAATATTTGAAGAGATTATAGTTGAAAACTTCCCTAACATGGGAAAGGAAATAGTCAAGTCCAGGAAGGACAGAGAGTCCCATACAGGATAAATAGAAGGAGACACACACAAAGACACATATTAATCAAACTATCAAAAGTTAAATACAAAGAAAAAATATTAAAAGAAGCAAGGGAAATACAGCAAATAACATCCAAGGGAATCGCCATAAGGTTAACAGCTGATCTTTCAGCAGAAACTCTGCAAGCCAGAAGGGAGTGGCAGGACACCTTTAAAGTGATGAAAGGGAAAACCGACAACCAAGATTACTCTACCCAGCAAGGATCTCATTCAGATTTGATGGAGAAATTAAAACCTTTACAGACAGGCAAAAGCTAAGAGAATTCAGCACCACCAAAACACCTTTACAACAAATGCTAAAGGAACTTCTCTAGGCAGGAAACAAAAGAGAAGGAAAAGACCCACATTAACAAACCCAAAACAATTAAGAAAAAGGTAATAGGAACATACATATCGATAATTACGTAGATATAAATGGATTAAATGCTCCAACAAAAAGATATAGACTGGCTGAATGGATACAAAAACAAGACCTATATATGCTGTCTACAAGAAACCCACTTCAGACCTAGAGACACATACAGATTGAAAGTGAGGGGATAGAAAAAGATACTCTATGCAAATGGAAATCAAAAGAACGCTGGAATAGCAATCGTCATACAGGCAAAATAGACATTAAAACAAAGACTATTACAAAAGACAAAGAAGGACACTACATGATGATCAAGGGATCAATCCAAGAAGAACATGTAACAATTGTAAATATTTATGCACCCAACATAGGAGCACTTCAATACATAAGGCGAATACATGAGACCCTCAATACATAATAGCTATAACAGGGGAAATCAACAGTAACACAATCATAGTAGGGGAGTTTAACACCCCACTTTCACCAATTGACAGATCATCCCAAATCAAAATGAAGAAGGAAACAGAAGCTTTAAATGATACATTAAACAAGATGGACTTAATTGATATTTATAGGACATTCCATCCAAAATCAACAGAATACACTTTCTTCTCAAGTGCTCATGGAACATTCTCCAGGATAGATCATATCTTGGGTCACAAATCAAGCTTAGGTAAATTTAAGGAAATTGAAATCATATCAACTATCTTTTCTGACCACAACGCCATGAGACTAGATACAAAATACAGGAAAAAATCAGTAAAAAATACAAACACATGAAGGCTAAACAATACACTACTTACTAACCAAGAGATCACAGAAGAAATCAAAGGGGAAATCAAAAAATACCTAGAAACAAACGACAATGAAACACGACAACCCAAAACCTATGGGATGCAGCAACAGCAGTTCTAAGAGGGAAGTTTATAGCAATACAATCCTACCTCAAGAAACAAGAAACATCTCAAATAAACAATCTAACCTTACTCCTAAAGCAATTAGAGAAAGAAGAACAAAAAAACCCCAAAGTTTGCAGAAGGAAAGAAATCATAAAGATCAGTTCAGGAATAAATGAAAAAGAAATGAAGGAAATGATAGCAAAGATCAATAAAACTAAAACCTGGTTCTTTGAGAAGATAAACAAAATTGATAAACCATTAGCCAGACTCATCAAGGAAAAAAAGGGAGAAGGCTTAAATCAATAGAATTAGAAACGAAAAAGGAAAAGTAAAAACTGACACTGCAGAAATACAAAGGATCATGAGAGATTACTATAAGCAACTATATGCCAATAAAATGGACAAACTGGAAGAAATGGACCAATTCTTAGAAATGCACAGCCTTCCGAGACTGAACCAGGAAGAAACAGAAAATATAAATAGACCAATCACAAGCACTGAAATTGAAACTGTGATTAAAAATCTTCCAACAAACAAAAGCCCAGGACAAGATGGCTTCATAGGTGAATTCTATCAAACATTTAGAGAAGAGTTAAAACCTATCCGTCTCAAACTCTTCCAAAATATAGCAGAGGGCAGAACACTCCGAAACTCTTTCTATAAGGCCACCATCACCCTGATACCAAAACCAGACAAAAATGTCACAAAGAAAGAAAACTACAGGCCAATATCACTGATGAACATAGATGTAAAAATCCTCAACAAAATACTAGCAAACAGAATACAACAGCACATTAAAAGGATCATACACCATGATCAAGTGGGGTTTATCCTAGGAATGCAGGATTCCTCAATATACGCAAATCAAATAATGTAATACACCATATTAACAAATTGAAGGAGAAAAACCATATGATCATCTCAATAGATGCAGAGAAAGCTTTCGACAAAATTCAACACCATTTACCATAAAATCCCTCCAGAAAGTAGGCGTAGAGGGAACTTACCTGAACATAATAAAGGCCATATATGACAAACCCACAGCCCACATCATCCTCAACAGTGAAAAACTGAAACCATTTCCACTAAGATCAGGAACAAGACAAGGTTGCCCACTCTCACCACTATTATTCAACATAGTTTTGGAAGTTTTAG
>NW_020172632.1:936579-959514 GCF_003031525.2 Neophocaena asiaeorientalis asiaeorientalis | reverse complement strand
GGTGTGGAGAAAGGGGAACCGTCTTGCACTGTTGGTAGGAATGTAAATTGATACAGCCACTATGGAGAACAATTGGAGGTTCCTTAAAAAACTAAAAATAGAACTACCATATGACCCAGCAATCCCACTACTGGGCATATAGCCTGAGGAAACCATAATTCAAAAAGAGTCGTGTACCAAAATTTCATTGCAGCTCTATTTACAATAGCAAGGACATGGAAGCAACCAAAGTGTCCATCAACAGATTAATGTAATGGATAAAGAAGATATGGCTTTCGGAATAAAGACACAGACCTACTAGAGAAATGACTTGAGAATATGCTGATGGGGAAGGGTAAGCTGGGACAAAGTGAGAGAGTGGCATCTTCACTTTTTTCTAAAGCAGAAACTAACACACCATTTTAAATCAATTATACTCCAATAAAGATATATTTTTAAAAAGAGTTCATATTGTATGCTTCCATTTTGGAAAATTCTCAGCCATTCTATCTTCTTATATCACTTCTCCCTCATTCTCTTATTACTCTCCTTCTGTGATTACTGTTACATATACCTAAACCCTATGACCTAACCCTCACGTTTCTTACATTCTGTTGTGGTTTGCTTTTTTTTTATCTCTCTGTGCTTCAGTTTGGATACTTTCTATTTACTAGCCTTATGGTCATTTCTGTGCTCAGCTGACTCTTATTTCATCCACTGAGTTCTTAACTTCATATAGTCTTTTTTTTTAATTTTAAAATCCCACTTAAATCTTTTCATAAATGCCAAATCTCTGTTGAAATTTCCTTCTACTCATCTATTTTATCTTTCTCCTCTCTTTACTTAAGCATATTAATCATAATTATTTTAAAGTCTTTGCTAACTTCAGCATCTGGATTATCTCTGGGTCAGCTTCTATTGTTTGCTTTTTCTCTTGGTTATTTATCCTAAGGCCCTGTTTCTACATATTCCTAGTAATCTTTAACTAATGCCAGGCATTGTCCATTAAAAAGTATAGAAGTTCTCAATGGTGTTGCCAGGGGGTTTACTCTTTCTTCTGCTAGGCAGATAGATTAAATGAGGTGCTCACCTTAATCCAGTCAGGTTAACCCCTCATCCTAGACTGCCTCAACTGATCCCAGACTGGTTTGGTTTGTTAATATATATTTAAAATTTTTGCATTTACTATGTTGAACCACATAAAATTGTCATTTTTCTAGGTTCAGATGGTTAGATATCAGCAATTTCATGTTGTGCAAGTTGTATGACTTAGGTCATTATCGGCCTGTAACTCCATTTTATACTGAATTTATCAAGTTTGATATAAGTGTTATATTGGAGAATTTCCAGTTCTTTACTTTTTTGATGTACTTACATAAGGTTTACATTATTCCCTCTTTAAATATTTGGTAGAATGTAACATTTAAATCAGTTGGTTTTGTAATTTACTTAATGGGTTGGTGAAAATGTTTATAATTTCTTGAATTCATCATTCATATTTTTTGCATTGTTTTGTGTTGGTTTGGTCAAATTTTTGTGCCTAGAAATTTGTCAATTTCATCTAAAGTTTTAATCTTATTAGTATGACAACATCTTACTAAATTTTAGTGTCTATAGGAATCTTATTCAACTTTCACGATTTAATGTGTATTTTACTAATGTTGATGTCTATGCAATCTATAATTGTGCTCTTTTTCATTCCTGATATTAATAAGTTGTGTGATCTTGTTTTTAAAACAGATCAATGTGATTAGTATGAAAATTTTTTTACCTTGATCCCCTATATAGTATGATTTTTTTATTTCATTAATTTCTGCTCTTCGTGTATTTTCTTTGAGATAAATTTGCTTTTCTTTCCTAACTTCTTATGATGGATATTTAGATCATTGCTTCAGTCTTTTATTTCCAGTTATTTATCTTTAAGTGTATAATTTTACCTTGGAACAGGGCTTTAGCTACCCTAAAATTTTGGTATGTTGTGATCTCATTATCATCCAGCTCAAATCTAATATTCACTATGGTTTCTTTTTGATCCAGGGATACTTAGATGTAGATTTTGTAATTTTCCATACAATGTTTTCTAGTTATCTCTTTGACATTAATTTCTAGCTTAATTCCACTGTGGTCAGAGAATAGACCTCATATGATTTCAATTTTTATAATTTGTGGAAACTTCATAACTCACTGGTAATTTTTTTTATGAATACTTGAAAAAGAATGTGTATAGCTGGTCTGATGAAGTCTTTCTGATGAGAAATCTGAAAGTGTTTCTGATAAGCTTATCTACTTAACTAAATTTTTCTTCTGTGAGAATCTCTGTCTCTCTTTCTCCCACTCTTTGAAACTTTTAGGATCTTCTTTTGAACCCTGCTATCTTGAAATCTTATAACTATTTGTGGGTCTTTATTTTTTAATTATCCTACTTGATTGTTTCAATTTTAAAATTTCTTTACCCATTTTACTCTGGTAAAATTATCATTTTTTTTTTACCTTTGAATAATTTCCTCCCCTTTATTTTTCCTCATCTCTTTCTGGAAATCCCATTTCTCAGATGTTGAACTTCTTAGATTTACCCACCATACTAATTTTCTTTTCTCACTTATTTTTCACTTTATTTTTTTCTTCTATATTTTAGGACATTTTCTTGACTCTTTCTTCCCAGTTTCCATTAAATTTTTATAACCTAAATTTTAATTTACAGTAATTTATTCTGATTCTTTAACCTTTATTTAATAACTTGTCTTTTTAATGTTATTGGAGATAACAGGGGAACTTTTTTGTTCATTTGCGTGTCTGATTCTCTTCTGTTCTCCAAATTTCTCTTTGTTTCTTTCTGTTTTCTGTCTTTTAACGTTGTTCTTTTTTCACATTGCAGGCTTTTCTCAAGTATCTTGCAATCATTTTACCAATTTACTTTTAAGACTGAAGAAGATTAAAAGGTAAAGTTAGAGTTCTGTTAGTTGAGTGAGACATGGACGATCAAACCTTATCAGCTGATGGGGAATGAGCTATTTCTCTGGAGCACCCTTCTCCTAGAAAAGCAACAGGATATGGAGGGCTTCACCTAGATAGAAAAGAGCTACACTTGCTATTCAAGACTTCCACATATGGCTTGTTCCATATCTTTTAAAAGGAATCAATGTTTTGTTTGTGGTCTGTTTGATTGGTTGGGTTTTGCCAAGATAAATGTCGGCTAAAGGTCATGCTGTGAATAGGGGTAAGGGTGCAAGTTGACTATTGCATTTACAAAGGTTCAATTTATCTCCCTGTTTCCTTCCCCACTTTTCATTGACATTCTTTCCTGTGCATAGAGCCTCAAGCCTTTCTAGGATTTTACCAGGGAAGTCTATTGCCTTTAGCTGCAGTTTCCTTGGAATTAAGAATGCCAATACAGAGAGTAGGTTCCTTCTCGTTGTTCAAGTTTCAGCTCCATTTCAGCTCCAATGTAACCCCAGAAAAGTCTACCATGACCACCTCAGCTAAATAAACCCCACTTCTAACCACTCTCTATCATGGCTCCCTATTTTGTCATCCTTATAACATTTATCATCACCTGATCTTGTTGTTTATTATTTATTCCCCTCTTAAAATGTAAGCTCAAGGATAGGAATTTGTTTATCTTATTCACATCTATATCCTCAGTGCCTCTACCAATTCTTATAACATGAGAGGTGCTCAGATATTTATTAAATAAAGGCATAGCCATTAGTTACTGGCAGGGTGGGGAGAAGGAAAGATGCTTCGGTTTCAGCAAAAAATTCAACCAGCTCAGGCTGAGCCCCATTCCCACAACTTCTCCTCATCCAACCTCAAATCCACTCAATCTTCTCCATGGCTAGAGAATCAAGGATGATAGGGTCTCACTTTCACCAGCCCTTGCCTCACCCACCTCCAGTTCCTATATCCCTAGTATGTTGTTTGTTACATCTCTTTGGTACATTTTAGAATCTCTGCTTCTCATGACCTCTCCAAACACAATGCTCATTATTGTGATCTTGACCCTGCCTTACTTTCATCCTGTCTACCTGTGTTTCAAAAGAGTAGATTAGGTAAGAGCAAGCAAAGAGCGATAAATATGGAATTGAAGAAGACACATTTCCTCTACTTGCCACTTGAGACAAAACAGGTACTTTACCCCAGGGCAGCGTCGTGCCGGGATCTTGTCCCTTCATGCTGTGTCACGCTGGCATCAGAAGGACTGTCTCAAAAGCATCTGTGTCATCTGCCTCAAATATGTATCATACAGGATGCCAGACTGTCCAGTCTCAAATCCTTTTTAGGCTGAGAGGAGGTACACGTGAATGAAGTAAGAATAAACAAGATAAAAATGTGTTTTTTCTCTGGTATTTTATTAATCATAAGTGGACACCCTGACCTAGAGAAACACAGTTAGATGCAAATTTGGACAGACGTTGGCCAGAACCACTGCTTGAGTTCCTTTGAAAGCCAAGCTATGAAAGCTAAAAAAGTACATGAGTGCCATCTAGGGTTAAAACTCATACTGCAGGCTTTCTAAAGTCTCACAAAAGGGGTCACAGAGATTTGCTCCCAGAGACCCTAATCTTCTCAGTCTGATGGGCATCACTATGCAAGTTATTTCACGTCTTGGGTCAAAATCTGCCTCCACTTCCCTGACCACTGCAGACGACGGTAACCTCCCTTTCCCTGACTGTTTCTAGTGTATTTTCTTTATCATTAATTCAGTCCCAAGTCAGAACACTTTCAATCTTCAACAAACACTTTTTAACCCATTTTTTGTGCCAGATTGTGCTTGACAAAGAGCCTGTCTGCTGACTCACAATGAGTCAGTCCCTGGGCTGGAAGGGACATTGTGCAGCCCCCTGGTCCCCTCGGCAGGAGCACCTTATACAACATATCTGAAAGGTGTCCCCTGCCCCTGTTAGGACAGGACCCTCTGGAAAAGCATGTCCCACCATATCCAGGACAGGTGAACATTTGCAGGCAGGTCACTATGCTGTGCAAATCATGGGTTTGGGAGTGAGTGAGATGTGCCATTGAATCCCAGCTCTGCCACTTACAGAATGTGCAAACTACCGAATCCTGAGCAAATTGCTCCTCTGAGATTTGATTTCCTAGTTTGTTAAATGGAATGATAATATTCACCTTGTGGTCTTATGGTAAGGATTAGCGATAGTATTTATTATTTATATAGGACCTAGCACAGTTCCTGAAACAAAGAAGGCGCTAAGAACTTATTAGCTTTTTCTATCAGTCTAATAATAATAAAAATTTGAACTATGAGATTAACTCTCTTACCTTACAAAATTGTTGAAAGGATTAAATTATGGACACAAGCATGATAGACTGCCAAGTGAGACAGAACTGAAGATTTTTCCATCATGAGAAATTTTTTTTTTTTTTTTGCGTTACGCGGGCCTCTCACTGTTGTGGCCTCTCCCGTTGTGGAGCACAGGCTCCGGACGTGCAGGCTCAGCGGCCATGGCTCATGGGCACAGCCGCTCCGCGGCATGTGGGATCTTCCCAAAATTGCCAGTGATTTCTACCTGACAAATATTGTAAGTTTTATTATCTTGCAGTAGATCTTCAGTTTTCCTTTGAATACCTCAGATGTACGTCTTAGTTATTGCAAAAAAAGACCACAAAGTACACACTGAGATGTGGGATGGGTATAACAGGAGGCTTTAGGCTCACAAAGATTGTTCTTTGCAAAACCTCCCGAGATCTGACTACTTAGGAGAAGGAGATGAACTTGCATAGAGTTGAGGAATCTCTAGGAAGATTCGAATCTCCTTGATAGATTGAGTGCACTTGGAAGCATCGCCAAACCCTTTGTGCTACATGACATTCTTGGAAGTTGTTGACATTCTCATACCTCAAGGAAGCTAGATATTATAAGCAGGCAGGCCTTGAACAGTTAATTAAGAAGTAAAAGGCTTGTAAATCTTTTTTATGCTTCAGACTGGTGAAGGGGGTCATTCAAGCATTGCACCTGGACAATGCCAGCACTTGAGTAATGGTGGTTCATAGAACTAAGAGGATTGTTCCTGGTGGTTTCTTGCTAATCCAAGTCAGAGCTCGTGTCATCTGGCAGCAGTCTCAGCTGGGTCCCCTTAGCATCCTCTCTGTGATACCCACTCCGTGGCTAGGCCAGAGCCCTCTCAAGATTGAGAGAGAGACTGCAGAGCAGAGGGGCAGGCCAGGCTGCCAGATTCGAGAAATACCTCAAAATAATGCTTGCCTTTTGGACATCTCTAATAAGAACAACTTGCTCTGGGACTTCCCTGGCGGTCCAGTGGTTGAGACTTTGCCTTCCAATGCAGGAGGTGTGGGTTCGATCCCTGGTCTGGGAGCTAAGATCCCACGTGCCCCCTGGCCAGAAAACCAAAACATAAAACAGAAGCAATATTGTAACAAATTCAATAAAGACTTTAAAAAATGGTCCACGTCAAAAAATTCTTAAAAAAAAAAAAAAGAACAACTTGCTCAAACTGGTGAATCTCGAGAGTAGCTGCCCAAGCTGCAGACTGTTTTCCCTTTTCCTTCCCCCACTACCCCAGCGTTCTGTTTCTGGCACATTTTGCAGGATACAGGGAGCACGAACAGGGGAGGGGATGAAGCAATAGTTCTCGTGGATATGACGAAGTCCAGAGGCCTCGAATCGTCTCTTGAGTGTGTTGTACTTTCTCTCCCGGTGGACTTCCTGTGTTTGTTACATGAATAATGCACTTTTAAGCACTTGAAACAACAGTACGGTAACCTTAACAAAATGGCAATTCGAAGGTAAACTGCCGTTACTAATTTGCATCTCAACAGTGTAGCCTTCTTTAGAATGCACACTTCATTACATTAGAGGCCTGGGGAATAAATCCTATTCCCATCGCCTATTGATGGAATTACCCTACGGACACGAACATGCAGATCTACCTTGAGGTTTACTGGGGACAAATATCAGCTCATTGTCCTAATGGTGAAGTGACATCATCTACTACTACAGGATACAAATTAAATGTAGTGAAATGCCTTAAAAACAATCTCAGAATTACAGGCAATGGGAGTTTGAGGGGTCCAGAAAAATAACCCACGTCTTTCTCAGCCGTGGCGGCAGACCGTAATCACCTGGGGAGATTTAAAAAATAGCAATGCACAGGCCCCACCTCAGACCTAAAAAGTCAGAGTCTCTAGGGCGAGGGCCCAGTTATCAGGATATTTTCAAACTTCCCAGGTGATTAATAAGTACAGCCCAGAATGAACACCGCTGTCATAAGTCAGCCCCGCGATTTTGCAGGCGGAGGCTCCGAGGCCCTACCGTGGAGGGTAGCTAACTGGTCCAGGGCTCCCAGGGGTGGCTGGAGAGCAGAGACTGGAGCTTCGTGCTCTGCCCAGCTGGCACTCTTCCTTCTTTGGTTCCCTCTTCCCCTGTGAATAAGGAATGTTGCCCGCCCTGTCAGTCAACAAAGGGTGCTGCAGACGTCAGGTGAGCCCTGTGGGAGCTCAGGATGGAGACAGACGGGCTCCCTGATGCCCGGCCCTCAGCCACTGCAGCCACCCCAGGGGTGCACCCTGAGTGGACTCAGGATGGGAAAGAACAGGATACCGGCTCTAGAGAGCTAAGATGAATATCAGAGGAATGATTTCAGTGAGCCCAGACTCTTGCATCTTCCCATACATAGAAAAGCGCTAAATTCATTTACTTGAGATATCTGGTTTTCTTCAATTAACAGTGATCTTTGATGTTTTCACTACCTGGTCGTTGTTGCAAAAACTCCTATATATCCCGGCTCCTCCCTCACCTCTTGGGAGCAGTCCCTCAGAGCTGTCTGAGAGGCTGCCTCCCAGGGTTGAGGTCCTTAGAAAGTCCACCAAATAAAACATAATTCTCAACTTTTAGGTTGTGCTTTATTTTTTTTAGTGGACACCCCGATGGCACCCCCACCTCCAGGTCTCTATTTCATTCAGTGACTCATCAGATTTGTATGGCGCACCCACCGCGTGCCGGAGAACTCCACTCCTGGAATATGCCCTTAGCCAAACCTTTCCCACTGCAGTGATTTTCTCAACGTTCCTAAAAGGCTTGGTTCCTGCAAGCTGGCTCCTGACTAATCCGACCGCAAGAGGGTTACTTAGGTTGCTTCCATGTCCTGGCTATTGTAAATAGAGCTTCAGTGAACATTGTGGTACATGACTCTTTTTGACTTACGGTTTTCTCAGTGCATGTGCCCATTCCCACTCTTTTTTTATACAGACCCACAGGTGAGAAGAATCAAAGAGAGGACAAGCAGCCTGCAGAAGCCCGGCTGGCGGGGAGGGGGCCAAGAAATGACCTCTGATGAACTTTCAGGCAAGAGGCACTGTGCTATCCACCCTGAAGAAGGCAATGTGCTACCCAGAACCCAGCAGGCTTTCCAGCCAGGCCTACCTGGGGCCTTCCTGGTTGAGAGTGCATCTCAGACCATCATCTGTGAAACAAGCACAGAGGCTTGTGTGAGGAGGAGTCAATGTGACTAAGCTGTGAGTGTGCCTGGAATCCAGTAAGCGTCCACTGAACAGCAGATACCACCTTCTGATGTCCCTCCCCTGCCCTTTCTCCCCTCTTTCTTATCCTCATCTGTTGTAGACAATGTTTTTCCCCCTAACTTCCAATGTGATGAGCCTTTGGGAGGTGATGAGGTCATGAGGGTGGACCGCTCATGAATGGAATTAATGCTCTTACAAAAGAGACCCCAGAGAGCTCCCTTTCCACCATGTGAGGGCACAGCAAGAACACAGCCCATCAGTGAACCAGGAAGCAGGTCCTCACCAGACACCAATCAGCTGGCACCTTGATCTTGGACTTCCAGCCTCCAGAACGGAGAAATTTGTCATCTATATGCTACCCGTTCTGTAGCATTTTGTTATAGCAGCCCAAATGGACCAGGACACCATCCTAGCCTCTTGCCCTTCCCGAAAGGCCAAATCGTGCAGGAAAATCCCGAGGCACAGAGCACCCACACCTCCACTGTGAGTAGAAATTCATTGGGTAGCCTCCCCTGAAGGATTGTCCTAGAAACCTTCAACTGTAAACTTGACATTCTCCAGTTATGAGATGAACGGTGCCTCACATGGCCCTGTCAGCAATCCTTTCACCAGATAATTCCTCCGTCAGGGGATCTGCAGCATCACGGCTCTGCCCTCCCACCCCTCTGCTGGCCCAGTCCCATTGATGAGCAGTCCTCGGCCTACAGACTCCGTTGAACACTGCCAGATCTGGCACTCTCAAGGCAGCCCACTGTTAGGACAGCTGTCCCTGTGTTAAGCTAAAGCTTGGCTCTGCCTTGGGCCCTTCCGAGATTTGGAGTCAGAGATACGGCCCTCAGGGTCTTCTCTCCTTCAAGCTTCTTCTTGGCCTATTTCTGTGCCCCCAAGAAACCTGGGATCTCGGGGAAGCCCATCATCAGACAGTATCAGCCTCACCGAGAGTCCTTCAGTCCAAGGATTTCCCGAACAATATTGTAACTCGGTTGGCCTGACTCCAGAGCCTGTGCTTGGAACTACCGTGCTACACAGCCTTTAGTGCTGTCAGCAGTTCGAGGGCTCCTGTGATGGAAGCAGCATCCTCCAGCCAGGCTGTTAAGGTCATGTGCTGCAGGGAGGATCACAGGAGGGGTTCAGCCTAGCTTCAAAGGAGGCAATCACCCTTGTCAGAAAAACCTCCGAGGCTGCATGACTGCATGTGAGGGAATTCATTCATTCATTCCTAGAAAAGAGGTTCTAGAGTCAGACAGAATTAAACCTTAGCTTTGCCACTGAAAACCTATGTACCTCACATAAGTCACTTGGACCCTCTCTCTCACCCAGTTAAATTTAACAATGATTATATCCCTACTTCAGAAGTTGCTGTGAAGATTAAATGAGATAACGTGTATGATGTAGTCATTTAATCCTCACTAAAGTCTGACGAGATATTGTTACCCTCATTTTACAGATGAGGAAACTGAGGCACTTTGGAGGGGAGGAAGTTGTCCAAGTGTAAACAGCCTGTTACTGGCAGAGTGGGACCCAGCGTGCAGTTCTGGCCAAGGCAAACTGTCCTCGGTGCCCTCAGAATCTGCGGCTGCCCTCTTCCCTGGGCTCCTTTGCAGCTCCAAAAATGGACTGGTCCCTGCTCTGGCTCCCTGCCAGGTTTGGGGAAGCCAAAGCCCCTCTCCTGCCAGCAACATGTGCATCATGAAAGGCTGCCTTGCTGCCTGTGTGAGGTGGGCAGAGCCTGAAGCTCTCTCCTGCTTCCCAAAATGACCTCTGCAGCTCTCTGTTGCCCTGGAAGTAAGGGGGAGGCCTAGTACTCAAAGCAGGTGCCAATCCATCTCTCTGCCTTCGGCAGCCACTCACCCCAGTGGGAGCTCACCAGGCCCCTCTCAAGGGGTCCCACTCCACCCACCTTCTCTCTCCACCTCTCCCATCTCAGGACACAGGCCTCCTTGATTTCACAGTTCTTCTGTCCCTTGTCTGGAGGACAAGCAGTTCTCTGGGATTAGCCATCTCAACGTGATGAACAAAAAGTAGATGTTTATGATTCTCACAGATGGTGAGAGCATGAGAATCACCACAGATAGTTGTTTAAAACGATCCCCCTACAAGAGACTTTTATTTGGAAGAGGCTGAAGCCAAAGAAGCTGCGATTTTAATCGCGGGGACTCCTGACACCAGCCCTAGGGAACACGATGCTTTAATGCCCCGACTCGGGGCCTTGGGGCAGGACACCAGCCATTAAAACTCAGTCAGGATCTCCGGACCAAGGTGAAATTGACAAAGCCCAGGCTTCTGCATCATAGAAGCTCAGTTCACATCCCAGCTCCACCACTTTCCAGCTATGCAGCTTGGGTCCAATGACTTAACATCTGTGAGCCGCAATTACGCTGTCCCTGGGTCCCCCTCCCTCATGCCTATTTTTAGAGTTATCGTGAGGATTAAGTGAGGTATTATATGTTAACTGAATGTTCCAGAGTTCGTGAAATCAAATTCCCTCAGTCTCTGCTTGCACCTCCACCACAGGGATCTCACTCCATGTCTCTGGCTTAGCATTTGCGATAACAGATTGAGAATGTTTAGGAGTGTCTGTCTCTCTCCCCACGGGGCTGCGAACTCCGTGAGGATGTGGGTTGTGATAAAGCCCTCTTTCTATTTCCAGGGCCTAAGGCAAAGCCCAGCACACAGTAGGGTCTCCGTGAGTTGCAGGAACTATTAAAATAGAGAGGATCTTCCATATGTTCTTTCGCCCCTGAACCTTCAGTCAGTTCACGCGAGAATAATAAAACCTACCAGGCACTGGGCTGGGGGCTTGGTACACCTCGCTTCTAATCTTACAAAATCCACAAGGGTACCAATTACTAACCCTGATCTCCCCACCCTCTTTTTTTCTTTTTAAACTTCGGAGGTGACTGTGGTTCAAAAAGATAAGGTATCTTGTCCAGGGTCACACAGCTAGAGGATGTCAGAGTTAGGACCAGAACCAAATCCGTCTATGCCCTTCTCACGGCAGCAAGAGCCTCACCCCCATCATCAGGAACCAACCCCTTTGCCCACAGCTCCTCTTCCACCCCCAGGGCTCATGAAGGGTCACTGTGAAAGGCAAATCCCAGGGCCTACAGCAGGCCTGAATGCCCATCTGATGCATACTCATCTAAAATTCTCCACAGACTGAGACCATAAAAACCGTAGCCTTATTTAGTGTTTCTCCAAATCTAGCTCTGAGGCAGCTCGATAACACTTGGCCGGGAATATTATTTCAAATAACTCATGCAGACAGCTGAGTAACCAAGAGGAGAGATAGATGGGTCCCTGAATGCCCCATTGCTATAGATCATAACCCCCCACTCCCACACCCTCCCCCACGCTGCCCGGACAGAAAGGGTCAGTGATTAATTATGCTAAGATAAACAGAGTTAATTTTCTTCCTGGATAAAACTAATTACAACTGTGTTTGTTTTGGTAGGACACGGAATTACTGTCCCCGGTGACAAATCTTCCTAATTGAAAAGAGTGTTTACTTTAAAGGGGTAAGGGTTGGGGTCACTAAACAATAGTTAGCTAGCATTTTCCCCATTTTTCATTTGAAGAGGGACATTGATCAGGTGTTGACCTCAAAGGAACAAGCAAAATCTCTCTCTCTGGGTCCCCCTCCCTCAGGCCTACTTGAGAGCCAGGCAACAGCCGGGGGAGAAGTATTTGGCAGTTTGGAGGAGGTTTCCTGCATGTCATGGCCTGTGGTTGATTCACTCTTAGTGAATGTTGGATGAAACCAGGGTAGCATCCTCTCTGGCAACCCAGGTGAGGAAGGAGTGTTTTGAATCCACTCCCCACCAACATCACAAAAACTGTGGGAGAATGTGTGACCCAACTCAAATAAATTCTTGTAGCGTCAAGCTGGTCAGATTCAGTGCTAAGACACCACAGAGAAAGAAAAGAGAGGGCTTCCCTGGTGGCGCAGTGGTTGAGAGTCGGCCTGCCGATGCAGGGGACACGGGTTCGTGCCCCGGTCCGGGAAGATCCCACATGCCGTGGAGCGGCTGGGCCCGTGAGCCATGGCCGCTGAGCCTGCGCGTCCGGAGCCCGGGCTCCACAACGGGAGAGGCCACAACAGTGAGAGGCCCGCGTACCGCAAAAAAAAAAAAAGAAAGAAAAAAAAAGAAAAGAGAAAAGCAGACTCCCTGCTCTCAAGGCAGTGATGACCAAACGAGGGGCCCAGGAATAGGCATAAGGCCCTGCAGGAGCAGAGGGGTGAGGCCTGGAGAAGAGATGGGGGTTGGGGAGGGGAAGAGCCTTCATGCGGAAGGACCAGCACGAGTGAGGGTGTGCATGTATCTGGTGTGTTTAGAGAGCTGTAAGCGACCCAGTGTGGCTGGAGTAGCGGGTACATGACTGCAGACGAGGCTGAAAGATATACGGAGGTTGGTAGTTGATATTTGGATCATGACAGGTAGTATTACCTTGGTAGGGCTACAGTAACAAAGTACTACAAACTGGGTGGGTAAGACAACAGAAATTTGTTGTCTCACGATCCTGGAGGCTGGAAGCCCCAAGTCAAGGTGTTGGCAGGGCCATGCTCCCTCCATAGTACCTAGAGGATGATCTTTCCTTGGAGCAGCCCCAGGTCCTCATAATGCCAATCACTGCTTCCATTTTCACATGGCCTTCCTCCCTCTGTGTCTGTGTCTGTGTCCAAATTCCCCCTTTTTATAAGGACCCCAGTCATATTGGATTACGGGCTCATCCTCCTCCAATATGACTTCATCTTAACACATTTGACTTAATCGCATTTTAACTAACCCATTCCCAAAGAAGGTCGCATTCTGCGGTACCAGGGGTTAGGATCTCCACAGCTTTTGCAGGGAACACAACTCAACTCATAATGCAGGTTACAGACGCCACCTTCAGACGCAGGAAGCTCACTCCACAGGCAAAGGGGAGACACTGAAGGGCTGTAAGTGATGGAGGGTTCTCTGGATCCAGTGTGGAGGACTGGTGGGTGAGCTTGACCAAAGATTGGAGGACCAGTTAGGTAAAGTTCCTCAGAGTAGCCCAGGTGAGAAAAGATGGGTTGGAGAGAAAAGAATCTGTGAGAAGGAGAGTTAGAGCTCCAAGGTTCCGTGACTCGAAGAATGTCACGATTATTGGGATGCTAGAGGAGCACAGGAGAGGCGGGTGTCAGGAATGACTTCCAGGTTTCTGACAGCCCAGAGCTCAAGGAGCAAAAGCCGGTTGGGAGGGAAATGAGTTGTTTCGGACAAGGGCAGTTGAGCTATCTGGTCACAGATATTCCGGAGGCAGGTGCATGTGAGGGTCCAAAATTCACAGAGGCTCTTCCCTCTGCAGATACAGATTGAGAAGCATGAAGAAGTGGATGAGCTCAGGGAAACAGATGAAAGTGCATAAAACAACATAGAGTGAGAAGAGGGTCCAAGACAGAAGGCTGAGGAACCCAGCATGTTGGGGGTTAAAAGAGAAAGGGAGTCAGAGATTAGGCTGAGGGAGCACCATCGCAGAGGTGGGGGGAGCACAGCACAGCAGCCTCCCAACCCCAAGCCAGACTGCCCTCCTGCCACCGTGCACACAGCTGTGCCAATGTATGTGTGTGTGTGTGTGTGTGTCCATGTGTGTGTGGGTGTGTGTCCATGTGTGCATGTGTGTATGTCTGTGTGTGGGGGGGGGGGGGGGTGGATTGTGTGTGTGTATGTGGGTGTGTGAGGGGGCGTATGGGTGTGTGTGTGTGAACTTTCTCAGACTCTGCCAACTCCCTGAGGGCAGAGGACATGGGTCATGTTCTTCTGTGCTTCTCTTGGATCCCTCACAGCTTCCCTGAAAAGAATTTCACACAAAGCAAGTCTTTTTGCTAAATATGTGATTCAATGTAAATAAATAAACCACCACCAAACGCTAACTGAGTACCTATTATGAATGAGGTTCTCTAACAGCAACCTAACACAAGTGCTCACTAAATGTTGATGGAAGGAAAGCAGGAAAAGGGGTAAGGGGAGACGACCAGCTAGCAGTCAGGAATATTTAAAATGATAATTTTCAGAGGCTCCGTGGAATGGCTGCAGGGCCGTGTGCCTATGATATGGAGGAAAGGACAGGGGCCTGGGAGTGAGGTCACCTGGATACTAATTCCCCTGTCATAGTAACTCAGCTTTCTGGGCCCAGTTTCTATAAACTTAAGGGTTTAGGCTACAGATTTTCCAAGGTCCTCGGCCTCTGGGAAACCAGAGTCCATCTTCAAAGTATTGAAAGTCAGAGAGCGTTTAGAGGCAAGATAAGATCTAATTCTTTTCTACAATTACACACAGCAATGACTATGTTTTCCCACATAATCATTATCCCTGTCTCACAGAGGAGGAAACCGAGGCAGGGAAAAGTCTTGATTTGCCCAAGGTCTCTGAGAAGATGGGGCAGGAGCAGAGGGGGGCACAGAGGGGGGCCAGGGAGAGTGCTCAGGCAGTGGCAGAGGGGCAGTGATGCAGGGCAATTAAGAACATGGTCTCTGGGACCAGGCCACCAGGAGGCGAATCCTGATTCAGGCAAAAACATGTTCACACAGTTTTGAATTATGTGGGCTTAGAGTTGTTCCAATAGCAGCTAAAGGCACTGATTCGGGCAGGAGGGTCCTTCCTGTAGCTTCCCCAAAGTATTCTCAGATCCCTGGGCTAGTGGGGAAGTGGCAGCACTGCAACCACAGAGCAGGGCTCTGACAGTGGGCAAGTCCTCCCAGCCTCAGCCTCCTATGCTTAGTGCTATATCAGTGAGCCGTCAGGTCCCTGTCAATTCTGACACGCTGTAAAACCTCTCACCCTCTGAGGTCCAAGAGCCCAGGGTGGTGATCTGTGCTGCCCTTCTTGCTTGTGTGTGGCTGCCGTTCTCTGGAACACTCTAAAGCAGTGGCTTCTGACCTCCAAAGGCAGGTCTCTGCAGGAAGCTGAATCATAATTCCCTGTGGAGCTTTTGTAAAATGCACGTGCTTGGGTCCCACACCAAACCCACAGCATCAGGATCCCGGGGCCAGGGCCTAGGTACCCGTGTTGTTAGAAATCTCCCAGGTGATGCTGGTGCCACCAGCAGAACTGGCTGCGCAGCAGACTCACCTGCATTTCGGATGCACACCTGCCGCCTGGCGCGCTCGGAAGGTACTACAGGGACCCACGTGGCCACACAGCCCATTGCAGAGAAGGCAGGACTCCAGAACTTCTCATCTGGGTAACCAGACAGAGATGGGCTTAACTACTCACTCTGACATCCTCCAGCAACGTAACCAGAGGTGTATTCAGGAAAGCTGAGCAGAAATTTTGTCAAATGTGGGTTCTTTCCAGAAATATGCAAAAACGTTCCCCTTCTTTCTCTTGTGAGTGGGGAGAGTGGTTTTGCTAAGTAAAGGTATGTTTCTTGGGGTGATGATGGAGATGGGGTCATGAGGGAGGAGACAGTGAAGACGTGGAGAAAAAGGAAATGCATATGTTTAGGTTCATTCAAACATTTTCTTTCAGCAGCGGAAGGGAACTTACCCAGTAATAGAGGGCAGATAACAATAATGGCTAATCATTGGATAGAGGAGGCCAGATACTGATGCAGGGCTTGGCCTATACTAACACTTTGTTCTTCACAAGAGCCCTATGGACTAGGTACTATTCCTGCTATGGTCTGAATGCTCGTGCCCCGCAAAATTCATATGTTGAAATCCTAACCCCCAAAGGTGATGGTGTTAGTAGGTGGGGCCCTTGGGAAGTGATTTGGTCTTGAGGGCGGAGCCCTCATAAATGGGATTAGTGCCCTTATAAAATAGGCCAGAGAGGTCCCCAGTGCCTCCTGCCCTATGAAGATACAAAAAGCACTCTGGACCTGGAAGAGGGCCCTCACCCCACTATGCTGACACCCTAACCTCAGACATCCAGCCTCCAAAACTGTGAGAAATAAATTTCTGTTGTTTATAAGATTCTGGGGTGTGGTATTTCGTTATAGCAGCCCGAATGGACTAAGACAATTACTATCCTCATTTGACATATCTAGAAACTAAAGCACAAAGAGGTTAAGTGACTTATCCAAGGCCACCCACCTATTTGATGCCTCTCACTCAGACATGAGCCCTGATCCAACATTTCATCTTCTTAAAATGAAAGTTTTCCCATAATGTCCCCTTTCCTCATCTACCTCCATCCCAGCAGCTGAGCTGACCTGGTCTCAATAGGAGATGGATTGACAGAATATAGCCTGGGGAAATGTAAAAAACTCTGAACACAGGCAAAATGTTTAGGAAAGTATCATGAGTAAGAGCAAAGAAGCTGAGTAGAATGGGTTTTCCCTAGACTGGAGTGATACACATGAA
The DNA here is from genome assembly GCF_003031525.2 of Neophocaena asiaeorientalis asiaeorientalis. Classification (NCBI taxonomy): domain Eukaryota; kingdom Metazoa; phylum Chordata; class Mammalia; order Artiodactyla; family Phocoenidae; genus Neophocaena; species Neophocaena asiaeorientalis. The sequence continues at coordinate 942,707 of NW_020172632.1, read as the reverse complement.
ATTACTCCCATCAGTTTCTCAGATCCGAAATTTCTACACTCTATATGTAAGCAAGTCAGCTGTGTCTCGGTTTACCTCATCTGCAAAATAGAGGAAATAAAATGGTAACTGTCTTGTAGGTTGTGAAGAACAAATATGGTAAGTACAAAACTCAGCATAGTGCCTGTCTCAAGATTTGGGAGCTATCGTTAGCTGATCAGATGTAGCCAGTTTACTGAGAAGACTTGATTCATAGGGGTATAAATAAAGATCAATTTATTTTCTCCATTCACTGCAGGTAGCTAGCTCTGTCCAGTCTCTCAGTCTCACCTCCTAAGGATTTCTCCAGGCAGATCCCATAGCTTTCCTATCAATGTCAGTTACTCAAAGTCCAGTCCAGTTCACAACTTCAACATCATATCCAAGTCTTCTCCCTCATTCAAAGGTTGCCAGACTTGTATTTCAAGTTCCAAGAGTGGGAAGGGGACTTGATCTTGTCTTTTACTCCTCCTCTTTTCTTTTCTCAGTCTCATGCCTCTCACGTGGAAGGAAGAAGGGAGAATAAAAGGGTTAGAGGAAGTCACCTTAAATAAGTGGCTTCTTGTCACTGATGGAAAGAAGTCCCTGCTCTCACATTGGCTTGATCTGTTTCTCTCTGTTGTTGATGGCCTCTGGCAATGTGTTGGTCTCCTATTAGATAAAGTGGGGTGTTTTTGGAGGGGGATGTTCATCTCTATGCCATCACTTTCCATCACTGAGAATCCCAAGAGGTGGGTAGCCATGTCTCCCTTTGTCCTAGAAACAATCTTGCCCCTCAATTCCTCTCCATCTGGATGCCCTCTTACTTGGTCCATGGCCACCAGAGCTGCCACCTTCTCCTCTGTACTCTCATTGTAATGGAGCCCTGAGAGACGTGGAGGTTTTTTCTGCACTCTCCAAGGGCTGAAGGGAAGTTGGTGAGGTGGATACAGAGCAGAGAATTTTCTTCTTCCCAGAAAAGCTTCCCAAGAGTACATACTCTCCCTTCAGAAGTGGGTCGCTCTGACAAGCTTGCTGATATCAGAAATCTATGATAAGAAGCAAATACCAGGAGATTTCCACCTTTGCCCAAGATAGTTATTGGATTGGATTTACCCTCCTGCCTTAAACAAACGAAAAGAAACAGACAAAATATTTTTTTAAAAAACAACAGTTTTCAAGATACTTGACAACAAAGGACAGTGATCCTTGAGAGGCAAGAAACAAATGAGGTAAGCCTATGATCATCCCAGCTTGATGCCTTGAGAGAGCTTCCAGGCTGTGGTGCAGGGAACAAAAATCTGAGTGAAAGAGATGAAGCTGAGAGTTGGGAGTACCAAGTGGGCTGGAGTCCACAGGACAGAGTAACAAAGAGGAAGAGCCGTACAGAGGGAGAACCCCAAAGATCTGCAGAGGATCCCCCTCTGATATTCAGGAGGGTACTGATCAATGAATTCATGTAAAGAAACATAGAGGCCAGGGAAAAAATAATCTGAAAAGATTAGAAAACAATGTCCAACACTCACTCAGGGCTGGAAATATTGCATATTTCCCCAGCCAGACTGAAAGGAATCATAATTCCTGAGTACTGGGTTTGAGTACTCAAGAAGGTTTTGCTCAGTAGTGGGGAATAATTCACCCTAGACTGCTGCAGGTATACCAAACAAATCATGAAAGCAAGACCCAAGAAGACCAAATTGTTTCCAAGTAACATCCCAGAACAAACTCAAGAAGATTTATAGGAACAAAAAAATCCACCTCCCAACAAGGTAAAAATCACTGTTTCCAGCATCTAAGCAAAGATTACCAGGCATGCAGCGAAGCAGGAAAACACAGTCCCTAATAAGGAGAATAATCAATCTATCAAAACAGTCTAAGAACTGAGACAGATTTTAAAACCAGCAGACTAAGATTTCAAAATAGTTGTTATAACTGTATTCTATGTATTGAAAAACTTGAGACATGAAAGATATCATAAAGACTCAAATAGAAATTCTAGATATGAAAAATACATCTTTGATGAAAAATACTCTGGATGGAATTTAGGGTATATTTAACACGGCAGAAGGAAAGATTAGTTAACTTGAAGACACAGCAGTTAAAAGAAAAAAGAGAGAGCAAACTAAACTTAAAATAAGAAGAAATAAAATAATAAAGTTCAATGTGGAAATCAGTAAAATAGAAAACACTAAAACAATTTTAAAAAATCATTGAAACCAAAAGCTGTTTCTTTGAGAAGATCAATAAGATTGGTTAATCTCTTACCCAGCTTGAACAGGAAAAAAGAAAGACAAAAATTATAACATCAGGAATGCAAGAGGTAACATCACCACAGATTCCACAGATATTATTTTAAATAAGAGAATATTATGAATAACTTTATAGCTATAAATTTGACAATTCAGCTGAAATGGACCAATTCCTTAAAAGATATAAATTACCAAAACTTATTCAAGAAAAAATAGGTAACCTTAATAACTCTGTATCTATTAAAGAAATAGATTTTGTAGTTTAAAAACTCTCCCTTAAGGAAAACTCTAGGCCAGATGGCTTCACGATGAATTCTACCAGACATTAAGAGAAGAAACAATACCAATTCTACACAAACTCTTCCAGAAAATTGAAGAGGAGGGCATGCCTCCCAGCTCATCATCTGATGCCAGGATTACTGTCATGCTGAAACCAGATAATGACATTAACAGAAAAGAAGACCGCAAACCAATATCTTTCAAAAACACAACTGAAAAATCCTAAATGAAATTTTAGCAAATCAAATCCAACAACATATAAAAAAGGTATAAACATATAAAAAAGATCATCATGGTCAAGTTGAATTTTTCCGAGGAATGCAGGGTGATTTCTGAATGTTAAAGGTTCAGAAATCATTGCAAATTCTGAAGATCTGTTGCATAGCAATGTGAATATAATTAACACTTTTAAATGGTTAGTATGGTAAATTTTAAGTCATGGGTTTTTTTTTTAATCACAATTAAACATTTTTTTTAATCAATGCAATTCACCATATTAACAAACCAAAAAAGAAAACCACATGATCATCTTAATAGATGCTGGAAAAGCATTTAACAAAATCCAACATCCTTATAAAATCCAGTCAATCTGGATAAAGACCCTCAACAAACTAGGTATAGAAGGGAACTTCCTCAATCTGAAAAAAAGTATCTACAAAAAAAACTACACATTAACAGTCTACTTAGTGGTAAAATTTTTTAAATTTCCCCTCTAATATCAGAAACAAGAAAAGGATTTCTGTTATCACCACTTTTTTCAACATTGTACAATACAATATTTAAATAAAAAGAATAAAAGGAATCCAAATCAAAAAGGAAAAAATAAAATTGCTCTTATTCCCAGGCAAAATGAGTGTCTATATAGAAAATCTAAAGGCATGTGCAGAAAATCAACTATAACTAATAAGTATGTTTAGCAAGATTGCAGGATATAAGATCAATATAAAGAAATCACTTGTGTTTCTATGTGCTACCAACAAACTATCAGAGATAAAAATTTTAAAACATTTACAAAAGTATCAAAAATACTACATAATTCAAGGTAAATCTGACAAAAGATATGAAAGAACTGTACACTTAAAACTCCCAAACATCACTGAGAGAAAGTAAAGATGACCTAAATAAATGAAGATATACCCTGTTGGTGGGTTAGAAGACTCACCGTAGTTAAAATGTCAATTATTTCCAAATTGATCTATAGATTCATGAAATCCCAATCAAAATCCTGAAACTTTTTGCATAAATTGACAAGTTGATTCTAAAATTCATGTGGAAATGCAAAGGACATAGAATAACCAAAACAACTTTGAAAAAGAACAATGTTGGCAAGATAACTTTACCTGATTTCAGGATTTACTATAAAGTTACAGTAATCAATAGCATGGCATTGGAATCCAAATAGGCATTCAGGTCAATGGAACAGAGTAAGGAGTCCAGAAATAGATCCAAACATATATTGACAACTGATTTTTTGACAAAGATGTAAAGGCAATTCAGTGGAGAAAGAACAGTCTTTTCATAAATGTTGGAACAATTGGATGTGCATAAGCCAAAAACAAGAAAAGAGTGGGGATTCAGTCCATAACTCACACCACATACACAAATTTAACTCAAAATGCATCATAGACTTAAATGTAGATCATAAAGCTATAATATTTTGAGGAGAAAGTCTTTGTGACTTTAGGATAAGCAAAGTTTTTTAGATTCAAAATCAAAGTACAACCTATAAAAGAAAATTTTAATAAGTTAGACCTTTTCAAAATTTAAAACTTCTGCTATACAGCCTGAGGCATCTGCTTACAGGGGGGAAAAAAAGTCCTTTTTCCTGTCAAAAAGCTTCCTAGTCAGGTATTAGCAGTTAACATGAGAAAAACAATAGGGACTAATAAATATACACAAAATGTTCTACTACATTAAAGAATCAAAGAACTAAAAACAAAAAATCATCATTTTCAGCTATTAAATAGGCAATGATATTTTAAAATAATATTGCAGGTCAGTGAGGATACATTTTTTTAAAAATAGGCAATAGCTTTTGAAAGTTCTTTTTTTTTTTAAACATCTTTATTGGAGTATAATTGCTTTACAATGGTGTTAGTTTCTGCTTTATAACAAAGTGAATCAGTTATACATATACATATGTCCCCATATCTCTTCCCTCTTGCAACTCCCTCCCTCCCACCCTCCCTATCCCACCCCTCTAGGTGGTCACAAAGCACCAAGCTGATCTCCCTGTGCTATGTGGCTGCTTCCCACTAGCTATCTATTTTACGTTTGGTAGTGTATATATGTCCATGCCACTCTCTCACTTTGTCCCAGCTTACCCTTCCCCCTCCCTGTATCCTCAAGTCCATTCTCTAGTAGGTCTGTGTCTTTATTTCCGTGAAAGTTTTTAAAATGTTTAAAATGCTTACACTAAGTCCAGTTAAAAGAAATTATCTTATGTGTAATCAGATACATGCACAAAGATTTATATTCAAAGATACTCAGTATTGTTTCCCAGGTGAAATTTTAGAAACAACCTCAATGACTGATAACAGCTTGGTTAATTATACTTTTAGCACACTTAAAGGTGATTAATATTATGCCAGATATACAATTACATAGAAAAGGATAAAATACATAGAAATAAATTTAACCAAGGAAGTGAAAGATCTGTACAGTGAAAACAATAAGACGGTGATGAAAGAAATTGAAGAAGACACAAATAAATGGAAAGATATTCCATACTCACTGATTAGAAAAATTAATATTGTTAAAATGTCCATACTACCCAAAGTGATCTACAGATTCAATGTAATCCCTTTCAAACTTCCAATAGCATTTTTTACAGAAATAGAACAAACAATCTTGAAATGTTTTTGGAACCAGATTAGCCAAAATGTCTTTCCAGATTAGCCAAAGCGATCTGGAAAAAGAAAAGAACAAAACTGGAGGCATCACACATCATGATTTCAAACTACATTACAAAACTATAGTAATCAAAACAATATGGTAATTGAAAATCAACCATATTTCAATTAAAAAAAGAAACAACATGGTACTAACATAAAAACAGACATATAGGTCAAGGAACAGAATGGCGAACCCAGAAATAAACCCAAGCAAACAGGTATGAAAATCAATTAATTTATAACAAAGAGCCAAGCACATACAATGGTGAAGACAGTCTCTTCAGTAAATGATATTGGGAAAACTGGACAGCCACAGGCAAAAGAATGAACTGGACCTCTACCTTACACCATACACAAAAACCAACTAAAAATGGATTAAAGACTTACATTTAATACCTGAAACTGTAAAACTCCTAAAAGAAAACATAGGGAATAAGCTCTGTGACATCAGTCTTTGGAATGACTTTTTGGATTTGACACCAAAAAACAAAGACAGTAAAAGCAAAAATGACCAATATCAAACTAAGAAGCTTCTGCACAGTGAAAGAAATCATCAACAAAATGAAAAGGCAACCTATCAAATTGGAGAAAACATTTCCAAATCATATGTCTAATAAGGGGTTAATATACAAAAAAACCCCACAACTGTGTATATATATATATATATATATATATATATATATATATATATATAAACTCTTACAACTAA
>NW_020172632.1:849849-936392 GCF_003031525.2 Neophocaena asiaeorientalis asiaeorientalis | reverse complement strand
ATATAAACTCGCACAACTAAATAACCAAAAAAACAAACAACTGGATTAAAAAATGGGCAGAGGAACTGAATAAACATTTTCCCAAAGAAGACATCCAAACTGCCAACAAGTACATAAAATGATGCTCAACATCACTCATCATCAGGGAAATGCAAATCAAAACCAGAATGATAGCACCTCACATCTATTCTATTTGATGGCTGTCATCAAAAGACAAGAAATAAATATTGGGGAGAATGTGGTGAAAAGGGGACCCCAGTGCACTGTTAGTGGGGATATAAATTGGTGCAGCCACTATAGAAAACAGCATGGAGGTTCCTCAAGAAACTAAAACTGAACTACCATATGATCCAGCAATCCCACTTCTCGGTATATATCCAAAGGAAATGAAAACAGGATATGGAAGAGAGATCTGCTCTCCCATATTTATTGCAGCATATTCTCAATATGGAAACAAGTGTCCATCAATGGATGAAGAGATAAAAACAATGACACACACACACACACACACACACACACACACACACACACACACGGAATATTATTCAGCCACGAGAAAGAAGGAAACTCTGCCACCTGAGACAACATGGATGGACCCTGAAGGCATTATGCTAAGTAAAATAAGCCAGGCAGAAAAGACAAATACTGTATGGAATCACTTACATGAGGAATCTAAATAAAAAGTCGAACTCACAGGAAAAGAAAAAAAAATCTTCTGCACTTTAAAAGACACTCTTAAGGGAATGAAAAGACCAGCTACAGACTAAGTGAAAATATATGTAGAGTGTACTTTGATAAAGGACTTGTATCCAAAATCTATAAAGAATTCTCCCAACTCAGTAAAAAGAAAATAAGCAACACAATAAAAAAGTGGACAAAATATTTGAAAAGACATTTCACCAAATAAGATATATCGCTGGCAAAAAAAAAAAAAAAACATGAAAAGGTGATCATCATCATTAGTAACTTTAAAACCACAATATGATACCACTACACAGGTATGAAAATGACTATAATTTAAAGACTGATCATGCTGAGTGCTGGAAGGAGGCAGAGGAAGGAACTGGAACTCTCATACACTGATGGTGGGAATGGAAAATGGTATGACCACTTCAGAAAACAATTTGGTGGTTTCTTAAAAGGTACAGCTACCATATGATCTAACCATTCCACTGAAGATGTATGAAAGCATGCCTATATAAGACTCGTACATGAATGGACATAGCAGCTTTATTTGTAACAGCCCCAAACTGGAAAGAACCCAAAGTTCCATAGACTGGGGAATGGATAAGTAAATTGTTGTATATGCATACAATGGAATGCTGTTCAGTAACAAAAAAGAATGAGCTAGTGATACACACAACAACGTGGGTAAATATCAAGATATTTATGCTGAGTGAAAGAAGCCAAACGAAAAGAGTATGTACTGTATGATTCCACTTATGTAAAACTCTAGCAAATGCTAATGAGTTCTGTAGTAACAGAAAGCAGTTTGATGGTTGTTTGATGGAGACTTGGTGTGGAATGGGATGAGGGGAGTAATTTACAAAGCGGCAAACTTTTACAAAGGAAAATTGGGGATGATGGCTCTACTCACTACTTCCTTTATAGTGGTGGTTTCATGAGTGTATACATATGTCAACACTTATGAAATTGTACAGTTTAAATATGTGCATAGGCCAATTACACCTCAATAAAACTCTTTTTAAAAAGAAGCAAGCAGGACTTCCCTGGTGGTGCAGTGGTTAAGAATCCACCTGCCAATGCAGGGGACACAGGTTCAAGCCCTGGTCCTGAAGGATCCCACATGCCTCGGAGCAACTAAGCCTGTGCACCACAACTACTGAGCCCACGTGCCACAACTACTGAACCCGTGTGCCACAACTACTGAAGCCCGCGTGCCTAGATCCCGCACTCTGCAACAAGAGAAGCCACCACAATGAGAAGCCCGTGCACCGCAGCGAAGAGTAGCCCCCGCTCACCACAACTAGAGAAAGCCTGTGGGCAGTAACAAAGACCCAACACAGCCAAATAAATAAATAAATAAATTTTAAAAAAATAAAACAAAAAGAAGTAAAAAGAAAAAATCCTAATTAATTATTTATTTTTATAAAGAAGCAAGTATCAATCTCTGGGTTATGCATACCCTCAAATTCTAGCAGACAGAGGTCAAGCTCTTCCTAGAACTTTCTCTCATGTTCTGCTGTGCTCTCACAGCAGGAATGGAAGTAGCTGTAGATTCAGTACTTTAGCAAGCATCCAACCAGGGAGTTAACTCCCAGTCCCCTCTTCCTGTACACACTCCCAATCTCTAGAGGTCTCTCTCTTGGAACCTCCTCCATCACTGAGATTAAGTTAGGGGAGAGCGGAGGGGAGGGAGTATCCCTTCCATGAACACTGCACTTCCCATGACGATTATGACAAATTTCCCTTTCTTTCCTGACCTATCTTCTTGTGCAGGCTTGCAGGGTGGAATGCTGCAAAGCTGCAGGGAAGATTGGGTTTGGCTGGGATGTTTATTTACCTGGGAAGGATGTATCTGATCCCAGTTGTTAGCAGCTGCAGGGCAATCTCTTGCTCAGATAAAAAAAAGAAGTCCAGAGGAGAAGCTGGATGGAGGAAGCCTTACTGTTTGTCCCAGGCCGTTGGGGAAGGAGGGGCCTTCTAAATGAGGAGAGGGTAGGGGCAGCTGTGGCCCCAGAAAGCTTCAGGCTGCAATATTGAGCTAAGTCAACAAGTCTTTAATGACGGCTCTCTTGGGGGGATTAAGACTTGGGTCAGCCAGATCTTGAAGCCAGCAGTTTCATGTCTTCCCCCACATTCTTCCTCCCTCTGTCTTTCCTCCTTTCAGCTCTTGGCATTGCTGAGTAGAGAGAAGAGACAACTCTTTTATGTCTAATGTTTTTCCACTGTGTTCTTTTTGGCACACAGTTTTTTAGCCTTGACTTAAGACAATTAAAGTATCAAATCATGGACAGGTATACCTCTGGGATGTTGAGGGTTTGGTTCCAGACCACAGCAATAAAGTGAGTCACACAAATATTTTGGTTTCCCAGTGCATATAAAAGTTATATTTACATTGTATTGTGGTCCATTAAGTCTGCAATGGCATTATGTCTAAAAAACAAAAGTACGTATTTTAATTTTAAAAACTTTATTATTTAAAAATGCTAACCAGGGCTTCCCTGGTGGCGCAGTGGTTGAGAGTCCGCCTGCCGATGCAGGGGACGCGGGTTCGTGCCCCGGTCCGGGAAGATCGCACTTGCTGCGGAGCGGCTGGGCCCGTGAGCCACGGCCGCTGAGCCTGCGCGTCCGGAGCCTGTGCTCCGCAACGGGAGAGGCCACAGCGGTGAGAGGCCCGCGTACCGCAAAAAAAAAAAAAAAAAAAAAAAAATGCTAACCATCATCTAGCCTTCAGCGAGTCATAGTAGTAACATCAGAGATCACTGACCACAGATCACTGTAACAAATAAAACAATAATGAAAACGCTTGAAATATTGCAAACATTATCAAATGTGATGCAAAGAATGAAGAGAGCAAATGTTATTGGAAAAGTGGCACTGGTAGACTTGCTCGACACAGGGTTGCCACAAACCTTCAAATTGTAAAAAAAAAAGTAATATCTGCGAAGCTCAATAAAGCAAAGTGCAATAGTACAAGGTGTGCCTGCACATGTCATGTCAATCCAGGTAGGTTTTAATGATGCCTGCTGTATGCTGAGGTCTGTTCTGGATGAGAGAGAAGAATGAGGAGAAAAATCATTGCAGGGATTCCATAAAGAACTCTAGACAGTTTTCTCTCTGAGCTAGAGTCTAGAGTCTGTCCACTCTCCATGCCCACAGACTGACCTCTCGCTTCTCACCTGACCTGAAATTCTCTGCCTCTTTCTTTGAGGCTCTTGAGCAGGCCTTGCAAGGATGCCTGAGACTCTGGCTGCCAGGCAGACTGTGGTTAATGTAGAACTTTACATGCAGATCTGCCAGGAAGCATTTCTCTGGGCTCCCAACTTTGCCCAAATGGGCCACATCAGTCACTACTGAGACTTCCTTCTGAGGAAGTGAGGATACGGCCTGGTTAGCTATGACAACCTCTTGAGGACTTTCCTCTGCCAACTGGGTTCTCCAGGAGGGGAGATGGTCATTAAACTCCCACCTCTGCTGTGCCCTTCCTTTATAAACAAGATCCCATTCTTCAAGTGGAGACGGTTGCCGAGAAAGTGGGGAGAGGGGCCAAGAGAGGGATATACAACGGGAGACAAGCTTACATTGAACCTTAGAACTAATAGAAAAGTCACCTTGCCAATTGCACAACAAGGACCCTAAGGCCCATCACAGGAGTGCCCGAGGCTGCAGAGATAGAGAGGCAGGCCTGAAATTAGGGTCGAATGTCCCCCCGCTCAGTCAAGGGCCATTTTTTGCAGTCATTTTCACTTTCAAAACAAATTTCTGAGTAACAGAGACTTCTCAGAATCCTGCTTTTTAGTAACCCTGGATATTGAAATTTCTTCTTGAAAACTTCTTCCTTCTCCTGTCAGAGAGCTGAGTTTTGTGATGAGCATGAAATTTCATTTTCTGGAATGGGGTACCTCAGAATTTTCTTTAGAGTGGACAAAGGAGGGATCACTTCTCAGAATGTAGGTAAAGATAGAGCAGGAGAGGGAAGCAGCTGCGTCGCACAGGGAGATCAGCTCAGTGCTTTGTGACCACCTAGAGGGGTGGGATAGGGAAGATGGGAGGGAAATGCAAGAGGGAGGGGATAAGGTGGGGATATATGTATATATATAGCTGATTCACTTTGCTATATAGCAGAAACTAACACACCATTGTAAAGCAATTATACTCCAATAAAGATGTTAAAAAAAAAAAGACAGAGCAGGAGAAACCCTCACAGCAACCCCTGGGAGGTGAATTCTGTTACCTCCATATTGTACATTAGCAGAGGACCGAAGAGTTAAAGCAGTTTGCCTAAGTCAGTATTGCATCCACGGTTGATTAACCTGAATGATTTAAGAAGTAAAAGAGCATATATAGATAGAGAACGAAACAGTACTTTTATTGGCCACAGTTGGAGACAGATGTGTCTCATGTCAGAACCTGGACAGATGCTCAGCAAGCCTGCTCCCCTTCTTCCTGGCCATCAACCTTCTACACTTCCCAGCCTCATTCACTGTTGGGTGTTGCCAGTGGACTTTGGGCAAAACCAAAGCAAAGTATACCACTGCCAGGCAAGACTCATAAACTCCCACATGTAATTCTCCATCCCCCGCCCCCATTCTTCATCTGCTGGTAGAATGTCCCAACAAGATTTTTTAACCTCAGCTCTATTGGCATTTGTAGCCAGATAATGCTTTGTTGTGGGGCCTTCCTGTGCATTGTAGGACATTCAGAAGTGTCTCCGGTGTCTACGCATGAGATGCCGATAGCACCCTCACTTGCCAATGTGACAACCCAAGTATCTCCGGCCACTTCCAAAGGTCCTCTGAAGGGCCTAATCATCCCTGGTTGAGAACCAGTGCATTACAAGACGCTGAAGTCACACAGTGGAAGGAGTGGATGGAGCAGAGAACCCATCCCACATTTCTCAGCAACATGTGCGAGAAACTAACTTTTACGGTGTAAACCCACTGCAACGTAGGAGCTGTTGTTTCAAAAGTAGCTTCCCCTGACTAATATAGTACTGCTAAATAATCCCCATAAACAGACAGACTTACCCAACAAGGCAGAGTACTCAGACCAGGGACCACCCCAGCCTACATGGCCCAGGCCCCAGAGGGACAGCAGCAGTCACTTCCTATGAGTACACAGCTCCCAAGATAAAGAAAATGGCAGAGCTGAGCTCTACATGCCTAGAACTTCTGCCCCAATTCATCAACCAGATAAGTCACTTCACATCCACAAGGACAGAAAAATCTGAAATGTGCTTGGAAGAAAAGCTTTCTTCCTGAAAAGCCCCTGCTCATGAAACCAAGAGGCTCTGCTCTGGGGAACTCCAGAGCCCACTGTCTTTTTCTAACCCTAGAAGATCTGCTCAGTACAAAAGATGGCCTGCTCAATACAAAATATGGCCTGTGTTCTAATTTTCTCACTAAATGCTTTATCTTATTTTGTTATTGAAGTCAAGGCTCAGGCTTTGGCCAAGGTCAAGTGTTGGTCTGTGACCAGACTGAGGCCTCACTTTGTGACCAAGGTCCAGGTTCAGCCCAGCAAGCTCAGGACTTGGTCTGAGATAGAAAGACAGAATGGGCCACAGAAGAGTAAAACCCACAGTCTTGCCCTGAATTAACTGGTGAATTTTGTCTAGAGCTCTTATCACACAATCCATTTCCTTTCTTTGTTGTCCTTTATATTTCCATTTACTAAATATCCCAGTGATACACTACCTGCTTCCCATAAAGCTGTCAGAGGAATGCGGTGAGTGACCTCATCCAGGAGAGGCATATCATGGAAGGGAAATAACTGGCTGGAAGTCAAAAAACACAGATTTCTGTCCAGATCTGATCCGTCACCAACTGATTGCTCCAAACTGGACAAATCACTTTCCTTCTCAAGACCTCTGTTTTCTCAGCATAAGTAAGAACACTGGATTAGGCATCTCATAATTTTACTGTTAACTGCTCTGAGAAGCATTAAATCTTGACCCTGTTTATACACCTGTTATTAAGAGTAACTATGTGCCTTTTCCTCCCCCATCTCCCGCGTGACCAGCTCAAGCCTTGGATGCTGTCGTACTCAACAAAAGTTGCAATAGCCTCTAACAGTTCTTCATCAGCCCAGACCCTCCCCAAACCCCAATCTATTCCACTATGAGCGAGGCCAAATTGGATACATTCTTAGGTCTCTTTGAGCTATGCTATCCTAGAATTCTAGGATCCTATGATTCTAGTAGTTTATATCTTTAATATTCCAGATCCTTGTCTAAATATCTGGGAGTCTAAAATTCTAGAAGCCTAAGAGTCAAATTCTAAAGCATTAAGAGCCTAGAATTCTAAGTATAACTTGAATTTCTCCAGGAAATAAGTGAGGCTACATAATAGTAATAACTCATATTTTTACTGGCTTCTACCACCATGTGCCCCATATTCCCCATAGGTATCTCACACATCCTCTTCATGACACATTTGGTCAGCTAGAAGGCAGCACCTTCTCTGCCTCACCCTGGGCCATTAGTAAATGGAAATATGAAGGACAATGAAGAAAGGAAATGCATTGCCATTCCCTGCCCTCCTGCCAAGTTTACACACACCAATTAGTGATATATATTCAGCCTTGTCTAAACCTCCGTGGTAGACAGAGGCCTAGGCGCGATATACTTATCTTTCAATGTTGTCATCCTCCGTATTTCCAAGTTTCTCACAATTTACGGCCTGAATATTCTTGGATATTAATAGTCTAGGCTGAAAAAATTTTTTTAGATTCTGAAATACTATGATTCTAGGAGAGTGGCAGATGGTGGAGTGTCTGGCACCCCCTCTGGGAGGCTCTGGGATGAAGGAGGCAAGGAGGCCTGAGCCAGTTCAGAGCAAAGTTGTAGGAGGCATTAACAGGCTTCAGGTGTGAATACACTCGTCTGGAAGGAGTGACGTAGACCCTACACAGAAGGAACAGCAATGAAGCGTCCAGAGTGGTTACACCCTAGCAGGCTTCCCAGAGCCCTGGCAGGCAGTGAGAACCAATTTAACAGCTTCCAATGAAGGATGTTATTTATTTTACAAGTAACTATAAATAGCAAAATAAAACCAAGAATTTGTATCCGTGAGCAGGGCCCACAGTTTTTAAAGCTGCTTATTGCTGTACAGTGGGGAGGTTCTACCCCCACGGATGAGGGTGGACCCCTGGCCCCCTGCAGGCCTGGTCCTAGCCCCACATCTCCCAGCGTTTGGAGTTTGGGAGGTTTGATCTTTCCCAACTTGGCTACACACCCCTCTGGCTGTGGAGTGGGGAGGGAAGGCAGGGTAGGCTTCAGAGCTGCAGAAGTGGTTTAGCCCTGGGTCAGGAAACTGAGGCCTGACCTGAATCTCTGGTTTGACAGGAAGCCCAGGGGGCTGGCAGAAGCTCTTGGCCCAACACATCCTGAAGCCAGGAGCACCCCCTGCAGCCAGAAGCAGTGAAGTTGCAGCTTGGAGGAAACTGAGGGCAGAAAGAGAACCTTCTCTGCTCAGCAGGGCTGGGCCTGCAACAGAAATAACCCCAATATACTGTCTGGTGCTCTGGAGAAGTTTTGACAAATGCCTTTATCAACTAATCGGCTGGTTTTAATAAGCACCTACTACATGCCAGTCACCATAGGGGACAGGAAGATCCCTCATTCTTGGAGACCTGACATAGGCTAGTGCCTCAAGACAAAGCCCCAGACCATAGTCTGGTCTTCAAGTCATTAACAGCCCAACCCCAAGTCTCCTTCCAGTCTCACATCTGGCCCTCTCCATTGTGAACCCCACTGGTTCCCCCATATCCCACACTGCACCAGCACACCTGTCTGCATTCCCTGTTTGCCCAGCCAGAATGTCCTCACCCCCTTCTGATGCTCACCCCCTCGACCTCAGGACTAGCTCAAGTGTCTCCTCCTCCCCTAAGAATCCTGCTGTAATGCCCCACATGCTTGGGATGCACTTCTTTGAGTTTCCATCATGTTCCATTTAAATGTCAGTCTCCCCAGCTTTTCTCATATCTGTATCTCCAATCCCTAGCACAGGCCCTAGAACAACATTTTGTTTAGGATATTTGCAGTCACGGAGGAGTGGGAAGTGTGGTCAAAGCACGTCTGAATAAAGTGGAGGAATCTGCAGATTCAATGAAAGAGAGTGACATCTAACCGGACAGCAGGAGTGAGGCGAGAGTGAGGCGAGAGTGAGACATGAGGACAGATGGTGCCGGGCTTTCAATCCCAGTGAGATGCCCAGGCTTTTACCCCTGGTTCCTCCCTTTACTAATGGGATGACCATAAACAGATGACATTATTAACCTCACTGTCTCCTCTGTAAAATGGGGGTGCTTGTGAGGATTAACTGAGTTAATACATGTAAACTACTTAGCACAGTGCCTGGCACATCATAAGGGTTCAGAAAATATTAACTTTGTTAGTGGTGATAGTAGCATGAGAAAGAGTAGTGGTGGGAGCTGTAGCATCCTCGTCTAGGGTATGAGGAAAACAGAAGGCCTTACTGGCCAGGGTGAAATAGGGTTGGCTTCTAGTGGAAGCTGGAGCTTCCCCACCCCCAGCAATGTGACCTGCATGGACAAAGGTCGAGTGCACCGCTGAGCCACAGAGTGAGGGTAGAGCTCGCAGTGTGTTGACAAGCACTCAGGCTGTCACGTGACATGGTCTGTTTGGAACATTAATTCCTTGTCAGCCTCAGTCCTGAGCCTCTCTCTCTGCCTCTCTCTCTCTCTCTCTCTCTCGATTTAAGAAGAAATGCTTTCCTTCCATTAGCTCTCCTTTTCCTTACGTTTGGCTTTCACTTGGCTTTCTACCTCTGTCTTCTATCTGAAAAAGATGACTAAAAACAGAGTGAACTGCAAAGACATTGGGGAATCAGAAGGGCTGGGCTCCAGCCTCAGCTTTGCCTGTAATCTCTGGTGGATCCTGGGCAAGTCCCTTCTCCCTGAACCTAAGGGCTTTTTCTCAACAGTGAAAACATTGAGCTGCATGTTACGCTAAAGTCCTTTCATTCTGAACATCTGTGCATCTCAGCAGCAATGTTCTCTGTATGGAAATTCCTCTGCACCCACAGGAATCATGCAGAGAACTTGGTTTAATTCATCATTCAGCCAATATTAATTGAGCACAGATAATAGGTCGGGCATTATATCAGGTACTGGGGATCACGGGGTGACCAAGCCAGACAAACTCCCTGTCCCCAAGGAGCTCACATTTGAGAGGGTCTAGAGGAAGACCAGATGATAAACTTGTTACTTTGCAATCGTGGACCCCTTAAGAGAGGACAAAATTGGTGTGTCCTGATGCCTCCTGTGGGCCAGGCCGTGGGCTAGACACCTCAGCCCGGGTCATTTTGGTTGGTCCTCGCAATCACTTTAGGAAGTAGCTATTGTCAATCCCATTTCAAAGGAGAGGGACACGAGGCTAAGAGCCATTCAGTTGCTTGGTCAATGTCACCCGGCCAAGATGCAGTGGAGATACGTCCAGTACACACCCGGTGTCCTCTCCACAGGAGCAGGCTCCTCTGTCCAACTGGCTCTGAACTCTGAGGCCGCGGCACACCCACTGGGAGAGAGAACTCCAGATCCTGCTTCCTAGGGAGGTGCCCAAGGCAATCCCTCCGGCCTGGCTAAGGCTTCCTGGGGCCTCCATGCTGCCGACGGCTGTAGCTCACTCCCTCCGTCCGCCCTCTCGTCAGGGAGAGCTGTGAGATTTGTAGCCACATCTGCCCTCCTGGACCATAACCCTATAAAATAGCAAGCAGCCTCTAAGATACAAAAAAAAACGGGGGAAAGACTAAAAAATAACACTGATGAAGATTAAAAATGACCAGCGAGTCTCAGGGATTTACGTCTCATAAAGTGAGATGGTCAAGGAGGCCAGACAGGGAGCAGACAGCCCTGACGCCTCTGCCTGGTGGATAATTTATCCCAGAAAGTAGAGGCCTCTGTTTTCAACTCACACAGGCCAGGGTAGTTCTCTGGGTCCCCCCAGCCCACTGTAAGGAGAGTCAGGCTGAGTCAGAAGTTTTATTTTTCCAGGCCAAACTCACACGTCTGATACTTTTTCAATCATTTTCACATCTCTGATCTTATCTGAGAATCATCTTACACTCCCAGTGAGGCTGGCAGGATGGGGACCGTCACCCTCACTGGTCAGATGAGAAAATTGAAGCTGGCAGAGGACAATTCATCCAGGATCTCCCAGGGAGTCAGGACTCTGATCCGAGCCATTGTTGGTTGATGTGACAGCCCCATTAGGTACACATTTCCTTTCCTTCTCATTCTCCTTCCTCAACTCCTCACCCATTCGCCAATGAACTGTGTTCAGCCAATGAATTAATTCAGCTAACCTCTACTGAGTAACAGTATTTACTAAGAACTGTTGCGAACACAGAGGTGAATAAGATTAAAGCAGATGCTAATAACAGATGCACACTTCTTAAATATGTGGTGTTGGTGATGATGTTAATGGAGGGTCTCTCTCCAGTGTAACAGAAGAACCGAAAAAGCTGGAAAAAAATTTGTAGAGGAGCTGGGAAGAGGGAATCCATCTTGGGGTCAAGCACAGGAGAGCCTTCCAAAGCAGTTCCCTGGACATCAGGAAGGATTTTGTCCTGGATAACTTCCCTTCAAATGAGTTCACGGGTTGGAACATGTTTTAAGATTAATAATTAGCTGACAGTCACCATGGATTTTGATGGTGGTGCCGGGCTCCCATTTGCTCTGTCTGTAGGATGGACTGTCAAAAATTATGCTGTCCCCCAACTGCCGCAGCGGTTAAGCCTCAGTCTTCGTAGTAGAGTGGAAAGAATTCAGGTTTTATTTTCTGTTCGTTTGGTTTTCTGGCCTCACTGCTCAGCTTGTGGGATCTTAGTTCCCCAACCAGCGATTGAACCTGGGGCATCACAGTGAAAGCCCGAAATCCTAACCACTGGACCACCAGGCAACTCCCAAGGAAAGAACTCAGGTTTTAGAATCCCAGGTTTCAATCCCAACCAGTTGTATGCTTGAGAGTTTCTTGGCTTCTCTGAACCTGTTTTATCATCCAGTAAACGGAGATAGCAATACTATCTCAAAGTTTTGCCTTAAAAAAAAAAAATGGAAAGAGAAACTTCAAATTTAACTACATTAGTTCAGACTTCATGGGAGGCCCTAAGATAATGGATAACCCACCCCTAAGCGAAGTGCAAGACCACCAAGCAAGGGCTACGAAAGGTGGCGTTGAAAACTGTCTTTGTGGTTCTTTGCTGACTACCCAGCTCTGGCACATAAAAGAGGTGGGAGGGGCCAAGAATAGAGCAGGCATTAGATAGGGGATTTCTGGAACAAGCTGTAAGTACATTGTGCATCTTCGTGTACTCCCTCCCTTAACTCAAGCCTGACAAAAGTGACTTTAATGGGATAGTTGGAGAGCTTGAGGTTTCCACTATTTGGGGGACACAGTGGACTGGAATCTGACTCCCACTGCTACATCTAAAGGGCAGAGGCTGGCTGACCAGCTCTTCTAAGAGCAGAGTAAAGGGAGGTGTCTGCACGGTGGGCAATCTGCATTCTCAGAGCTCACCAAGCAGAGGATACCGAAGTGTTTTCTCTGAGCCAGATCTGGACCAAATGAGAGGGAGATGGTCTAGGTCAGCTGGAGCCTGTCAGAGGACTCTGTAGAGAGAGGAAAGACCTCATCGGAAAGAGGCTGGTGGTGCTGGCGGATGCCTAGGGGCTGGGAATGAGTCAGAAGCAGCCAGCTGGAATAGAAGTGCATTTACCCACATCAGGGCGTAACCTGTATGGGGAGGGGGATGGATTTTCTCCAAAGAACCCACAAAAACGCCCCATGAGAGAACAAGCAAGGTTAAATGCCTGCCAAACCCAGAGAGCATTGACCTTGGATCTTCAAGTCCATACTAGTCAGGTAAGAACTTTGCTATCCCCCTTTCTTTCTCTGTCTCCCTCTATCCCTGACAATGGAGAGATCAAAAATCCACAATGGTTTGCAAGATGAAGGTAGAATAAAAAATAGAAGAAACTGAGCCTTGTTCTCACTGCAGGGGACTGACCAGCCGCAGTTACAGGTCCAAGTGGAGAAGTGTTACCTTTAAATGAAGTTTGAAGTTTATTAACTATCAATACTATTATTGCTAAATGGTAGTAATAGTACTATATTGGACAAGACATTAATTATGGACCAGAAATGATGTTTTGTGAGTTTAAATAAATGGGGAACTTTGTATTATCGAAGAGAGAAAAAGAAGAAAGAAACACAACATTGTAAAGCAACTATATTCCAATAAAAATTAATTAAGCACTTCCCTGGTGGCGCAGTGTTTAAGAATCCGTCTGCCAATGCAGGGGACACGGGTTCGAGCCCTGGTCCAAGAAGATCCCACATGCCGCGGAACAACTAAGCCCGTGCTCCACAACTACTGAGCCTGTGCTCTAGAGCCCGTGAGCCACAACTACTGAGCCCACACGCCTAGAGCCCGTGCTCCACAACTACTGAGCCTGTGCTCTAGAGCCCGTGAGCCACAACTACTGAGCCCACACGCCTAGAGTCCGTGCTCCACGACAAGAGAAGCCACCACAATAAGAAGCCCGTGCACCGCAATGAAGAGGAGCCCCCGGTCGCCACAACTAGAGAAAGCCCGTGCGCAGCAATGAAGACCCAACACAGAAATTAATTAATTAATTTTAAAAAATTAATTAAAAAAAAAGAAAAAAGGAGTCATGGAACAAGTTCAAGTTTTCATCCAATGGGGTGGAAAAGATTCAGCCCTGCAAAATGATTGATAAAAGTTGTTTCTCGATTATACTTCCTTGAGTCTCACTTGTTCAATGTGACAGTTACATGACATGACACGTGGCATCACTTGCATATAGCTGGACTTGAGTATGTCTGAGTTTGCTTCCACCATTTCTCTGGGCCTGGTTGACCAGCAATGGGCAAGATCAATCACCTGAGGTAACTCTGAGCAGCTACTGTGTATCTGACCTATACACCATCCAGGGGTAGAGATAGGAGAAGAGCCAGTCTTAACTCTTGGTGGAGACACAGTTCACAGGACTGAGAAGCCCTTAGGGATGTCCAGATGGGGTGACAAAGACCCAGAGAGGAGCAAGGGCTTCCCAGGTCCATTGTAGAGCCAGATATGGAACCTGGCCCTTTTCTGTCCCTCTTCCACTCCTGTCCCATGACTTCATACACCCTCCTCTTAGCAATCTAAGACAGAGTGGAATCGCACTCAGTTGGCTAATCTGATGGTATCTATCATTTATTGAGCTCCTTCTATGTGTCAGCTTCCTTATGTATGCTAGTCCTGCTTCTCACAATAACTTGCCAAAAGGTAGAAATATCAGTAGCATTTGCACAGATGAGAAAACTGAGACCCACAAGGTTAAGTGACTTGTCCAGAGTCATACGGCCATTTAGAGGTAGAGCTGGGGTTCAAATAGGTCAGTTTGACTCCAAAGCTAGAAGTCTTGTCACCCAACTTTACCACCTCTTCCAAGGGCCGCTGGAGTCAGGAAAGAGGTTACAGCAGGGTTACTGTCAGGTCTGGGTCCTCAGAGCCCCAGATGGAGCCCCAAACTGTCCTGCAGTGTCATCTTTGTAAGAACCAGTCCAGCTATCCCAAAGCCAAGACAGTTAGAGTAGATTTGCACTTTCCCAGTTCCTTCCAAGGAACAAAAAGTGATGCAAAATTTTTTTTAAATCATAAAATGGTGTGAATAATGTTTTAATTAGTTGGCAAATTATATGGCCGGGGGCCTTACTCTGTTCTCTGAAGTAGATATGAACTTTATTAACGTTTTTTTTCCTTTTGCAGATTAAGTTGGCTCTTTGTGAAGGTTGGGTGTATGGGGGTGTGGAAAGTTCTCATTACATTTGGCAGGAATCTTGGCTGGGTTATATAAGGAAAGTTACTTTGAGATTTTACTTCGGACGGTGAACTTGGCCTCCATCACTCCCTCCTGAAACCCAACTCTTTGTAAGCGGAAACAGGGGATAAAAAAAGATAAGGAAAGAAGTAAATTAGAGTGGGAAACAACTGAAGGATAAATAATCCTCTTAAAACAGTCACTGGGAGAGGCAATGGAGAGAGTCCTGGATGGGGTGTGGCGTGAATTCTGGCTGGGTTCACTTACTTGGTGGCCTTCTGACCTTGGGCAGACGGCCACCCTCTCCAGGTCTCTGTCTGCCCATCTGTGACATAGGGGGATAATCCCTGCTCTGAGGCCCCACCTCAGGTCTGTTGAGAGGATGGAGTGGGATATTATCTGATAAAGTGATTGAACTTTTACAAAGCACTGTCCACATAGAAAGCTATGGAATATCCCTGACACCTGGACCAAAGTCCTTGGGTGTCACCAGAGCCAAACCCGATGCCAGCAAGGGAGCCTTCAGGGTGACATGTGAGAAAAGGATGTCCCTTAGGTGAGCTCCTGAAAGGGACCCTAGAGGGGATCTACAGTGTGGGAACGTGGGTGGGAATGAGTGTGCTGGGTGTGTCTAATGCAGGTCAGCACACGCTCAGGCCCCTGAGTGTGTACATGTGATTGCTTGTACGTGTGGGTGTGGTACGTGTGAATCCCTGCATCAGTATGGGGGTTGGGGGGTAGGTTCATGATTTCATTCACTCCACGAGCAGGTGCCGAGGATTTACTCTGTACTCTGCACTAAGCGCCGGGGGTTCAGTGATGAACAAGACAGACTAGTCCCACGTGTGTGTGAGTGTGCAAAGGTGAGCTTGTAAGGAAGGATTTTCGTGTGTATGTGAGGATATGTGTGTGAAAACACACGTCTGTGTACATGAGGGAGTATGTGCTTTTGTGAGTTGGCATGTGAGTCTTTGGAAATCTGTGTGTTTGTGTGTTTATGCAAAAGAGAGAAAAAGAGAGAAAGAATTCCTGGCCAACCTAGAGGGCGACAAATTCTGTTATAATGCCTTGAGGCTTGAAAAGCCCTGAGATGTCATCTTGCCCAGTCCTGATGTCCAAGATAGAGACAGAGGCCCAGAGAAAGGAAGCTGTGTGTAGAAGTTCAGCCAGCAGCCAAACGGAAGGTCCAGAATTTACGCCTGCTGATTCTGAGCCCAAGGGGCTTTTCTTACTGAAGATGCGTGAAAATGCAAATTAATTGTGGGGCTGTAGGGAAGCCTCTGGGGATAGAATGAAAGGGTAGGCCAGGCCCCAGTGTGCAAGGTCTTGAATCCCATGACAAGGAGGCGAGACTCAGTCTGAGGGGCCACAGGAGGATTTGGGCAGAGAGGAGAGTGCAGAAAATCAATGGGAGCCAGAGGCACGGTGGAGCGGAGACCCGGAAGGAGGCAGGTGTAATGTCCGGGTGAGCGGGGCTGCACCCTGAAACAGGGAGGGTTGAGGAGAGAAGGGAAGGACTGAAGAAGGCTTCTAACCTAGAATCAGAGGCCTTTGCATCCATTAGAATGTGGAGGGTGAGCTCCCATTTTTCTAATTGTTTACACGATGAGGCGGTTTCCCCCAAAACCTGGGAACTAGAAGGAGCCCGGGAGTTTACACACGCATCTCATTAAAACCACAGGACGGGGAGTCCCCCGGCGGTCCAGCGGTTAGGACTCCACGCTGTCACGGCCGAGGGCCCGGGTTCAATCCCTGATCGGGGAACTAAGATCCCACACGCCGTGCGGTGCAGCAAAACAAACAAACAACAACCAACAGGACAGCCCTGTGAGGTGCGCGTTCCTTCTCCGTGTTACTGATGAAACTACTGTGGCTCCGAGGGCAGAGGCAGCCACCCAAAGACACCCAGACTAATTCGGCCGCGCCAAGGCCACATCAGGCACCTCCTTGGTGCCAGGGACTGGGGCTGGCACGTTATGCACGCCACTTCATTTCAGCCCTCCGGGGACCATTCCTCCACCTTTCAGACGAGGAAAATTAGGTTTGGAGGTGGAAGGTGAGTGGCCAGAGTACAGAGCTTCTTCAGCCTGCACCTGAGCACAAGCCGTCTGACGCCAGCGCCCAGAGTCTTTCAACAATCCCACATTTCCTTTGAAAATCAGGACAGATGTGTTTGCAACACAGCTTAGGATGAAGTGAATTTAAGAGCTCTCATCCCTAGAGAGTGTACGAGCTCAGAATCCAGGCTGGTGCAAAAGAGTTTTGTCAGATGCCTGGGTGACAGGCTCATACGGGGGATGAAAGGGCCCCACCCCTAATCATCAGGAGCCGTGTGAAGGAAGCCAGATGGGGCCTCCAGAGCCCCGTTCCCTTCCTCCTCTGGAGACAGAGCAACCGTGATCTCCATTGAGCTCCCAAGGACAGCCACGTGGGGCTGGGGCTGGCAATCCGGACACATGGGACACGTGGCCCCAGTAATCTCATTGTGACGCTCAGGGGAGACCTTGTCTGTACGGGTCCTTCCAGCCATTGGGGATTCTACGCTCTCACACCCATCAGAGATGCAGCATGCTTTTCCTCCGGTGACAGAGACGCTGGGCCTTTGCGTCAGTGCCGGTCTGACTTCCCTTGCCCTGAACTAGCGCAGGCACCGAGAGCCTCCACGCTGTACACTCAGACCTGCCCCGTCACTAAGCCTATCCTGTCCAGTGCAGAGAGGACAGTGACCCCTCCCACCAGAGGCTGAAATCTAGAATTTGTCTTGTTTTCCTAAACCTGCTTTCAGGTTTATCTGCCCCGAGACTCTCTTTCCTGCCCTCGCCTCCATTCCTATTTCCTCAAATTGCTGACTGAATTTCTACTATAACCACGGCAGAACATCCAGGATCTGACTTTCAGGACAACCAAATACTTCCTGGAGATTCCCACTGCTGGCCCTAGTCAGAGGCCCTAGAGGAGGTATCAGTATGGATGGGGCCTGGACACCCCACCCCCTCCTGAACTTTGAACTCCAAGACCGGACACTCCGATGACCTGAGACTATGCCAGCTCCAACATTTTCCTTGCCTTATCTGCCAAGACCTCAACATGCCTTTGGTCAAGCTTACCCAATTTACCACACTTGAGCTGATTTCTTCTGACTTTTTGGCCCCAGAGGCTCTAACCTCATTCCACCCTAATCCCTGAAACCAATTCCTGGCCCCACTTGAAAGCCTTTCAGACTGAGTGAAAGTTATCTTCTGCCCCAAGTGTGTTGTCATCAAGACACCATGGGTACTTCCTTCCTGACCAGAAATGCCATCAGAGAGTCCAGTAAGTGCCTGGCTCACTGCCCTCAGCAAGGTCTCCTCAACATCCGCTCCCAAAACCATAGTTGTCAGAAAACACACCCACGAAAATTGTCAGGAAGCCACCAGTTCTCTGAATTATTTACTGTCCCCTGGAACATAGCCAGCTAGATACTGGCCATGCAGACGCTAGGAAAATATTTATGTGGGTCCTGATGGATGCTTGGCGAGGAAAGACTGCCTGCTGTCAGCTTTTCTTCCTGCTGATAAGACAAAGCTACACATGTCAGACAGCTCTTAGAAGGACCCGGCAGCTGGGACCTGGCATCTGATCAGAATGAGGTTAATGGCTGCAACCCTCTGTTCCAGTCCTGTCTCTGCCACCAACTAGCTCTACTCTTCCCAGAGCCAGAGCTCTTCCATCTGTAACATCATGGAGCACACGGGATGACCCCCATGTCTCTGATCCTATAAGACTGTGACTCAGACAGAATCTGATCTCATTTCCAGATCTACCATTATGATGCCATCGGCTCATAACGGAACTATTTTTCTTGGCATCCTGGAAACGTTCTTGAAATTCCAACATCCTAGAATTTCTCTTTCCACTGATCCAGTTTCTGTAACCAGATGGGAGAACTCCATCTGGAGGAGGAAGATCTGAGCCTAAAATAAGAGAGTGAAGTGGAAGAGGGGAAATTGAGTTCAAGCAGTGTTTGTCATGCACCCATGTGGGCCAGGCTCAATGCTGAGCCCACTGGGACAGCAAAGGCTCCCCAGCAAAAGGCGTCCTGTCCTTTAAGCCACACTGAGCTCCAGTTCTTTCCTCCAAGAGCTCACAACAGAGCAGTGTGGAGCGGGCCCACACGGCTCATCTTATTCCCAAACTGACCCTCGTGTGTCTTTCTTGCCATAAACCCGGGACATCCACCCGCTGCCCTCCTCGGCTCTGCAGTGCCATCCTTGCCCGAGATCATCTTGGGCTCCTTGCTGTGAGGAGCTTCAGCCTCTTCAGTTCCTGTCCCCTGTGGATGATCTACCCCACAGGTCCTTCCCCATTTCATAGTTTATAGCTGCTCCCTCTGAAGACTCACTCAAAGTAACAAAGTCACAGATACAGACACAGGACAGATGTTTAGGAACCCCCAGAGTTCCTTCATTGTCTCTACTCAGGGTCTCCTGACATCTTCCCTGCAGGACCCCAGTCTCCCTGAGTGGGAGCTCCCTCAGCCTTCCTCTCTGCTCAGACCCACTCTTCTCTAGGAAGTTTCAGTGTGCCAGTCTGAAGGTACGATCTGGTGGCTGTGCTGGCCACAGAGAAATTGGAATGTGGGAGCCTTCCCGGCTGCATGAGTGTGTTCAGTGGCTATTTCCTCGCGAGCGTCCTCAGGGCAGGCAGCAGTGGTCGGGCTGGCATCACTTCCATTACCTGGTCTGAAGCAGCACTCCTCTGGACCCTCCTCTTCTCCATTCAACAGATTCATTTAACACCTATGCTGTGCTGGACACTGTGCAAGGCGTGAGTAAGGGGAGGTGCACAGGCAGACACAGCCCTGCTTCCTTCACCTGCCCCAGGTGCCAGGGACCCTAGAACATGACTGGACTGGCCTCTCAGCCTCTACCACCTCATGCCCTCATCACAACTCCTCCCCCTTCACCTGCCTCACTCCTGGAATCACGGCATCTTAGGAGGTCAGAGCAAGAAGGGCCCTTTGAGACCAATCTAGGAAACCTTAGACAATCTACGAAATGCATAAGAATGGAGCTGTGTGGATAAAGATACGGATAAAGGATGCAGATAAAGAATGGCCTCCACGCAGTGGTTAAGAATCCACCTGCCGGGCTTCCCTGGTGGCGCAGTGGTTGAGAGTCTGCCTGCCGATGCAGGGGACACGGGTTCGTGTCCCGGTCCGGGAAGATCCTACATGCCGCGGAGCGGCTGGGCCCATGAGCCATGGCCGCTGAGCCTGCCTGCGCATCCGGAGCCTGTGCTCCGCAATGGGAGAGTCCACAGCAGTGACAAGCCCGCGTACCGCAAAAAAGAAAGAAAAAAGAATTCGCCTGCCAATGCAGGAGACAAGGGTTCAAGCCCTGGTCTGGGAAGATCCCACATGCCACAGAGGAACTAAGCCCATGCGCCACAACTACTGAAGCCTGTGCACCTAGAGCTCATGCTCCACAACAAGAGAAGCCACCGCAATGAGAAGCCCGTGCAACACAATGAAGAGCAGCCCCTGCTCGCCGCAACTAGAGAAAGCCCATGTGCAGCAACGAAGACCCAACGCAGCCAAAAATCAATCAATCAATCAATAAAAAAAGAATGGCCGCCACCCGGAAGGCCATGCCCTGTATGGTGCAGCCATACAACCAAGTCTAAAAAACTCTGATAGTAGAATCACCTTATATTACAGATGAGGAAACGGAGAGGGAGAGAAAGGCAGGACTGGGACCCAGGTAGTAAGACTCCTGGTTCTGCGCCTCAGGGCAGGAAGGGCTACCCTTCAGTGTAGACACCTCTTACAACCCTCACAAGAAGCCTAAGAGGTAGGCCTTGTTAACATCCCCATTGTTCAAACAAGGAAACAGACTGAGAAAGTCAAAATAACAGGCAAGTTTACATATCTGAAGTGGCTGAGTATAGATTCATACCCAGGTCAGTTTGATTCTAGAGCCATTTTGTCTAGAACCCAGGTACGCAGCTGTTAAAAAAAAAACATGCTGAGGAACCAATGACCAGGCTGTCGGTGCTATAACTGGCCATAATAAGAGAGCTGGTCCTCCCAGGAAGATGCATTTTAATATGCCTCATTCATTCCAGAAGAAAAACAGCTAAAACCCAAACAATTCTAATACTATAGTATGGCAGTGAGAGCTACAACATGCTACAGAGACCCAGGGGAAGCGAAAATTAAGTTCGCCAGAGGTTTGTAATAGGAAGCAGGAAGGCTTCTCGGGAAAGGGGACGGCTAAGCAGGGCCTTGAAAGACGGGTGGAAATTCACCAAGAGAAAAGGGGTGAGGAGCTCGGACGTGCCAAGCTTAGTGGGTATCAAAGGTTAGTGTTCTGCGTTTGGGTGAAAGTTGATGGGTGGGGAGAAGCAGGAGATGCAGCTGAGAAGGAAGCTTGCGGCTACAGGCTGAAGAGCCTTGGACACAAGGCAAGAGGGTCCTGATTTTATATTCAAGGCGCCGGGGATATAAACCTTTTCAAACAGAGAAGCAACCCCTTGTCAGTTGAAGAAGACTCTAGGGATAAAGAATTAACACATCCCAGGGACAGGAGCTTATAATGTTAACAGTGATAATGACAGCTCAAAGGTGAGTATCACGCATAAATCTCAAAATAAAACTTTCACACAAACTCATTTATTCCTAACATTGGTCCTGTGAGGTAGGTATCCTTCTCCCATTTTTACAGAAGGGGAAACAAGGCCCAAAGTCACGCAGATCCGTCCCCTCAGTCCAGGCTGTTCATCAAGGAGCTCCTGTCTGCATAGTCCGGGCAAATGTACAGACTGAGCCCGGATTTCTGCCCGTGGGCTAGCTGTTCTCTGCATAGCATCTAACTTTGCGATTGTAAAAATCTGAGACACGGTGGCAGTCTGGCTGCCTCGTGGGGCTGCTGGTCTGAGCCGTGGGTGGTCAGGAATGTTTCAGGACTTCCTGGGCCCCGTGTTCCAGGCCGGAGTGCCTGGATTAATGATCCATCTACAGGCAGAGCGAGCAGAGGCCCTGACGTCCGGCGCAGGGCATCGATTAGACTTCACACTCTGAGCTTGCTTTCATCTGAGGCTCTCCGGCGGGCCGGGGCCTAATAATTAACATTCTCTGAGCCACACAACATGAGTGAGCTGGAGGAGGAGAGAGTCTTTTAGCAGCCCCCATCAGCGGCGGGAGAGGACCCCACCACCACCCAAGAAAACCTGGGCATGGCTGCTTGGCAGACGACCACGTCTTCCCAGCTGACACCTCAGTCCCGCCTGCAGTTGCACAACATGTGGTTTTGGTCTCATCTTTGAGATTCACAACATTTTTATGGGGAAGTAACACTAGGATTATTATCCTCACTGTGCACGTGGGGGAACTAAAGGCCAGAGAAGGGCAAGGAATGGCCCAAGGGCAGAGGGACCAGGATGAGAGCTCGGGTCTCCTGCTTCCTTGCCTGGCAGCCTTCCAACGCAGGAGGCTGTCTGCTGCAGGGATGTTCGGACCCTCACGGCACCTCGAGGTAAGGGAAGATAGGAGTGCGCTTTGATTTTCTATTTTACAAGAGAAATCATTACAGAGGTGTCATGTTACTCATTCGTGCGTTGGTTCAGCAAATACCTACTGGATACCTAGTATGTTCCAACCTCTGTGCCAGGTGCTAAAGATAGCAGAAAATGGCCCTTGCCACTGAGGAGCTTATAGCTGGAGAAAAGGGGGAGGTGGGGTGTGTGGCAGCGGAGAGGCAGATATGCAAAAAGTTCATGAGGTACCACGGTGCTTTACTAGTAAATCTAGTTAATATTACAGAGCACTTTGGGCCTGAGGTCACAGGGAGGGCATAATAAGTCCACCCAGAGGAGTGAACGCTGGTAGTAATGGGGGACGGGATCAGAAAAGGCTTCTTTCTGATCACGAAGAAGATAACCCAAAACGGGAAGATAACCCAAAAATGGAACCTTAAAGGAGGGCTAGGTGTTCATCAGGCAAATGGGAGGTAGATGGAGGGGGTACAAGTAGGGTCATTCCCAGGAGGAGGGACAAGTTGACCCAGGCCATGAGAGAGGCAGGAAGGTGCTCAGTTCACTGAGAGCAATGGAGTTGGTTGAAGAGTAGGGTCTGAGTAAGATGTTGGGAGATGAACAAATAAGCAAGGGTCAGGTCGGAAAGCCCTCCCAAGCCAAAGTGAGGGGACTGAACTTTATCCTGAAGGATTCAAGCAAGGAGGCAATGTGGTCAGAACTGCATTTTAGGAGGATCACTGCTGTAGTGTTGAAGATGTACTGAAGGGTTGAGAGACTGAAGTAGACACATCTGGAAGGCGAAAGTGATGGTCCGTGGCCACAAAGGACACCAAAAACCCTTGTCTGGTCTGGAAAAGCCTCTGTCCTGAGAATTTTCTTACATAAAAAAGTGCTCCCCATGCTTGTTGACTTATGCCAAAGCCCATGGATCTGGCCCCATTCCACGCTCCTCTGGTCTGAGAAGAAACCACAGCATCCTTTTCTCTCTTCCTGTAGGACTCCCTGTACCACTTCCCCACTTCTGCGAGTACACATTTTCCCACAGGGGGCTCCCCACTGCCCATCACTGCCGCCAAAACATGGCAGCGAAACACCACACCACAACACTCCGCTTCAAACTGTAGGTGGCTCATTATCTGCTCGTCCCCATTCATTCCACATCAGGTATGGATTAACTGAGCATCTACAATGTGCCAGGCACTGCTAGGCTCTGTGGATGTGGCCTCTGCTCTCCCTTCCATGGGCCCCTATGGTTAAAATCCAAACTCCTTAGCCCAGCATTTCAGGACCTTCTCAGACTGACCCCAGTCCACCTCCTTGGCCTCACGTTCTCCCTCTCTCCCTCCAGCACGCTGCACTTGCCACATTGAGCCACTTGATGTTCCTTAAATACCCGCTGGCATTTTTTCCAAATAGAAACATCTTTTTTTATTAAAATGCTAATACATATACACTCTAATTCGAATAATACCAATGGTGGAATGTAGAAAGTAAAATTTTGTTCTCTAACCTCTCCTACCCACTACCCTCCAAATTCCATTCTCCAGAGATAAACACCATTAACATTTGGGTAAATATCCTTCCAGCTTCTTTTAAAAGCTTTTATGCCCTAGCATACCACCTTTTGCAAACTCTTTCCCGTCCTCAGGACTCAATGCAATGCTTTATTCCCTCCTCCGAGAGGCTCTCTCTGGCCCCGAGGGCAGAATTAGGCACCCAATGCTTACAATAAACATAGATTTACCACCCTATATTGAAACCATCTGTTCTCACAGTGTGTCTCCAACAGGCTAAGTGTTGTCTGAGATGACAACCTCTGCAAGGACAGGGCTGCGACAGCCTTCATCTCCACCATATTCACAGTGCCTGCCCGTAGTAGGTACTCAATGAGTATCTATAGAGTACATGGTGGCTGGATGGTTGGATGGACGGATGAACGGATGGATGGCAAGTGGGAACTCCTATGGCATGCTCCACAGGGTACACATAAGGGGATAGGATTGGCACTGAGTAGTGGAAAGGAACCCAGCTGGAGTTTAAGGACCTGGATTCCTGTTCTGGTCCTGCCTTCTACCTGCTATGTAGCTTTATATAAGTTTCCTCACTCTCTCTGAGCTTCAGTTTTTCTACCTGAAACTGAATAGCGGGGCTGGGTATTTCCCCAGAAGCCTCCCAATGGATGCTCCAGAATGCTTAGCTGGCCCTGGCCCAGCACCCCTATTTCACACCTCTGTAATTACCCACCTGCATGCCTTTTATTACAGCGAGTGAGGTGGGGGCGGGGGCTCATTAAATACAGGGAGAAAGGAAATGGCTGGCTTTGCTGAGGTGACACTGTCGGCATTAACTAGATTAACTTCTGAAATGAAGAGCCCACAAAAGCGAGAGCAAACCCAAAACAGACAAGGAGCCATGGCTTCCGCTGGGGGCTTCATGCCTCCCTGCTCCGGCCTGCCTGGCCCCCAACCCAGGCCTCCCAATCCATCCTCCCTTGGGAGGTGGCAGGAGCCACTTTCCGGCTTGCCTTCACACAGGACTTCACCTCAGTGATCTCAAGAAAATGGCACTGGGCACTGAGCCCCAGGCCAGGACTCGGGAACTACTCAAGGAGGCTCCAGTCTGTAGAAGAGGCAGGCAGACACATCGATGCCATGCAGAGTGGTGAGAGCTGGACCGAGGAAGCCAAGGACCGGGGGCCCCCAGAGTCCAGGGATCAGAGAAGCAACACTCCAGCTGAATGACAAGCAGGTCTCCAGACAGAGCTTCTGCGAAAGGCGTTCCAGGGAGGAGCAAAGAGGAAGGCACGGAGACATGAGAAGGAAGTCATCTTTAGGCAGCCGAGGGCAGTCCTGCAGGGGCTGGAGCACAGAGGGAAAGGGTAACATTGTTGCAGTTAGTGGTGCTGTCAGGTCATGCTTCTCACGATGACTCTGGGAACAAGCGTACCGCAGCCTGGGCAGGGGACTGAAATACCAAATCTCTGAACCAAGCCGGGGATGCCGGATGCTGGCGTGCAAGAGCACCCATTAGGTAGCAGTGGGAGGGAGCTGCTGCTGAACTCAAAGCTGGTGCCAGCTGGTGCTAAGAAACAAAACCGAGGCAAGAAGCGGTGACGGACTCAGACGGAGACACTTTCTCAGCTCGCCACACGTACAACCATCAGAAGAGGCAGGAGGAAACTGAGGGAAGTGGGCCCAGCTCTGCTCACTGGTTCCGGTACCTACAGAGGCAGGAAAGGATGGAGTCTTGATGTCAAGCCAGCTGTCTGGTCTCACAGGGAGAGAACCAGTCCTTGTAAGTATCCCAGAGCACATGAGGAAAACCCTCCTCCATGGATAAACCTGGTTTCTTCTCCCACTGCAGGGGCTCAGCCAAGGTGAACCAGAGAAGGGAGAAAACGGGAGAAGAAACGCCGTGTAGTCCGTGCTTCCTCTCGATAAGATACTTTACACGGACTTTGTCTTTCATCCTGTAAAGAGTCTAGATAGAAGTATTCTTTCTCCACTTGGTAGACCATGAAACTGAGGCTGAGAGAGGCTTACCCACTTCTCACAGTGAATGACGATCAGAGCTAGACTCAGCACTGAGGTCTTCGCAGCTCCAAATCTTGGAGTTCTCTCCCAACACAACTCTGCTCTCCAGACCCTGCCCTTGCCCATGAAAAGCTTCCAGTCTGCTTGTGCTGTGGATCCGGTGATGTCACACTAGCTTGTTAACCTTTGACTAAAAAGCGTGAGTCCTGTAATTCCTCTAAGCCGCTGGACACCAGAAATGTCAAATCAACAGTCCAATGAGGACTTTAAACACAACTTCTATTCCTAGCTCCCCTGACCAGGGGCATTTGTGATGTCCTCCTTCCGAGCAGTGACATCTAATGATAGAAGTCCTGGCACAGGACAGAAGAGATTCTTTTAGGTAGGAGGTCACTGCAGCACCCCTCAACCTTGCCCAGCTGCACGCAAGCCCACACGTGGGCCTGCACACCACCAACACTCTCTTGGGTCAGTCTTGGTCAGCATCACCAGATGCCAGACTAGGTCAGTGGGTATTAATCATTGTCAAGGGGGAAGTTAAACTGAAAGCCAGTTCATTAAAGATTAAGCTTCTTCTCCGTAGCCCTCAGGGAAGGGGAGCTCTGGGTGGAGAGCAAGGTCCTGTTTCAGGAGGTCTCCTGTGAAAGTCTTCCCGGAAAGCCTGTGGTGAGCAGCAGGGAGCCTGGGTTCGAGCCCTGGCTCTACTCTCCACCTGCTGGGGGACCTTGGGCAGGACACTTCTCCATTCTGAGCTCCTCTGACACATGGAGAAAATTCCACTGGGTTCCTTGTGACATGTTAGCATCTGTTGCTCTAAGATTAGTCCATACGTGTTTGCTCTTCTCTGTAGAATAGCTCTGTACCCCCAGGGTGCCCAGTGCAAGTTCACTTACTGTTCACGATCTTTGTGGCCGTGGAAAGTTGGCAGTAGATCACAACTCCACCATGAGACCTGGGGTGTGGGGACTCACATATCTCCTCCCTGCTCCCCACACCAGCCAGATGGATCTCTGACCCCAGAACATGCTCTCTTTGCTCTCCAGGCACTGGCCCAAGTTGTATCCGGTGGGAGTTCTTCTGGGCCCACTGATCCCACAAGAACAAAAATTTCCCATTTGGCCAATTCCTGGTGCTTCCTTTTGGATCATCCCATCCCAATGGGATCTGCTAAACCAAAGGTTTGCCCGGGATCTTCACAAATTTTGATCCAATACCAAAGCAGTGACACAGTATATAATGACCAATCGATGATCAGATACCTAAACTCTTTGTATGCTATACAAGGCACCGTGATGGTGCCAGGGCTCCAGTGGTGGTCCCAAATGGAAGTGGCACCGTATATATCTTGGTGTGCAACCAGAAATTTCCATTAAGGTGAGACATCTGAAGACAATAGTGGCGAACAATGACAGATTTTAAAACATTAGGGTAGTGAGATGAGAGAGGCACTTGGGATTGGTGACTGATTCTTTCCTCTTTTTCTGTCGCTCTTAACCGGGCTCTTCGTGAAGTGAATCTAATCATTTTTCTGTCTGTAGATGGCAGCACGGGTCCCTTTCACTCCCCAAGGGGGACCAGGATTTTCACTTGAGAACAAGTGCTCCAAAGAACAGGGTAGAGCAAGCATAAAATAAGAGGAAGTAGCTTCAGAACAGATATCCTCACCCGCTGAGATGTGAGCACATCTGGCAGAGCCACGAAACTCCCAAAGCCTCACTCTTCAGGATTCTAGCGAGATACCACAGGTCACCAATAACTTTCTAAAGAACCACTGCAAAGGGTCCATGAAACTCAAGGCAATTCCCCAGAAGTGCATCCGGCTCCACAGAACCCAGGTGGAACACCTTTGAGCGGAGAACGGCGGACAGACAGCACATTGCCCCTCAGTCTCTTCCGAGCCAACCTGCAGTGTCCCACCCCAGGGGCCGCTTTCCTCAGGCATTGCCCAGAACTCCTATTTGCTGAGTGCCCTCTATGTGTCTGGCAGGTTGCTGGGCATGTTATATGTACTGGGCCATCTCCCCCTCGCGACGGGCACTCCTGCCACCCACTTTACAAAGAGGAAACAGTGGATCCAAGAGGTTAACCATCACTTGCACAAATGGAGAAACCGAGTGAGTGGAAGACTCCTGTTCAATGTCATGTGGTAGGTCACCAATGGAGCTGGACAAGACCCTGTGTACAGCCTGGAGTGAAGAACTTACCAAAGCAGCATGAAGATACAGGACCAGAGCCATTGAAATCTGGGGAGAAGGACAGAAATGGGGCTCTGGGCTCAGGACATATCCCACACCTCCTCTGAAGAGTGTCCCCTCCGCTAAGAACGTCCTGGGGAGGCAGTTAGGAATGCCCCTCAGATCCAGTGCCACTCTGCCCCGAATGATCTATGTGGCCTCAGGCAGGTCCCTTCACCTTTCTGAGCATCCACAACCTCCCACAAGCAGGTGGTGAGTATCTAATGAGATAGTGGCAAGAAAAAAAGCTTTTAAAAGTATAAAAGCTCTCCTGAAGGCATCATTATTAATTATTATTATTATTACTATCATCATCTTTCTCAGTTATTAATGACCTGTTACCTGCTAGGGATCTGTCATCCAGGAATTTCTTTAAGCCCTTCTTGAACCTGTTTATATTTCTAGTCAGCAGCACCTCTCTTGCGTTTGATCTTCAGCCCCCAACCGAGGGAGCCACAGACAAAGTCCTCTGCCTAGGGGCCCGGGTTTGAAGTCTCTTTGGTGGGTTCCATCACCACCAACTGAATTCAGTGCAATACAGCCTCACTTCCTCCTCCCAGATCCCGTTAGTACGCCCAGATCTGTGTTAGGGATCTCAGGAAGAAAGAGATGAAGATATAGGCCCTGCTCCCCTCAAATCATACCCTGTATGCCCAGAAGTCCCCGGTAGGGTAAGAATATGGGACCCCCTCTCAAGTGCCTGTATTTGAGCTGAGAACAAAGTCCAGACCCCACAGCCCCAGAAACCATCCAAGGACCAGGGCCCCACCCTCTCTCAAAACCCATTTTCCTCTTCGAAACCAGAGGCAAAAAAAGTATTGGGAATCCTTTCTCAAAGACACTGCAGAAGCCAGAAACATAAATCAAGCTCAGCCAACTTTGATACCAACCCTGGGATGAGTTACACAGATTTCAAGCAAATCAGACATGGTGTGGCTTAGCCTAAATAAGTTCACAGCCTGATAGGTGAGACCAAGGTGCACACAATGACCTCTTGCAAGGCAAGGTTAATTGAAGATTTCACTAGAGGATTCAAGAAAAGCAGTTTAGGGGAGGGCCTACCTAGCTCTGCCTGGGACAATCAGGAAAGGTTTAATAAAACGGGACACGAATCTGGTGCTAAAGAATGAACAGGTGTTTGCCAGGTAGAGAAGGGGGTGAGCAGAAGGGAAGAATGTCTGGAGCAGGGAAAGCATGAGCACAGTGTTCAAGGAATAGAGATGGACAGTCAGAGGACAGAGGGGTCCACCTGGGTGAGAGGGCTGGCTGTATAGTGTTGCCTGTCACCGAGACTGACAAATGCCCTCATCTCCCAATCTTCAGGAAAGAGTCCTATCGGCAGTTGAAGTTCTGGCCCCAGAAGAGCGCTTCCTGACTTCCCTTAGGCAAGGCCTTTGTGTTTCTTGGGTTGCGGAGACTGCAGAAGCTTGGCATCAATGTACTCTCAACCTCAGGCCAGTACTGCATCTTTACCAACACTGTGGGTCTCAGAACGTCTCTGCTAAGAAGAGCTTCTCAGACGTATCCCTGAGCTACCCCTTTCCCTTTCTACCCCTTTATTGCAGGTGAGGAAACCGGAGAAAGAAACCCCTTCCTCACAAGTCAGGGACAGGGGTGGGAGTGGAACCCAGACCTCCTGCCCCTCCACTCCCCTCTGCTCAAATGATGGGGTAAAACTCACCCAATCCAGCTGGAGGAAAGCTCCAGACAAATTCAAGTTGATTGTAACAGTAGCATTTGTAGGCAAATTATATTCTGTGAGCTAATTAGGAAGGGATCGGAGCCCTCAGCCTTAATTAATGTCTAGTCCCTAACAACTTAATCCTGGGTGAGATCTTAGCAGGGATCTCCTCTGAATGCCGAGATTCTTTCCTCCAACAAATCACCTATATAAATACATATATTTTAATAGCAGCAATTATAAAGTTCTCTGCCAACTTATGGGGCTGTTTAACATTCCTGGACTGAGGCCACAGTTTTTTCCCTTTCTCCTCCCTTCCCACAACCAAAGCCTAATGAATAGTAACTCTTTTGTGGCCCTGCGTTCCATTTAACCAATATCTCCTATCCAATGGGTCTTCGCAGGGAGTTAATAAGCAGTCTGGGAGGACTGCCTGAGGAGGTCCACGAACCTGATCGTTAACTGCAAGGCCTAATCAACATCTGCTTCCCACCCAGAGTCCCCCACAGCTACACAGCCCTGGTCCCCCAGTAATGGGTGGAAAATCGGTGATTTCCTGACAGCAACCAATTTTCCACCAATTAGAAGAGAGATGGTGGTCTCTGGAGGAAGCTGGATGGGTCCATCGCTTGTAGCTGGGACTGGAAGACAGGTGATCCTGGAGGCATTCAGGGAACCAAAGCCTGGAGCAGGGGGATCCCTTCCTCTCCCTCCTTTTCTGGGTCACCCTTGGCTTGTATCGGTGGAAGGTGACTTCGAGGACAGAGGCTGCCAGGATACTTCCCTCAGAGTTCGTCTCACTCAGCGACCCTGTTACACGATAAACTACCCTCCCTGTCTCCTCCAGGGCCAGCTGACATGGGCTTCTGCTGGGTCTCTCTCCTCGGTGCTCAGCACAATTGAGAAATCCCTCCAAGGCAGTTGGTGTGGAGGCTGAAGAAAGCATTAGCTCTGAGTTGAACTGTTGTGCCTTGAAATCCTGAATTTGTTTCTTTTCAGTTGCGTGTGCCCTTGGGCCAGATATCAAAATTCTCTGGGCCTCGATTTCCTCATTTGTAAAATGGGGTTAGTCATAGCACCAACCTGATGGGATAGTTACGAGAATTAAAGGAAACGATGTGGGTAAATCCCTTTACATCACGCATCATAATGTTCAATAAATAGGTGTTATTATTCTTCTGCCTATGATTATGTTGATAATGAATGGTACTATTACTAATCAATATTACCAACAAGGGTGTGTCAGGCATCGTGGTGAACACTACCCTAGACATCCTTAGACATTTCTCCAGTTCACTGGCCCTGCCCTCATCATCTCCCACGTGGTCTCGCACCCCTCCAGTTCATCCCCCACAAAAGGGCCAGTGATCTTGCCAAAATACAGGTTTGACCGTGCCCACGTCTGTAGCCAGATTAACACCACACAGACTCCTTTGCTGGGGCTCATAAACCCTGAGCCCCCTCTTCTCTGCTAACTCCTCGGTTTCAGCTCTCCCCACTCCCGGCCCTGTTTCTTATCATCCTAAAACAGAGATACTCTTATGGCCACAGTCCTGGAGCATCAGACCCACCTTTCCAATGAACGTGAGGACGCACTGACACCCCAAAGAAAGAGCACGCAGGGTAGGTGCACAGGAAGTGTGGCTCTCCCCTGCTCCCAGGCCACAGCATGGTGCCCAAAGGAGGTTGTGATAACGTTGCTGACGGGCTTTTGAGTTGTGAGAGAGAGACAAGGTCACCCTCGGCACCACTTTGGCGTTTATTGGACTTGACTATGTTCTAAATTCTCAGATAATTGGCCATTCTCATTTGGTAATTGTAACTGAATCAGACAGAGTCTCTCCCTCCAAGAGCTCAGTCTGTGGGGAACAAAAGAAGAAAAGTGAATTTAATGAGCACTAACTCTATGCCAGGCGCTCTGCTCAGAAACTGTACACGGATCATGTCAGGGGATTATCTAATTTGATCTTCATAAGAGCTTCAGGAGTAGGACGGACGTAAAATTTATCATACAAAGAGACACTTCTGGGAGTGAGGGGGCGCTATCAATTACACAGGACAATAGGCATAAACCGGGGCCATCCCAGGCATGTCAGGACAGATGGATGCCCTGTCTCAAAGGCACAGATCCTTTTTTTTTTTTTTTTTTAATTTATTTTGGCCGTGCCACAGGATCTCAGTTTCCCAAGCAGGGACTTAACCCAGGGATCTCAGGGACTTAACCCAGGCCACGGTACTGAAAGCCCGGAATCCTAACCACTAGGCAACCAGGGAACTCCCAATATATCCTTATTTTAGAAACTAGGAAATGGAGGCATTGGGAGGATACGAACTATGCCCACATTTACATCCCTCTTCAGAGCACGGGTTTAAACCGGGCCCTCTGACTCCAATCTCCCAGGAACAAAAAAGATTCAAGGTGAAACAGGATGTTTCCTGAGAGAAGAAGGGAGAGACATGGCTCCGGGCTTGAAGGTAAAGCAGGAAGGGAGGGCAGCAAAGGGAAAGGGCTGCTGGGCAGGGGAAGCACTCGAGCTGAGGGCCGGTGGGCATTCCGAAGGCAGACGGGAAAGTTGCTCAGGAGGGAACAGGGGCGAGCAACCAGGTGCAGGCAGGGAAGGAGGGAGGCGAGAAGGGCAGGGAGCCAGAGTCTAAGTTAGAGATGTGGCCACAGACACAAGTGAGAGCTGATCAAGGAGTTCTGGAACGTGGGGCTGCAGGAAATAAGGAAGAAAGAGCAGCTGGGTAGCCTCTGCCCTGCCTCCTTCACATGCTCAGTGACCGCTCCTCATTCTTGGGACACAGGCACCCCACAGCCCTCGGCGAGCTTCACCTTCTCTCCTTTTCCAAACACACCTTCGCTCCCCCTGCCTCTTCCAAAGTAGCTAGAAAGCCCTGGGCCTCAAGTCCCCATCAGAGGAGTGAAGGGCTGCAGAGCTCCCGGCCCCTTCCTGGGACCCGTGCTATATGAGTTCTCCAGATCTGGGCGGGGAGGGGTGGTGTCCTTGCTAAGGTCACTTCACAGAGCTGGGGCTCAAACAGCATCCACTTCTCTCAGGCTTTGCTCGTTTCTCAGACCCCAGCTGCCCATCCCTGCTTGCCAGCACTGTCAGGCTTGCCCCTCTGAGCCCATTCTAGGTGCTCCCATCGTCTCCAGCTCCTTGTCCACGGAACCCAGTACCATGACACTGCTTTCCCAGAGGAAGTTCCTGAGGGTCCAGAGATGCTGTGGCTTGGCAACTTAGGCAGTCACTGGATTCCAAGCTCTGGAACTGGGAGGGAGGTTGTCTCATGTCTATCCTGGGAGAGACCCCAGATGCTGCTTCTGACCTGCAGGCTCAGGTTGGGCAGGCAATGCTCCTGCAGTGAAGAATGAGCCCCACACCCACGAGGGCCAGTCTTGAGGAGCACCCAGAAGTGCCTCCGCCTGCTGCCCCTCCTCCAGCTGCACAGGCAGCTCAGCCGTGCGCCTAGCTCTACCTTCCTTACCCCTCAGAAGTAAGGGCCTGCGCCAGCTCTGCCCCACGCACCCAGCTTCCAGCTCAAACACAGAGCGGTGACAACACGTGGCTGATGGCGACTCTGCTCCAACCTCACCCCTCTGGGCCACCTCCACACCTTTGCCAGAAGGATCGTTCTAACAAATCGAATCACCCGATCGCTCCCCATCATCGACAAGAGTAACACTGGAGCATCTTCACACATAGCTGTGGGAGCCCTCCAGAGTCAGGCTCTGCCCGTCTCCCCAGCTTTATCCAGTCTCCTCACTGTCACCCATACAGCTTCATTTAATCACTTATTCATTCATCCAGTATGTATTGAAGGACTTCTTCATGCTAAGCCCTACGCTGGGTGCTAAGAGTCGCTCCTAAAATGATTCTAACACCCATTTCCAACATGGTGGGGGGTGGCGGGTGGCTTCCCAGAGCACCAAGCAATTCTCCAACACCAGCTGGGTGTTCTACAATCAAACTCAGCTCTGCCGATACCTGCCTGGAGGTAGTGGCAGATTCCACAGGGTAAGGGCTCAGTCCCACAAGACGGCCCTCCACTTCAGAGGCTAATCGCAAGCCCAGGTTGTCACCTGTGCTTCCAACCACCTGGCTATAAACCAGAGGTTCCCACACTTCCTTCCTCAAGTTCAATTAATTTACTAGAACAGCTCACAGAACTCAGGAAACCTGTTTACTCCCTAGATTACCAGTTTATTACGAAGGATATTAAAGGATATGAATCAACAGCCAGAAGAAGAGATACGTAAGGCAAGGTCTGGAACAAAGGAGCTTCTCTGCCTCCGTGGAGTTTGGCACCAGACACAGTGACACATGGAAGTGCTCTGGTTCACCAGCACGGGAGCTCTAAGAACCCAGTCTTTTGGGGTATTTATGGAAGCTTCATTAGGCAGGATTGATTAAACCATTGGCCACTGGAGATAGATTCAAACTCCAGCCCCCTTCCCTCCCCAGGAATCAGGGGGTGGGACTGAAAGTTCCAACCCTGTAATCACACAGTTGGTTCCCTTGGCAATCGGCCCCCACCCTGAGGTGCTTTCCAACAGCCACCTTTTAACATAAACCCAGTTATCGTGAAACAAGGCATCTTGAATAACAAGACACCCATTTCACCTTGATGGCTCTGAAACATTTGGAACTGAGGACAAGAAACCATATATTATGACAAAAGATATTCCCATTGCTCTTATCCTCCAGGAAATCCCAAGGGTTTTCGGAGCTATGAACCAAGAAGAGTGGATGAAGACCAAAATTATACAAGGAATATACTTTGGTCATCTGAATGACCAAATATCTATTTCTTATAAATCACAATATCATGTTCCCCATTCTCCAACATCTCCATGCTGCCTAGGCTTCCCCTCCCAACCTCTCCTACCTGTGTGCCCCTGTTTAACCTCCAGGACTCAGAGCAGGGTCCTCCTCCAGACTCATCCCCACCCTCCTCCAGACTCTCACGGCCTCTCATCATGGTCTGTTTGGATGTTTCCTGATTAGACTGAAGCTCAACGAGGAAAGGAGTTGAGTTTGAATCAGCCCCGTGCCTCTCACGGCAAAACAAATTTGTTACCCTTCTCAGTTCCTTTATCCCTGGGCCTACATTTTTCATTATTTCCTCACCCTCTCCACCACCCTTTTGCTTGCTGCTAGACCTTAGGACACTTGTGTGTGCGTTAGAAAAAGATGCCCCTTCCTCCGGCTGGATGCAGCCCCTTGCCAAGGTGTGTATCTTGCGAGCAGACTGGATCTACGCCCCAATTGCTCCTTGTTCAGATACCTTGGTGCAGGACACACCAGACAGTCGTATGTATCATTCCCAACCCCTACCAAGATACCCTGCCAGTTATATTTGGGGAAATACCCTCAACTCGAGGTCACACTAACATCAGGGGCTAATAGGCCTTCCACTGGCAGACTGCTTCTTCTAAGAGGAAGTGGGTATGGGGAAATGATGAAACAATCATGGGAATTGTGGATGTTCTGCACAACAGCTGGAAGGTGTGTGAGACAGGGGCTTGTCCATCCTGCAGCGTATGCCACAATTTGAGTGGGTGCTGCTCCTGGTGAGGGCTGGGCCAGCGTCCCCAAGGAAGGACTTTCAATCATCTCACTTTCTTTCTTTTCCCTCTTTAGTCTTCGTGTTCTCAGCGTCTGAGATCCGGCCTCAAGGCTCCCTTCCCAACTTCTATACGTTTGCACCCACAAAGGCACACACATGCACACGCCCACATACAGACATGCTCACTCCTGAAATTATTCACTGGAATGGGCCCTAAGAGTTGAGCTCCAGAGAAGCTCACTTGCCAGAAAGAACATGATCCTGGACCAAGTCAAAAGATGATAGAGGGTCATTTTAAAACGTACAGAAGGGCTTCCCTGGTAGCACAGCGGTTGAGAATCTGCCTGCTAATGCAGGGGACACGGGTTCGAGCCCCGGTCTGGGAAGATCCCACATGCCGCGGAGCAACTAGACCCGTGAGCCACAACTACTGAGGCTGCGCGTCTGGAGCCTGTGCTCCGCAACAAGAGAGGCCACGACAGTGCGAGGCCCACGCACCGCAATGAAGAGTGGCCCCCGCTTGCCACAACTAGAGAAAACCCTCGCACAGAAACGAAGACCCAACACAGCCAAAAATAAAAATAAATAAATTAAAAGAAGGCTCAACATTTAAAAAAAAAATGTACAGAAAGATCGAATCACTATGTTTTGTACCAGAAGCTAACATAGTGTTGTAGGTGGATTATACCTCAAAAACAAACAGACTCATAAAAAAAGAGATCAGATTTGTGGCTACCAGAAGTAGGGGTTGGGGGGAGGGGGGATTAGATGAAGACAGTCAAAAGGTACAAACTTCCAGTTATAAGATAAATAAGTGCTAGGGATGTGACGTACAACATGATAAAGATAATGAACATGGTTATACGTTATACATGAAAGTTAGAGTAAATCTAAGAGTTCTCATCACAAGGGAAAAACGTTTTTTATCTATTTCTTTAGTGCTGTGTCTATACGAGATGATGGATGTTCAGTAAATGTACTGTGACAATCATTTCATGATGTATGTAAGTCAGGTCATTATGCTGTACACCTGCAGCTTATACAGTGCTGTATGTCAATTATACCTCATGGAGTACAATCTATAAAGATGGAATCACTCTGGTACACCTGAAACTAATATGATGTTGTAAATCAACTATACTTCCATTTTCTTAAAAGGGACATGAAAAAAAAAATAGAATGATGTTAGTAGATTTTTAAAATAGTTTGGAAGAGTGTGTACCATTAATAAACTTTACACACACACACAGGTTGTCTTAATGGATGGATAGAGGGGGAGGGATGGATGGACAGATGCCTGAGAGAGCAAATCTAGCAAAATATTAACTTTTGTGCACCCAGTCGGTGATGTAAAAGTGTTCACTGTATAATTCTTTTGATTTTTTTTTTTTTTTTGCGGTACGCGGGCCTCTCACCGCTGTGGCCTCTCCCATTGCGGAGCACAGGCTCCGGACGCACAGGCTCAGCGGCCATGACTCACGGGCCCAGCCGCTTCGCGGCATGCGGGATCCTCCCGGACCGGGGCACGAACCCGTGTCCCCTGCATTGGCAGGCGGACTCTCAACCACTGCGCCACCAGGGAAGCCCTCTTTTGATTTTTAAGTTTGAAATTTTTCTTAATGTCAGGGGAAATTTATGAATATATGTTACCTGAAAATAATATTAAATATTTAAAACCTGGAAAAATTGTATCTCAATAAAACTGGAAGAAAAAATATATACAGAAAAAGATAATGGAGTGTGACAGATGTCCCTCTGAGCCTTACCATGGTCAAGTTCACATGGTATTCACTGTGGGACCTTAGGTGGCAGGGCTTGGTCAGACCAAGGCAGCCTATCAGTGACACAATGGAGAGCCTTGTTCTAAGAGAAAGCAGCTAGGAGAAGAGCAGGCATTGGGTAAACCTGATGTCTCCATCTCTCCCAGTCTCTCAGGGCTTTCCTGGGAGGAGGAAGCAGATGCACTGTGGTGGCTCAGAGAGAACTAGGACCAAGTGCGGCTGCCAAAGGAGAGAGATCTGTATTCAGTACTAACTTCCCGGGAGGCAAATTTTGAAGGTAGTAAACTCATGGTCATGGGGACGTGGGAGCAGACACTGAATCGTCAGTGTTGGGCTTATCTTGAAGACCGTAGGATGTGAATAGCATTTTGTTTCATAGTCCAGGATTCTGTAAATCTAAGACTCCACATTGCTAACTATTATTTGATTCCATTACTACATGATCTTAGAAGTTTTTAAACTCATTGGCTCAAAAATGTCAAGATTTTATTATTCCCTGACTCCAGCACCTGAGAAACTTAGAATTATAAAACTACCTATGAGACACAGTGATTTGTGTGGACTTCTTTGAAAAATGTGTGGAGCACATGCTTTGCACTAGGTACTCTCTTGGGCACATTACATATATTATCTTATTTAATCCTCACAATGTACCTGTAAGTTATGTACATTTATGATTCCTATTTTTCAGATGAGGAAACTGAGGTACAGAGAGGTTAAGTGCCTTACCCAGGACCACACAAGTAGTATATAGTGGTTCTATAATCGAAACCTAGAGTCCATATTCCTGACCACTGCTCTAGGCTGCCTCCCTGTGTTATAAAAGGGACACACCCAGGAGGATGGAGGGGCCATGGCCCAGCCCAGGGCTGAGTTATGAGTCCTCCAGAGATCCCTGCTCAGCCAGACTCCACCGGCCCCTATGAGTCCCAGTCCTTGGGCTCCGGGAGCTGTGGCCTTCCCTTCCCCTTCCCACCTTTCCAGGGAGTGTTCCCTCCACGATCTCAGGTCCTGAATTCCCCAGGCAAAGCCAGCCACATTCTTCGGGCTGGGGTCCAAGTTTACTTAAGAAGAGGAAAATGTTATTATGGAAATTACAACAGCTTTACGAAACAGAGCGTCGCTGTATCAATCCAGGACCACAAGAATGCCCATCAACTTAATAGCTTCCTGTTGGGAGCCTTTCAAGCTATGCCTGAAGCTGGCAGGCATCAGGGCACAGGAGTGAGGCCAAGCAACTGGGTGACACTGCACCCACCCCTGCCCTCAGGATGAGTGGCGGAGCCCATGCAGGGGGGCCCACAGGGGACCCCTCCCGGCTTCCTCATGCCTGCAACCCTGAAGAAGACTGCATCTCGAGTTTCCCCGTTCTCAAAGGTGGAGGGAGATGCAAGAGGGAAGAGATATGGGAACATATGTATATGTATAACTGATTCACTTTGTTATAAAGCAGAAACTAACACATCATTGTAAAGCAATTATACTCTAATAAAGACGTAAAAAAAAATTTAAGTGAATGAAAAAAAAAAAGGTGAAGCCATGGCATGTGTGTGTGTGTGTGTGTGTGTGTGTGTGTGTCTCCAGGAGGCAAGCAGGGAGGAGAAGGCTGGGGCTCCTCCTTCCGCCCACCCTCTCCCACACCCACAGTCTAACTCAAGTACAAACACAGTTGCGATCCTCAGACCTTCTCCCCAGACCCAATGCGGAGGGTCTGGATCTAGGTCCCTGATAAAGAAGGGCTTTAAGAAAGGGACTGCTTTCTTTAACTCCTAAGCCTAAGGAGAAAGAAAGCCAGGCCTTAAACTCTTTTTATCTTTTTTTTTTTTTTTTAAGAAAGAAGAAAAGAAAACCATTAAAGTGAAGTTCCTGGGGCTGAGAGCAGCCAGGAGTCTGGCACGTGTCTCCTCCTGGGTAATTATGTGGCATTTAGCACCTCTCTTCCCAGCACTTGTAATTAGC
This sequence comes from Neophocaena asiaeorientalis asiaeorientalis, assembly GCF_003031525.2. Classification (NCBI taxonomy): domain Eukaryota; kingdom Metazoa; phylum Chordata; class Mammalia; order Artiodactyla; family Phocoenidae; genus Neophocaena; species Neophocaena asiaeorientalis. Next base: position 897,586 of record NW_020172632.1, on the reverse strand, counting down.
AGGGAAATTAAGATGCTGTCATCCTACCTCCCAGTTTCTCTCTGCTACGCCCAGAGGCCCAGGGAGAGGCCCAGGAGGGGGAGGGGATCAGTGCAGTGAGAACTGAGACTAGACCTCGGGGAGAGCTGAGAAAGGACATTTGACAGGAGAGCAGTGGTGGGTCCTCTGGGGAGCACCTCCTGCCACCTCCAGCCACAGCCATCTCTCCTGTCTCTGAATTCCTGGAGCATGTGCAAGCTGGACTCTGCCCCCTCCCCTGGGTTGCTGTCCTGGCTCTGATGAAATGGCTGGGTTCCAGTGGGGTCTTATTGCATTCACCAAAATCTTCACAGAGGCTCTTTGGTGCCCACCTCTGTGCTGGACCCTGAGGACAGGGATGAGTCAGACCCACCCGGAACTGTAGATGCTCCTCAGGGAGGAGGGTACAAGCATAATACAAGGTTGAAAGTGCCAAGAGCTGAGGGAGGCAGGACCAGCTCTTTAAGTTGGAGGGGCCTAGTGAAAACGCGAATTGTTGAAATTCTGAATAATTTCAGACAGCAACAGCAGATTAAACCAAGCATGTGGCTCTTCTAAGTGTGGGCTCTTCTAAGGGACTCCACAAGCTGCACACTCATGAGGCCAGCCCTGGGTGGAGGGCAGTGTGGGTGTTGCCAATTAAAGAAGAATTCTTAGAGGGTGCAGTATTTGAATTGGTCTGGATCAAGAAGTAAGCTTTGTTTAACAGGAAAATGTCCTTTGTCTATCTGGTCAGTTTTCTCGTCCTCCAAGACCACAGTCGATGCCCCCTCCTCCAGGAAGCCTTCCCTACTAACTCCAGGCTGGGTTAGGACTCTCTAGGTTCTCACAACTCCACTCCTCCGCCCCTTCCAACCCTGTGCTTCCCTAGACACCTCACCTATTTCACTCCATTACAGATTGCCTGTTTATGCATCTGCCTCTCCCACTAGCCCACATGCTCCCTAAGGACAGGTCTATGCCTTATTCCTCTCTGCATTCTTAGTGCCCGTGGAAGTCCTGGATAAGGTAGGTGTTCAACAGTGATTGATGAATGAATGAATGAATGAACACCCCCAGAGGGAACAACTTGGGAGAAGACCTTCTTTGATTACACCTAGGGAACACGAGGGTGAATCTTTACCATAAGGCCAAAAAGTTAAATTGGGATTGGATCAGGAAGGCCCTAATTGGCAAGCCTAGGGAAGGGTTTGAGCTTTACCAGATGGATCTGGCTGCTCTAGAGGAGATGGGTGGGAGTGGAAGAAGGGGGTGGGAGGGAAGGAGCAGCAAACCAGGCAGGGAGAGTAGTCGGAAAGCTGTAACTGTGATCCAAGCCAAAGGTCAGGGTGGCCTGGACCAGATAACAGCCATGGGAATGGAGAGAGGGGAAGAGCTGGATGTGAGCTTTGAAGCCCCAATCACCCTGGTGGCAGCAACACTGGGTCACCAGCCAGCTATTCCAATTATTCATAGAAATCAATCTCATTCCATGGAGACTCAGATAAAACTCGTGCACAGCAATGGATGGGGAGCTTAGAGTGCGGAGATAAGAGGAGGCCCAGGGTGTGGGGTGATCAGGTGGGGCTTTGCAAGAGGGGAGGAACGGTAAGAGGTTATCAAAACAGCCCTCAAATAGCAAAGGCTCAGAGCCGGTCTGCCCAGCTGTGACTGCGAAGGGACACAGGCTCACCCCCAGCCCTGAGAGACCCAGACCTATAGTGTTCCAGCAGCAGGGGACACTGGATCAGGCTTGCTACCCTGAGATTTTACTGGAGGTCTGGTGCCTTCTATTAGGAGATCGGGGGCAAGGGGCAGGGATGTGGAACAGGTGGGCTACCCCTTCGGGCCCCTTTCAGTCCCGGCTTTCTGGGATCCTGAGTCCATGAATCGCTACAGTGGCATTTTGTCTGCAGGGTCAGGAGGATGGTCTGTTCTCCAGCACTAGGCAGGCACTGTAGGAGACGGAGTGACGTAGGCTACGCACTCCAAGCTGGGCCACAAAGCCTGTGTCCCCATCGGCCTCAGTCCTTCCACACGTGCTGTAAAGGGATTGCCGAGCCTCCCTCCCCGTGAAGCGGGAGAGAGAGTGTGGGTGTGAGAGAGGTTTGCCCAGGGGGAGAAAAGGAGAGTGAGAGACATTGGCGCTTTCCAGAGCAGGGAGGGCCCAGGAGGACCAGTGATCAGAGGGTGAAGTAGAGACAAACACCAAAAATAAATAACTGATACTTACATATCACCTGCCACTGGGCCAGGCACGGTCCTGGGTGCTTCGTCCGAGTTAACCAGTGTCGTGCTCACAACTCTCATTTTCTGGAAGAGGAAACCAAGCCGCTGAGTTGAAGAAAACTTTCCCAGAGTTCCCAAACTTCACACAGCTGCGGAGGGTGGAGCTGGGCGTTTGGACCAGGCTGTGCGGCTCACTTTTTGTCTCTGCTTTGTAGTGACGGTTTGCAAAGGGCGCGCTGTGTTCAGGCATCAGTCTCACTTGGCCCCTGGGAGGGGTTATCATCCCCATTTTACAGATGAAGAAGCTGTGGCACAAAGAAGCAGTCTGCTCACAACCCCATTTCAGGGAAGTGGCCGAGCTGGGATGTGACCCCACAGCTCCCTTGGGTCTTGCACTCACTCTAGGCTCTCCGGGACAGGGGCTGTGCTGAATGGACCCTAAGAAAGCAAGCGATGGGGCATCTCCAGGGGAGAGCAGAACCTGAAGGGCCCCCCACCATCTTCAGACAGCTTTTCCTCACAGCTGTGGGTGGAAGCAGCCGGAGGTTGGCCCGAGAGGCCCCATCTGCCGACACTCAGGCCCGGGAGGAGATAGCACTTGTTATCTCTGTGGAGAGTTCAAGAGTTTATTCCCACCCAGGGCAGTGGGGAGCCTGGTGCCCATTCTTGGAGGGTGTGCAGTGACAGGACAGATGGGGGGCACTTCCTCCCCATGCCCTCCAACACTCACTCCCTTCCACACCCCACCGTCCCCAGAGGTCAGCCGGAAACATCTCGGACAGATCCTTGGACACAGGCACTGGCACTGGTAGAAGTCATGGTCGGATCCCAGGGCTGGTACCGAGCAGTCAGGGGTGGCTGGGGGGTGGGGGTAGGGCAGAGCTCTGGGGTCAGGCGCTCAGGGACAGTGGCTCCACCACCTTCGCACTGTGTGACCTCACACAGAGTGCTTCCGCTCTGAGCCTCAGTTTCCTCCCGTGAAAGCTAAATTAGCATTTCTGTCTTAGAGAGTTCTCATCAGGGTTAAAACAGGGAAGATCCCGTATTTCGGGCACCTGGCTCCCAGCCCGGCCGATAGCTGGGGCTCTAAAATGACCCTTCCTTTCCCGTTTGTACAACATGATCTTGACTCCAGCCACTGAAGCAAAGTCAGCTCTAGACAGAGCGGATGAGCTCACCCCGCTCCTCCGGGCTCCCCTTGGCCTGCAGAAGGTGGAGCACGGCTGAGCCCAGCATTCAGGGCCTCCAGGGGCCGGGTGGCTACCTGTCTCCAGGCCTCATTTCCTGTCTTCAGCCCCCCAGGTGACTCATTCTCCCAGAAGAAAGCAGGCCCTATCTTCATACCCCAGGGCAGCCTTCAAGGCCCAGATCACCTGCCACCTCCTCTCTGAAGCTGCCCCCAGATCCCTGAGGGAGAATGAATTGCTCACCCCACTTGGCTCCCACAGCTCTGAACTTATTCTGCTTCGTGCTATGGGTACAGCTGCGGATATCTTCCTCCCCAGCACACCGTGAGCTCCTGCAGGAGAGCACCGGGGATCCCCATCTCCTTCTAAAATGCCTGCCATCAAATTTGTGCTCATAAAAATCTTATTTAATTGATTAGTTAACTAATTAAAGAGATTATCCTAGAATAGGAGCATCTCAGAGCAGGTAGAGCTTTTAGTCCCAGTGCCTCATTTTCTAGTTGAAGAGGCCTGGGCGTGGGGCAGGTTGGGGTACGGGGAGGGAAGGATAGGCCCAGGTCCCACAGTGAGGTAGATAAGAGCAGAGGAGGCACTAGAAGGCCTCCCTCCTCAGCAGAATCACATGCAAGGTGGTTAGTTCCATTTCACAGTTGGATAGACAAAAACCTATAAGTGGCTCTCCACTGCCCCCTGGGAAAAGTTTAAGTTTGTCATTGTGACCCTCTAAGTCCCTTTGTGATGTCGTCCCAGTCAGCCTCTCAGCCCTCACTTCTGCTTGAGGGCCTGACTTGCTGTTCTCTCTGCCTGGAGCACCTGCCCCTCTGCTTAGCCAAATCCTATAATCCTTCAGGTATCCACTTAGATGTCACTTCCTCGGAAAAGGCTCCCTTGTCCCCCATGTCCTCTCTTCTTTGGCCCCCTGTGATCCCATCTGTCATAAGAGGCTGTGACTGTTTACATGCCTCTCACCTAGTCAGAGACTCTTAATCTTGTACCCCTAGTGCCCAGCCCAAAAGGAATACATGTGAGTGAATGAATGAATGAATGAATGAAGCATAAGGACTGGAACTCTGGACCACAGGCAGCCATACTACTGATCCCAAGTTAACTCCAGAGCCTGCGCAGGGGGAAAGGCACTGAGCTGGGAGCGGGTGGAGGTCAGGGTGTGTTGTAGGATACCCCAGCAGGGGCAGAGCTGAGAGTGTTGGCAGCGAAGGGAGTTATGGTCCCCAGAACCCAGGAGACAATATCCAGGACTGACTTGAGCCCTCCCTTCAGTTTTGGTGGGTTTTTTGGTTCAGTGACCTTCGTTATTTCAGGCAAAACTTTCAATCACTGGGGAAGCATTTGGGAGGAAGAAAACCCTTGGAAAAAAATCAGTCAGTCCCGCAGCCTGAGTGAGCCTTCACTGCCCCCGGCAGCCGGTCCTCTGGATGGCCGGGTGGAGCCTGCTCTGGAAGGCTGGCGGGAAGAGCATCTGGATGTTGTCGGATAGAGGAGGGGAGGCCAGCCCAAGCAAGGAACTGCGTATGCAAAGGCTTGGAGGCCGGGGAGCATGACTGTTCAGGTAACAGTGAAGACTTTGGGGAGAGGAAGAGCTGAGCCGGGGGGGTGAGCACGGAGTTTATGGTAAAAGACCTGGAAGGAGCGCCAGGCTGAGAACCTCGGGCTTCCCATGAATCCAGCACCTTTGCCACAGGTTCACTGTGCTCCTCCCACCCAGCCCCCACCTCAGAGACCTTACAGTCTGGTGGGGGAGAGGAGAAAGCAGGAGACAGTTAGGATCCAGTGTGGGAAGGGATGTGATAGCAGGGAACCCAGAGGGGCCTCTAACCCAACCTCCTGGGGAAGTGGTAACTTAGCTGAAAATTGCACAACAAATAAGACCTCTTTTTATTCCCTTCTCTTTCTTTCCCTCCCTCCCTCCCTTCCTTCCTCTTTCTGTCTCTCTCTTCCTTCCTTCTTTCCTCCCTCTCTCTCTCTTTCATCCTTTTTTTCCTTCTCCCTTTCTTTCTTTTTTCCCTTTGTCTGCTCATTCTTTGTTTCATTCAATTGTTAGATAAATCATCACGAAAGAACTACTATGGAGCGCCCACTCCACTAGGGCTAGGCCGGGCTACAGGAGGTGAAGCTATCAGACGTGGCCCTGCCTACATGAAGGTCATGGTCTGCTGGGGAGACAGACATAATAGAAATGGTCACACCATGTATACATGCACACACAAAAAACCCCACAAACCATTAAGGGCTATTAAACAAAGAAGTACTTAGTGCCATGAGAAAACGTAACAGGCCTGAGATCCACAGGAAGCACAGGAGTCGGCCAGGCAGAGAGTGTGGAGCAGAGCATTATACACACAAAGGAAGAAGAGAGCACACATAAAGGCTCAGAAGTGGGAGGCGCGTCACATGTTCAAGAAAACAAAAAACAAATTGAAGGCCAGGCAGGCTGGCCGCAGTGAGCGTGAGGGGGCGTTGCCCAGGATGATCCTGGAGAGGCAGGGCATTGGTCACGGCACGGTCCGGTCCCAGAAACAGAACTGCTAGGAGTAAGAACAAGGGATTCATTACAGGGAGCTGACCTTCTGTAGCTGTAACAGGTGGCGTAACTGTCTATCTGAGCCTGTTGTCTTTGTGTCTGATGCCGGGGCCTGAAGTCACCAGGGCAGGGAGTCGAAGAGGAAAGAAGTGAAGATGGAATCCTGAAGGTCTCAGGGCCTCCAAAACTCCTCCTTGGGTTATGCCGGTGGCCTGCAGGAGAAGCGGGGCCCTTCATCGTGGAGTTGAGCACCCCCCTGGGCCCGAGAAGAAGAAGCCAAAGGACGGTGTGGCAGGAGATGGAGGAACTGCAGGCTAGCCCTGCCCCGTGCCATATTAGCGGCTGCACCAGTCACTGCCCGGAATCCTGCACTTCGAGTGTAAAGGAATATGACTGCTGTTCAGCTTCCTCCTTCCAAATCTCCCACAAACCCTCTCTGTGCCCCCTTGCACACCTGGGATATGCAGTGAAGGGGATTCTGGGAAATGTAGTTCCAGCATATCTAGCTTGACTTGCTACAAATCCAACACAGGTAGGCAGGGGCCAGATTATGCTGTGCCCTGTCATCTTGGGATGGTATTTTAAGAGAAGTGGGAAGTGCTACTTGATTTTAAGCAGAGCGGTGGAGGATGACATATTCCATTTTATGTTTTAAAAGGGCCCTTTGGCTGCTGTATGAAGAATGGCTTAGAGAGAAGCAAGACAGAAACAGGGATTCCAGATAGAAGGTTCCTGAAGGGATCCCAGCAAGAGAACACAGGGGTCTAGATTCGGGGGCCGGGGGCCTTGGCAGCAGAGTTGGAAAGAAGCAGGTAACTCAGAATGACTTGAGCGTGAAGGTAAGAGAAAGGGAAGATGGTGACCAGGGACGATTCCCACATGACTGGTGGAAGCATTTACAGCGCTGGGAAGCATTAGAAGAGGCGGGGGTTGGTAGATGGGAGGCTGATGTCATGTAGGATTTTGAGTCTGAAGATCAGGATAGCATTCTGACCATGAGATGTATTTGAGAATAAATAGCATATAGGTGGTATTCTTGGAGGTGGATGAGGCCCACTGAGGGAGAGGGTGCTGAGAGGGGAGAGAGGAACCCTGGCACTCCTACAGGATTCGAAGGCAAGATCCGAGTTTCATTTTAGAAAGATCTTTCTGACTGTAATGTGGACAGCTATGTGCAGGGTGATGCCAGAGAAAAGAGAGACCAGATCTTGGTGACCAGCTGCAACTCAGGTAACTAAGACATCAGGTTTCTCTGCTTTAGGCTATGATTACATTGACTAAGTGAGATGAAGTTATTCAGTTCCTGATGATCCAGAGTTCTGATTTCCTATTATGTCACGATGGGTGGTGAGTAGATAAGACCCATTTCCAAAGCTGCACAAATAAAGCCCATACAATTCCATATTAGTGGATGTGATACTTGAATCGCTTAAAGGATACAGTGGATTTGGAAAACGAAATGATTCAGAATTCATGGGAGTTCATGGGAACCAAAGTTCTGTTGATTCCACCTCTTAAGTCTCACAAATGATCTCCAGTCCTATTTCTATTACTGCAGCCCATCCATCATCATCCCACATCTGGTTCACAGAACCAGTCTCCCAACTCATCTCCAGGTTCCTCTCCCTCCTGTCCATCTTCCACACAGAGTCACTGTCACCTTCTCTAATTACGTATGCAACCATGTCACTCCAGCTAAAAGGCCTCCCTGGCTCCCACGGCCTCCAGGATAATGTTCAGCCTCCTCCACTTTCATGGCTCTGACCCTGCCTGATCCTGGCCCTCTCTTGCCAGCCTCAGTTCCTTCGCATGCCCTGTACTCCCCTTCCCAACTCCTACTCCTTGCCCTTCACCAGTCATTCACATGTAAGAAACAGCCACTGCAAGGCCCAGAATGAAACTTGCTCTCTCCCTATGATAGGCTTTTGCAGGCATTGCTCCTTCTCCCTGGAAGAGGCCAGTTTCCTCCTTACATTCCCTTAGTCTAGCAAATTCCTGCTTAGACTTCAGAATTTTTGTCTGGACCTACCACATCTGGGTAACAGCCCCCTCAGTCCCACCATGATCCCATAGCCCTTTGTGAGCTCCTGTCAGAGAACGGACTGCCTCATATCATAACACTTGTCTCTTTCCCTTCCTTCCTTCCTTCCTTCCTTCCTTTTCTCTTCCTTCCCTCCATTTCTCTTCCTTTCTTTCCCTCTATCAATCTTTCTTTTCTTTTCCCCAGTTTCCAAAGTCTTTACTGGCAAGTATTTTAGGAAGGAAAGATTAATCCTACTGTTTCCAAGTCCATGGAATGCAGAGCCGTGCCCAGGGACACATCAAGCGGTGCTGAAGGAGACTGCTGCTTTGCTCCCCTGTTATTCACAGATCCAGCCAATAGCACAAGACTTGTAGTCACCAATTCTTCGGGCTTAAAACCGCAGGCTGATTTCTTTTTCAGCACTTTTTTACTGAATCACTGCTATGAATGATGTTCCTTCCAACTTGAACGCAGCAGTCCCTTCGTACTGTGCTTGACTTAGATTCCGCTGGATCGGTCTCCCCAAGCATCACTCGCCCTATCTTTACCACATTCAGCCCCTCCAGACCATGGCCACAACCGGCCCTGAGTTCATGCATTTCTCCAGCTCCGGGAAGAGAGGGTGGTCTTTCAGGTCAATGTTGCACTGCTTTAGATGTTCCTCGGAGGCCTGAAGGAACTTCTGGCCACAAGGCAGAATCCCTTCTGCTTGAAGCAATTGATGATCTCGCCTCACCTGACCAAGCTGCCTGCGCTCTGGCTTGATGGCAAATTGGCTGGGGTCCCAGACACTAGCAGAGGTGGGTGGTGGGTGCACTATGGGGCCGGATCCGAAGGCCATTTCTTTCTTATTTGCTGCTATACCTCAGTGCCCAGAACAGAACCTGGCACGTGGGAGTTGATTTTCTTTCAAATGTTACTAATAATTAAGAAGATCTTTGAGAACTTAGATAGGAAAAGTTTTGGAATATTTGGACCAATCTCAATGAGAGCCAGAAAGAACCATGCTTTCCCACATCCTCCCATGGAGCCTGCATTGCAAGAGGAAGACAGACAGGAGTGGCCTCCATGATCCCAGCCCCATACCAAGAGCAGAGCTGACCCCAGCCGCACAGAGATGCAGAGAGATGCTCCCCATCCCCCTTCCCGGGGCAGAGGCCACCGTGCTCTGTCTCTGCACAGGCTGAGGGGGCCAGAAGCCTGGCTGGGCCCACTGCATGCAGAACACCAAGGTCCAGCTTCACCTTCTCCACAGACCAGAGGAGGGTCTAAGGTGCCCCTTCCTCCTCTGTGGCAGCCAGACAGAGCCCCAGCTGGGCCCAGAGCCAGAGCGATAAGAAGATGCAGTCACTCTCAATTTCCCACAAACTTGACACTTGTTCCTGTTGCAGAAAAAACACATCACCTTCTATTCTTGAGATACCAGGAAATCACAGTGTCTCAGAGCTGCAGGGCCCCAGGGAAGCACCCAGTCCCCATTAGAGAATTTGCATCGTGCAAATGGGGAAACTGAGGCCCACTGATGGAGGGAGATTTGAGCAGGCCCACACTGAGAGTCAGTAAAAGAGCTGGGGCCATAAACCTGGGTCACCTGCTTCCCAGCTTCATATCCTTACCTATGACGAATGTAATAAAAGCTGGAGCAGTGCCAATGCTTATTGGTGCTAGAGTTGCCCCTCCGATTAGATGAATCAACAAGTGTCCTGCTGTAATATCCAACCCCCAAGTTGAATAAATACCTGAGGATTTACATCTGCACCCCAGAGGAGCTTCTGCAGCTTCACTGTGCTGGTTCAACTCCCATGGCAGGGAGCTCGGCAGTCTAGATAGCTCTCAGCTTTAGAAGGGGCTTCTCTGCCCTGAGTCCAAACCTGCCTCATGGTCCTCTGGGGACTCACAGGGCCTGAGAGATTCATGTGGATGGAAAAAAAAAGAGAATATTGTATTCTTTGGAATTTCTGGCACTGGGGAAAGCAGACTGGCAGCCCTCCTACCTGCAGGAAAAGCCGTGGGTTGCGGGAGGAAGGGGATGGAGATACCCCCTGAACTACATTTCTCCGAAGGCTGGGGAGGGGGCCAAGGTCAGGGAGTTCAAGGGGGCAACTTGTAAAAGCAGTGGTCCCTCCTCTGCGACACCCTCAAATCTTCAGTAAAGTGATGGCACAATTCCCAGGGCGATTACATTTTTGTAGAAAAAGGGGAAGTGCAAAACAGCGTGTGAGTCTAGTGGTTTGACACGACATGGAAGAGGTTGCCCTCTCATGAGCGGGGACACAGAAGCGCGACAAACAACTGTGGAACAGCTGAGCAGTCTGAGGTTCAGAGCAAGTTTTCACCAAATCTCCCAGGAGCATGGAAGTGCCACGTGGCTTTGGGTAACATACAAAGATTGTGCCGGTCGTTCTGTATTCCTTCATTTAACAGGGATTTACTGAATGCTGCTTATGTACGTTAGGCACTGGAGATGCTACTATTAACAGACCAGACGTGGTATCTTGGATGCTCTGCCCTGTATTTTTAGCTAATAGCTCTTACGTGGGTGTCCCGCCTCCCCAAAGAGTTTGCGAGTCTCTCAGGGGCTGGAGCTCCTACAGGCCTCCTCACCATCACACAGCCTTTGCGAGTCTCTAGCCATCAGTTTAGGAATTCACTGGAAGGTACAATTTCATGAGCCACATTCACTGATCAGTCATTTAATCAGTTAAACAAACACAACAATGGCCCAATTCTCATGTGCGCTCAACCCCTGGAACTGAATCAGGCAGACCCAGAGGGGCTCAACTCTCAAGGTCATCAAGTCTATTCTTCTGCCTCCAAACCAAGCTGAAACTGATGCTAGTACAGAGTAGGAACAAAAGTCAGGGAGGCGGAGAAGTGGGCGCGAGCTGGATTCTGCCACTAGCCCACTGTGTGCTTAGCAATAATGGGAATGTCCATTGGTAGCAATTTGGAAACCCTCTCTCTCATTTGATCCTCTCAACAACCTGTGAGTTAGGCAAGGCAGGTTCTACTATCCCTATTTTACGGAGGAGGACCCTAAGGCTTGGAGAAGTCAAGTGGCTTCCCGAGGTCACAGAGCTGGTGAGTGGTGGCATCAGGGTTTGAGGCCAGGTCCGTCTGGTCTCAGGGGCCTCCTTCTCCCCTGCGTATACTGGGCCCCTGGGGCACATACTCCAGATGCCGCTGTTTTGTCTCCCACTGACAGGAGCACCAGAGCTGAGCTGATTCATGAACTGATGGCTCCAGCCTCCCTGCATCCCCTGCTCGATGGATCTGCTGGCTCTGCCACCCCCAGCACCACTGGCCAGTGACCAAGGAGAGCACAAGAAGGCGGGATGGGAGTTGGGGGATGGGCAAGGGAGACAGAGCAGAAGCAGATGGGAGAGACTCAGAGCATCCATCAGCAGGGCCAGTTCCCCCTGGGATCTCAGCGGCTGTCTGATCTGCCCGAGTTCCCGTCCAAAAGTCGGGCGCCTGACAACCTGTCAGCCACTCCCCCGGGTGAGCTCCTTCCCAGGCTCCCATGGCCTCGGGGTCTGCTGGGACCCAAGCAAATGGGCTGAGCATAGCTGGGTTCTGATGGGGAAGAGAAGCAGCCACTCGGACAGACGCCAACAACAGAGGGACCCAGGTCTGAGGAGTTGGCCGGATCTCCTTCCTGCTTTGGGGGCTGATTCTCAGAGCCCTTTGTCCTACCCTCAACTCCTTCAGCTCCTTAGCAAGGCCTTGCTGAGGCTTACTGGCTTGATGAGGTGTGACTTCTTATCAGGCGTGTCTCCACCTCTGGCCTTCACCCTCACCTTGGTGTGAGTCAGGAACTCTCGTCCTTGCCTCCTGGGTCGGCCTGCTTGGCTGGACACGTATGGCCACCACACATCCTATCCTGTTCCATCCTGCCAGCCCCAGAGCACCTGGGACCAGGAAGAAGGGAGCGGGGAAGGGACCCGGGCCAACGGTGTGAGATCATGCTGCCAGGGTGGAATCCAGAGTGGAGAGTGACCGTTCTAATCACGGACGCTGTCCGATGGAAGTGGGGAGACAGTCGTGATGTGCTTCTGACCTGGTTCCATCTCAACCAAGGTGCACTGATGCCTGCTCTGTGCCAGCTGGACGCTGGGCCCCTCGTCACAGACGGGATCAGATATGGTCCAGCTCCTGAAGGGTTTCTAGACGGTGGGGACAACAGCTCAGTCAACAGATCATTAAAAGCCAGTGATAACTCCTCTGAGAGGCCCTGACGGACCCCAGGGTAGAAGGAAGGCCTGAGGAAGAGGCAAGTTAGCTTTGTGGAAAGAGCTTGGACCGTGGACTCAGGGCTGAATTCAGATGACATCTTGCCACTGTACCTGACTTCTCTAAGTCCCAGCGATTTATCTGTAAACTGAGGCAATAATATTACCCATCTCACGGCATTGTTCCAAGCATTGGACAGTAAAGTATTTAGTACAACACCTTGTGGGAGGCCAGGTGAAAACCTGGATGGCTTCATGGAGGAGGCAGTGCTTAAAGGATGAAGGGCAGCAGGAAGGCATCTGACCACTCAGGAAAGTCTGAGGAGACTTTAGGACCAGCCCAGCAGCAGCTCTTCTGAGAAGGCGGTCTGTTCCTACTTGCTGTGTGGCATTGCCCTTGTCTGTTTGTCTCTGCCTCAAGGCTGTACGTTGCTCAAGAGCTAAGGCCTGCCTCACTCACCGTGGCATCTACAGTACCTGCTACCAATGGTATTCAGTGATGCATATCAGAATAATAATGAATGACTCTGCAGAGTGAGAAAACAGGAGAAAAGGGGTAGAGAAGAAACGGAAGGGAACTAACATTTTTAGCCCCCCACTATGTGTCAGACACTAGGCTGGTTACTCATGTGTATGGTCAGACTTAGTTCTTCCAAGAGACTGCTGTGTGCTTTATTCTCTCCGTTTTACAGATAAGGAAATGAAGTCTCATAGAGGCCCCAGGACCCGATAGAGATCAAGCAGCTGGAGCTGAGCAGCCCAGGACTCCGAGTCCCATTCACGGGTCTGCAGGCCCCTTTTCATCCTTCTGGGCTACTTCCAAGTGGCCTAAGGATATTTGGCCAGGGCCTCAGGACCCAGAGGGCAAGCCGTTTAACCCCATCCCAGCTGTGCAAACAGACTCCAGCTGGAAGGTTCCAAGGAGGGCTGGGGAGAGGGTCTGGCAGGTCTGACAGGTCATCCTGAGCTGGGCTTTCCTGAGAAAGCCAAGGTGGCCTAGAATGCATCCTTCTGCAGGCTCGGGGGAGGGCTGACTCCAGGTCCTGTGATCTCAGCCTGCAGGCAGACTCAAAAAATAACTCCACCCACCTCCCTGCTCCAAGTGCAGTGAGGACCCTCCCTGGTCAGCTCTGCACAGACTGGACTCTGGGCAAATCCCCAGGTCTTGCAACAAGCCCCAGGTGTACATGACATCAGAGGTCACACGCCTCCCACTGCGCCGGGGCCACGAGACAGACAGAAGCTGGGAACCCTGCGGGTTTGCTCCCCGGCCCACTGCACCTTTCTCTCTAGCCTCTCTCTGCCCCACAGTCTTACCTTTCGCCTTAGCTTCATCTCCCACTTTCCTCCCTCCAGGGCCCGTGCAAGAGCAGGTGTTGTCGTCCTCAGGGCCCTGTCACCAGTTCCATAGCGATCCTAGGCAGGCAGAGAGATCTCCCTGCAAAGAGCACAGGCAGGACACCCACCACCGTCTGACACCCATAGTCAGAACTTCCAGCCTGACATTGCTGAGCTCTCATTTCCTTAATTGAGTGATTTTGTTTCCGAAGGACCAGATAATCCACTTCTTGAAGGCAACGGGCACGAAGATTGATTGTTTCACACTAAGACAAACACATACACCCAGCAATGGGAGGCACACGTGCTCCCCATCCACCCTTGGCTCTCAGACAAGCCTACGCAGTCTTGCACATACCACCCAGAGAGTGGGGATCCATCCTGCCCAAGGGCTGACACAGCAGAAAGGGAAGCATAACCTCGCCAGGGGATCCCTGCCACCTCTCCCCTGAGGCTGCCCACACATGCTCCCCTTTGAGACCAGGCCCGTGAGTCAGGGAAGCAGTGTCTGTGGGTGGGACTTCCCACCTTAAGAAAACACACCCCATGCCTTCTGTGGGTGGAGTACAAGGAAGCAGCTGGTCCAAGACAGGCCCTGGAATTCACAAAAATTTCATCAACCACTTCTGAGACATTGAATGCTCACCTACTACGTGCTGGACCCTTGGGATGGAGGATGGAGTGGTAAAGGAACCAAAGAGTTTGGAGTCAGAAAACACTGGCCTTGTCACTTCATTACTAACGTCAGACTACAATTCAACAAATGTTTCTTGCATACCAATTGTGTGTGGGGGCTATGTTCACATGAGTTATCTCATTTAGCTCAATTCTCTATGCTCTAAGTGTAAAATCTGGGACCTAGAGAACGGGTCACTTGCTCAAGGTGCACAAGCACTGCCTCTACTTGCTCATATGTAAAATGGGTTCATAGCGGTATCCACCTCACAGGAGCATTGTGAGGATAAATGAGTTAATTTACGTAATTTTCTTAGAACTCTTCCTGGCACAAAGTAAGTAGTTAATACACGTTACTAATAGCTGAAGTCCTTGCCATAAATTCTGTTCAAAGGAGCAGTAGAAACTGAATTCAAGTAACTCAAACCTTCTTTTCCCTCTACCATACCAAGCTTCTTTGGCATTGTGTTGGTTTGTAAAGGTCTCCAGCCAACAGCTACTGGGCATCAACTCTACATAGGGGCAGCTCCAGGTCTGGGGTTCAAAGCCCCTTGGAAAGGGGCCTGCTCTCCCTCCCTCACCCATCTCCCTCTTCTGCCTTGAGCAAAGGCTCTCCTCAGTCACACTGAACAGTAACCACTTCTCCATCAAGCTGACCCTGTTCTCCTGCTTCCAGGACTTTGTGCAGAACTAAAACTTTTGATCTTGTTTCTGTAGGTTCTGGAGTTGCAGGAGTCGTACCATGCGTCCTTCTGCTGAGGGAAAACTTAAGATCCAGTGATATAAGAAAGGTCAGCTGGCATTCAAGTCAGAGCTATGGCACCACATCCCAGCTCTGCCACTTTGGTTGTGCGGCCTTGAATGAGTTACTTAACCTCCCTGAACCCACGTGTTCTTATCTGAAAAGTATGTGTGTGATAATCTTCTGGATTGTATTAAATAAAAGACTGTAGAGAGAATAGTGCTCCCATCAAGTTGTCAATTCACACACAAACTGCATGAAGAGATACAGCTTTCTCAATTTTTAATTTTTTTCCATAAGCTTTTCATGAACTTTTATGGCCACTATACCTTAACCATACTGAAATCCACTTTAAGAAGGCATAAACTTCAACCAAGTTATTTGCTCATTTTGAATTTCACCTCAAAGTGGTTCATGACATCTCAGATCCCAGGGGAGTGACCCCAGAACTTCATTGAGAGTTCTGCTCAATCTTGTCTTCAGCATGTAACCACAACCCCCTCCATTTTTCAAGGCCCGTCTCCAAGTTGAATTGCAACTGTGGTGTCATCGTCTGTGTATTGTGAGCTCCTTGGGGACAGAGGCTGGGTCTGATTCGTCACGTGGAGTCTAAGGAAGCATTCAATAAATCTTTGAATGGACCACCATCCATTTCAGCCAGCCATCCTTCAGCCATCCAATCATCCACTCTTCAAATGTGAGGTTAAGGACTCTGTCTAATGCAGGGAATTCTACCTTCAAATTGGAGGCTTTCATCCTCCAATTTCTTTGTCCTCTAGCATTCTTTCCTCTCCTGGGATCCTTCCAGCCAGGTCCGTCACTCTCACTGGGATCCTCTGCCTTCCTGGTGCAGCCTCTACCATTCCTAGCCAAGCAGGTCCTCACACCTTCACGCAGGTGGAAGTTGGGGCTGGCACCTCAGAAGGAACAATGTCCCATGGTCCACAGCTGGAGGTCTTTAAGGACATCTGGATGTACCATCAGTTGCTCTGTCAGCCTTTCAAGCCCCAGGGTGCCAAATCTGAGCCTAGGCAGATAAGAAAGCTAGATTTTCATGTGCACATTTGGTGTGGGGTTGGGGGGAGGGGAGGCTAGGGGAGGGCCGGATCTCGCTTAGCCCAGAAAGCCCTCCTTATCTACAAGTCCTTTGAAGTGGGGGAGCTCTCAGACACTGGCAGCCAGAGGGGAGCCTTTGCTCCACACCCAAGTCCCCAACCATCCCTCAGCTGGAGAGACTGGGCCCAGTCCGGGTGTAATTCTGGGATCTCGGCACTCACAAATCATTCGTTCACTCAGCAAGCACGTCTGACCCTAGCAAGTGCCAGGCTCCACGCTGAAGGCTAAGGAGGCTGAGATGGATCTGACCCACATGCTTATCTGCAACCACAAATGCTCTCGAATTGTGCCCCGCCCAAGAAGGGATGCAGACATGGAACTCCAGTGCGCTGGACTGCTTACAATCCTAGGTCCTGGTCTGGAACGTGGTGCCTATATCTGATGCTTAAACACCCCCTACAACATCGGAGCAAGTGACAAGGTCTCAAGCCCTTGCTCATATATCTCCCTCTCCTTCCCCTTCCCCTCCCTGCCGCCAGAGCCCTCCCTTAGAACACCAGAGCCTCTGGCTAACAGACCGCGCTGCCTCCCTCGGAGCTGAATCCTGCCCTTGTGCTTCTCCCACTGGTCCTGACTCTGACCTCTGGGGCTGCCAGAACCTGTCTGGCTGCACTTGTCCCAGGACAGCCCTGGAGAGAATTGGAGGCAGCATCGGGGTCCCACAAAGCTCAGTTCCTAAAGATGGTTTTGCTGCAGGGAGGCCACCGGAGCAGCAAAGAGCAGGAGACATGGGACAACTGTGGGCTGGAACACGCCAGGTGAGAGATGATTCACCTCAGGCAGGCTAGAGCCAGGCTGGGACAAACCAGAGGGCCGCTGGAAGGGAGACTCCAGGGGAGTCGTGCTGGGCTTTGGGAGAGGAGAGGCTGCCTTAGCGGACTGACCAGAGGGGACGCCCCAGCTAATGAGGGAGCCTTCATCCGTCCCTCCCTCGGACTAACAGGGGAGAGAAGACCAGTGAAAAGGAGCAGCTTTCCAGCTCCCAGCCCCTTCCTCCTTCCAGCCAGATGTGCTGCCCTCGCTCAGCTCCTCCCTCCTAAAGCATCTATTCTCAGGCTGCTAAAGTCCCTGCTTTAGCAGCTGGAGGACAAGGGTGGAGCCTGGCTCATCTCTGTCCCACCCCAGCCCCACCCATCCCTGTGCCTTGCCCAGGACCTGCATGCGGCAAAGTCTTGGTAAACATGCACTGAATAAAACATTGCACTGATTTGTGCTGGTTGTAGCTGGTGCAGAAGCTGTATATCTAAGGAGTAGGAGTCAGCCAACTTTAGGGTCCGGAGACCCAGGTCTTACCCTTGGCTCTGCCATGCGCTCTTTTGCTCAAGGGGCACCTTGAGCAGATCTTTTTTTTTTTCATGGGACTCAGTGTCTCCATCTAGGAGGACCGCATAAGACAACTCCCAGGCCCACTAAACCTAAAATGCCCCATGGTAGTTCAGGACGCCCCCTCCACGTTTATTTGACGCAGCCTATGTCCTCTCTCAGGGACACCTGAGAAGACCACACCTCCTTTCTCCCAGGGCACTTCCGTGCCCCCACCAGACTATTTCTGAACCCTGGGAACCAAAGGAGGAATGTGTCCAACTGTGAGCTTGGCCAAATCAAGCCAAGTCACCTTTGCTATTTAAAACCTCTCCCTGTGCAGAAGCAGTCTGTCAAAGCTGGGAGAAGAAGCAAATCCCTACTCATTTAGGAGTCCACTTTGTGGTGACTCTAAATTCCCCAGGATTAAGAGATCTCCAACACCAGCTTCCCGCTGTCCTTTTCTCTAATGCTCCCCTGAGGCCACTTGGCTGATTGGAATGTTCAGCTCACCCCCTCCGTGGCCAGGCAGGATAAGCGCCCTCACTGGGGACACTGCTGCCTGTAGTGTTTCCCAGAACTAATCCATGCTGACAACCCCTGGACCTGGCATTTCCAAGGGGTCGAGTTTGGCAGTTCAGAAAGCCTGGATCCACCAGGGATCGGAGGATAAAGTAAGCCAAGACTAGAGCCAGTTGAGGATGGATGGTGGGCTCCCGTGTCGCAAGCTTTTGGGTCCCAGCATGTTCAAGCCCAAAGAGACCGTCAGGATAATGTGTCATGCGCCCCCATTGTACAAATGGAAAAGTGAGGCTCAGAGAGGGCAGAGCACTTACCAAAGTCACACCATATGTTTGTGGTGAGCTGAGGACTCAGATACACGATTCAGGTGTTCATTTACCCCACAATCTTTTTGTTTTTAAAACCATCTTCCAAGTTCCAAGACAGGATGTGGCCTTTTAAAATGTGGCATACTGAGATAAATTCGTATTCATTTAACAAACACTTACATAAAATGAACCATGTGCCAGCCACTGTTCTAAGCACTTTATAAATATGATCTCATTTAATCCTCCCAAGAACCCTGAAGGTAGGTTTTACTATCCCCAATTTACAAACGAGAAGGCTAAGATGCCAGTAGATGAAATAACTTTTCCAGGGCCTCAAAGCTACTAAAATGTGACTACTTTAAGTTTGAACCCAGGTCTGTCCTGTACTTACTCTACTCCGTGTTGCTCGGTGAGAGAAGTTAAGTCCAAGTAATTTGCAGTGCTGGCAGCAGGGGATCCGGGCCCCAGGGCAGAGGGGTCGGGGCAGGCAAGCTCTGAGGGCAGCAGGTTCACACGCTGGGAACCGTGCTGTGCATCTCCAGGGAAGCCCATTCGCTTTGCCTTCGTTGTGAAGTGTGCCCCCGATGTCGTGGGATGCAGCGGCAGCCCGGCCCTCACCTGCACTGGCGACTGTCAGCCAGGTGTGGGCCTCCGCAGTTCAGCCAGAGCTGCTGTTCTCAGGGTAAGGACTCCTGGGCCCAGGATGGAGGCCTTGCCAGCCCCAGAGGTAATGTGTGCCAGCTGCCACCGCAGCCCCCGCCAGTTCTGCGAGATCACGGTGGGGGCAGCCTCAGGGTCATATGTCTAGACAGTCAGACTGAGAATGGGGCTTGGCATCTTGGAAGAAGTTTCCTGAATTCCTTCCACCTTTGGGAATGGAAACTGAGCTAACAGGGAATTTGTTCTAATTACAGGGAAATAAGGAGAGTTGAACAAGGTTCAAGGTTGAACTCTTCTGTCGGGTTTCTCCAGCACTCTCCTCTTGTTCTTCTCTCCAGTGAGAAACCCCAGATCACCGGCTCCAGGCCAGCTCCTGGCCGGACACCGGGCACAGACAGGGTTAGATGGGGCCCTGCCCACCGGGAGAGCCCATCTGGTCCAGCAGTAAACAGTGGACTATCACAGGAAGCTCGAGGGTGGGGGGGTGGAGGAGGGCAGGGGAGCACAGGCTCCCAGAAGCCCAGCCCCGAGGTCAGCGGAGGCTCCCGGACAAAGTGGACGCTGAGGTCCTCCTCCCTCCCTTCGGCCCACACGGCAGGGCCCAGTTGAGATGCCACCTCCTTCAGGATTTTCTCAGGACACACTGATGGGCACTCATTCAACAGATGCTGATTGAGGGTAGAAGGGTGAGACCAGCTGCCACTCATGGAGTTTAAGGCTGCTCCCTTCCAAGAGGGGTCTTTGCACACCTTTCACCCAGCAGACCATCTCGGAGGGTGTGTGTGTGTGTGTGTGTGTGTGTGTGTATCTTCTCGCTCTTAAGCATTTCCCAAGTCTCTTTCAAGAAGTAGCATGACTAAGAACGTAGCCTCTGGAGTCAGACATTCGCATTGGAGTCCGTCCCCTTGTAACCCTGAGCAAACTACTCAGCCTCTTTGAGTCTCAGTTCTATTTGTCAAATTTGTACAATAGTTACCTGAGAAGGCGATGTGTATTAAATAAAGTAATTCATGGTACCTGCTTAAGCTAGCGCTTGGCTGTTAGTGTCGTCATGAACAAGGATGGTCTCTACTGCCGATGGCCCACAGCGTGTCAGAGAGTCCCTGCACTTAGTAGGTACTTTGCAAATGCCTGGTGCTTGACTGCTCTTTGGCAGAGAATGGAGGGTAGATATATGTGGCCTTTTAAAATGTGGTAAAGTATACATAACATTAAATTTGCCGTATTAACTATTTTTAAGTGTACAATTCAATGGCATTAGATGCCTTCACAATGTCGTGCAACCATCACAAATATCCATCTTTAGAACTTTCTCATCATCCCAAACAGAAATTCTGTAACCATTACAAGTCTGTACCCATGACTCTCCCTTTCTTCCCTCCCCACAGCTCCTGGTAGACTCTCTTCTACTTTCTGTCTCTATGAATTTGCCTAGTCTAGGTACCTCATATAAGGGGAATCACACGGTATTTGTCTTTTTGCATCTGACTTACTTCACTTAGCATTCTGTTTTCAAGGTTCGTTATGTTGTAGCATGTGTCAGAATCTTGTTCCTTTCTAAGGCTGAATAATATGTACGGATGTATCCCATTTTGTTTATCCATTCACCTGCTGATGGACATTTGGGTTGCGTCTACCTTTTGGCTATTGTGAAGAGTGCTGCAATGAGCATTGGTATACAAGTGTTCAAGTCCCTGCTTTCAATTCTTTGGGTCTATTCTGACAAGTGGAATTGCTGGATCATACAGTGAATTGTACATTCAGTTTTTTTAGGAACCACCATACTGTTTTCCACAGCAGCTGCACCACTTTACATTCCCACCAGCAATGCCATACGGTCTTGAAGGAGGAGTTAAAAGGGTGTGAGATGGACACCCAGGGCACCCTCCCGTGGAGACTTTCCTCAAAGCATTGGAAGCAGAGTGGTGACAAACCGGGGCAAGCCCAGAGGAGGTGCTTCAAGTGTGGAGGGAACTGGAACTACACGGAGAAGGGGTAGAAGGGCCCAGAGTGTGAGGTCTGGTGAGAAGGCCCTGGAGGTGTGACGGCTGCCGTTGTGTGTCCACTGTACCATCCGGGGGGCAGACTGAAGTCCAGTCAAGGTGTTCCAGGGAGACTAGAGCCACCTCAATATGAGGAAAGCTTTCCGAGAGTCAGAGCCTTCCAGCATGTGAGTGGGGAGCTCTCCATCCCTGGAGGCATTCAAGGAGTCACTGAGGTCCTTTTGAACGGGAGGCTGAAGGACGTTGGAGGTGAGTCTGAGAGCCTCTGTGAGCCTATAGGGCAGTGTGCTCTGAACATCTGTGGTTTTAAAACTCTGTGGCTGGATCCCATTTGAGCCCATTTGCCGGCAAAGTCTCTATAGTTTGCTATTCCCGCCCATCCAGATAGTTCTGCCCCAGCCTCTCCGAGGCCCCGTATTGGCACAGACATTGCTCAGTCCCAGCAAGGGTGAGTTTCATTTCCATTCACTGATGAGGACATTATGTGACACCCTAAGTTCCTGTGGCTCCTGTCTACCTTTTCAATTAGAAATAATACCGTGTGCATGCAAAGCAAGGCTGCAGGGAAACAGTGCAAAGGTGAGCAAGGGAAAAGGGCTCTCCTGTCTGGCCTTCAAGAGCTCCAGAGTCTGCCCCACTCCGCCGCCCCAAGCCTCTCGCCTGGGCACAGAGCTGATCTTACCTCCTCTGCTCAGCCCTCAGCCTCCCTGCCCCAGCCATGCTCTCCCCTGCCCTCTTCTCTCCTTCTGACCATTCAGCTTATGCTCCTGGCGGGACCCACTTCCTGGGACACCATCTCTGAATCTCTCTGCCTACATAAATCCTGCCGTCTTTTTATGGCTCATCCAGGTTTCCCTTCCTATAGAAAGCCCACAAAGATCTCCTTCTTCCGTAAGGCTCTGTCTGCCAGGGCTCTGCTTAAGGCAGTCCTTCACAGATGTTTATTATTAATCACCCACTCAGCACCTGGACTGTTTTATATGCTGGGGATACATCACTAAAGACAAGAACAGCTCTGGTATCATTGAGCCTCTACTGCAGCAGGAGACACAGAAAACAAACACAGAAATACATAAAGTCACTTAATATAGGGATGATTGCTGCAAAGACAATAAACGGGAGATATAAGGGAGGCTACTTTGGATAGAATGGTCAGGGAAGACCCCTCTCAGAAGTGATATTTGAGCTAAGACCCAAATTATGAAAAGAGCTCACCGTGAGAGAGGAGCTGGGGTGGGGGAGACTTCCAGGGACATAGGAAGGCAAAGGTTCCTGAATAACCTTGGTTCTTCAAGGAACAAGAAGGTGGTCACTGTGGCTGGAACACGTGGCTGGAACACTGTGGCTGGGAAAGGTGGAGAATGGATGACATGGCAGTGGAGAGACAGGCAGGGGAAATGATGTCAACCATGGTACGGATTGCAACGGGCAGCCATTGAGGGTCTTAAGCACAGAAGTGATTTGATCTGATTTATGATGTATGAAAGATCACCCTGGATGCTGCAGAGAGAAGAGCCTGTGGTGGGAAAAGATTGGAAGCAGGGAGACCAGTTAGGAGCCTACCGGAGTAGACCAGGCAAGGGCTGCTGGCAGCTTGGAGCTGGGAGTTGGCAGTGCAGACAGTGAAAAGAGTCAGGTTTGAGATATATTTTGAAGGTACAACTGCCTGGGGATTGGGAAAGGGTAGGCCTGATGGAGAAGTGTCACTTTCTTTGTCGGGTTGTTGGGTTAGAGAGAAGGATAAGGAGTCCTCCAGATAAAGAAAGAAAAAAGAGCACCCCAGGCAGTATTTTAAAAAGATTCAGAGGCAAAAAAGGGGATGGTGCTTTCCGAATGATGGCTGTGAATGGTATGTACTGAATTTTCAAAGATGACACGTGACGAAAAGGACAGATAAGTCCAGAAGGGTCTTGAGCGTCGTGGGAAGGGATTAGGCTCCACTTCTTGTAGGCAATAGGGAGCTATTGAAGGTGCTAGCACATAAGAGTTGCTCAATATATGTTTACATAAGGACCACCCGTAGGCACTCCAGTACTGATGTGTGGAAGTTGCTTTCACAGGTATTTCTTGGGACCCTGTAGAAACAGTGTGGTGTTTGGCAACTTTAGACTCTTGTCTCCCCATGCCAAAGGCAACTTGTGCCCAAGTTGAGCTCTGTTGCAGGATGTAGTCTGCCTGTGAGTTCTACGGGCATCCAGATTCCTGGAGGACAGAAGCAGGTGGCCAGAGGCTGGAAGACAAAAGCATCTGGCTATACATCCCGACCAGCCTTCACTGTCCTTATACACCTCAGCAGCCCGTGCCCAGCATCATCCACAGATGGGACAAGCACAACCCATGTGCCTGTGACATTTATACCAGCCAGTACAGAGAGAAGATTCTGGACACAATTCCTCCCAGACGTTCATTTATCACTCTAGCTTTCCCAAGATTTTAGAGAGACACCGATGTGTTCCCTGCAGCCACGGCTCAGTCTCCAAGAAGCTGCTGGACACTAGGCCAACGCCTTGCTCTGGGTCTCAGTTTCCCTGTCCTGAAAGTGAAAAGATTGCACTTAGTGACCCAAGGTGTTCTCCAGCTCTGGCACCCTCTGTTTACTTCGTTCCCTTCCTCCTCACAACCCATTTGCATGTCTGCTCTTCATGCAGGGGAACAAAGCCACAGTGTTTGGATGGAGTCTGGTTCATGGTCGATCTCAGTCCCAGAGGCCGAGAGGCCCAGTTGGATTCCACTGAAGGGAAAGCAGAATCCTGTAAGGTTTGCCTTGCCCGAGCCTTCTGGAAAGTGCTTGCAAAGCCTGAATTCCCAGCCCACATGCTGGAGCAAACCGTCCTCCCTTTGAAACCTAAGAAAGTTGCAGGAACAGCCATTTACCTGTCACGTGGTTTTCGTAATTTCCCTGGCACCTTCACTAATCACTGAAGCGGGTGTTGGCGGGTGGAGGGTGAGCTCCGGGTCAGACGCAGACGTGCCGGACCACGGCTGGTTTGGAGGAAGAGAACTGGAGCCGAGATCTTACAGAGCCCTCCTGAGGGTGTCCAGCCACAGGAGTCTGCTCATGAATACCTGGGGGTCCTGCTGAAGTCCAGGAAGCAAGCTGAGTCACAGGAGGTGAAGCAGACGATGCCTTGGAAAGCCGAGTCAGGGAGTATCTGTGAGGCCAGCCCGTCGGGTGTAAGGAAGGGTGGAGGATTGTAGCGGGGTTCAAAGATGCTGAGCACCTCAGAACTGGACGGGGATGCAAAGCACCTGATAGGTCTGCATACTCTTGAAAATGATACTTCTTCACCCCTTCTCTCAGCAGAGATTATGATGTGGGCCGTGCCAGGCTCTAGGGGTACAGTATAGGACACCCACCCCGTCCTTCCCTTCCCGGAAAGATGGACTGACAGGAGATGTGCCTTGTGGTTCCAACTGTAGACACTCAGAAGGGGACATAAGCATGGCCTCGGGTGACGACCAAGAAGGCTTTCTGGAGGTGGTGACATGCCAGACAAACTAGGGAAGGCACAAAGGGAAATAATGGCTCCATAGGACTAGTAGAAAAAGCTTGGACTTTGAACCAAATGGACCTAGTTTCAAGCTGACTCTGCGTCTTTGTTTTCTCATCAGTAAAATGGAAACTGTAATGATACTTTAGGAGGATTAAATGACTTCAGGAGGAAATATGCCTGGTTCAAAGTGGCATCTCCTGAAACGGTTGGTTGGTGGAGGTCAGGGCTCAGGGGGCGATACAGAGTCTGGGGGAGAAAATCTCCAGTACTGCTTCCTCCTCAGCTTTGAGTGAACTCCTCCCACCCACCCCTGTGGCCAAGGTCAGCGTAGGTAGGCTCCGGGCCAGCACCCTGGGTCCTGGTGGCCTGCTTGCCCTGAGCTTCCTGACGGCATCAGTATAACAGGCTTCAGCGGGCCCAGTGAATTTCCACAAGCCAGGAGGGCCCCACTCCGAGGCTCACACCTCTGGAACTTGAGATGCTGGCCAAGTTCAGGCTGTGGGAGGAGAAGGCAAGTGCTGTGTCGGCTGGATTTGGTGGGGAAATGGGCCTCCAGGGTGGAAAAGAAAAATAAAGAAAAGGATTCCCGCTGGAGCTTGCTTGCAGAGAGATGCAGTTCTAAAGGTTCCCCCTCCTGCCTCCCCTGCCCCAGGCCTTTGCTGGAGAACTAGCTTAAGAGTCTGGCCCAGCAAAGACAGCTTCCTCCAGGAAGTTTGCTTGGATGGCCCCGTCCCTTCTGAGCTCTCACTCCTCCGACCCTCTGAATTCGAGTGCGGTTTCACCCTCACAGGCCGAGTACTTGCCACACAACCTGTTTGGTACAGCTCATATTTGACTCAAATGGTAAGTTTCTGCCAGAAAAGCAAAAAGGAGAGCAGAAAATTCACATTTATTGAGGCCCCTACTGTATACCTCACCCTGGGCTGTGCATCTTTCATACGTCACCTCACTTAAACATTCCAACAGCCCTCCAAGCTAAGGACCACTCTCCATTTTACAGATAAAGAGGTGTGAGTCCCGGGATGGGGAAACCAAGTCCACTGGACTCTGAAGCTCAGTTAACTCTTCTGTGGGAAAAGTATACACTGTGTGGTGAAAGGAGTTTGGAAATGTTGCTTGTTAAGCATCCCTCTTGAGTCTTCCAACCCACCTCCACTAGTATAGTCAAGGCTCTGAGAGGTCCTACAGAAAAGATACCTGACTTACTTCACCTGGTCCAGCACTCCCCAAGGGACACCTCAGTCACATTATAGCTGCTAACATCCCCTGAGGCCCGTGGGCACACACCTTGGGACGTGCTGTCTACAAAGCAAATACCGCCAAAGCAGGCGTGCTCAGGGGCGAGCTCTCTGAAGAACTCAAGGTGGGCGGCGAAGGCTGAATCAGACCTGGGGGTGGGGTGGGGGATGAAGAACGGCATAGCTGGTGGGAGTGAGCATCACGAGGGTCTGGACACGGAGGCCACAGCCCCGGCTGAAACCCAGCATCCTACGTACCTGAACTGGTAACATCTTTGACAACGAAAGTTTGTCTTTAAAGCCGGAAGCACAGGGTGACACTAGTCACACTCTCGGCCACTGCAAGCAGAAGGCAGCAGTTGAAATGAGTATGAGGCTGTCTCTGTTGCCTAAGGAAACAGGCAAAATGCAGCCCGAGGGACTTCAGTTAGACTTCAGTCAGGCCATCAGTAGAAGATCTAACTAGTGCCCTAAAATCACATGCACGATCCTGCCACACCACTTTGCTTGTGTTTCCCATGCTGAGCTGCCCTCCTTCCTGTTCATTTCCACCGTGCCGGTGTCCAACAGGCAGTGCATCTGTCAAGAAGACTTTGAAGACTCCATGCTTTCTGCCTTCTCTGGAATCAGGAAGTCCCGACGCATTTCCCCTCCCGAAGGAGATGCTGGAGACTTCAGTGGCTTCTGATCAACATCGGGACCTGGAATCTTAGTGCCGAGATTAGGCAAAGTGGTCCTGCCAAATTCTGCCCAGGACTGATAGCACCTGGAGTACTCTCTGGCTGGCCACCTCACCGCCATAAACACCGATGTGTCCACGTGTTGATAGCCAAGCGGGAGGCCCCTGGAAACTGTCAGTTGAGGCACAGGTGAAGGAAAGAGGTTGGGGGACATTTATAGATGGGAGTGCAATCAAAATCTTCATGTAATACCTCACACTTGTCTAGAGCAGCACTTCTCCAAATGTGTCCCCGAACCAGCAGTATCAGTATCACTTGGGAATAAGTCAGAAACGCAAATTCTTGCATGCCACCCCTTCCAGACCAGCTGAGTCAGGAGCCCAGAATGGAGCCCAGTCAAGAGTTTTAATAAGGCCTCCTTGGTGTCCCAATTGTAATTGTTCCTCTACTAATTGCGATGCTGCCTCCAACTTTTCTTTAGACAACGGCCACTGAGGGATCCACACGGGCATTGTGGTCTTCCATGTAATAGGAATCATTAACTCAGTGACCCCTGAGAAAAACCCAGCCCCCTGCGACAGGGGTTTCCCTGAGCTTCTATAGGAGCAGCAGTACCTTGTAAATTTTTTCCTATCCCTCTGCCTGGTATAAAACCAGACCTGAGCATCATTTGCTGTGCAGCCTCGGAATAATCATTAGTACGCGTGGCTTTAAATTCATCTAAAAGTGGATACAATCCTGGCGTTGCATCCGATTTTTCTATTTGTTTTTCTCTCTTTCTCCTAGGATTCTTAGGCCTATCTACCGTAGTCCCTATATTTTCACTTTCTGACGCACTATCTTGATATATACTAAGAGCTTTACGGCCCATCTGTACAATATCTAAGAGAAGTGCGACAGCTACGAAGAGAACGAAAGCGAAAATAAAAATCTCGGGCTCTATTGCAGCAAAAAACATACCTAAACTGGACTACTTAACGGCGGTTCACTTCGTGTGTCGAGTTCTGAATCGGTCCTCCATCCGGGGCGCGCAGATTCCCGGGTTTCGGCACCACTTGCGGCGAGCCGCTTCTGACCAGCAGAATGACGAATCACCACACGCTAGATTCTTCTCGCATCACACTTTATTGGAGTACAGCTTGGTTTCAGGCGGATGGAAGGAAGACCCCGTACGCTCGAGCCTGTCTGCTTATATAAGGGCTTAAGGACTCGTGTAAGTCCCCGATTCGTCCGTATGGTTATCGCATTTCGCAAGGCGGCCTTTGGAAAGGGCACTGCTTCAAAACCGGATTAGCATATTAGGTGCATGGGCCGTAGCGGCATGCTTAGCGCATGCGCAATGGCTATCCAGCCGCGCCCTACACTGGTGATGCTGAAGCATGCTAAAATTTGAGAATCACTGACCTGTACTTATTCCTGTTATAAGAATTGCTCCTTGGAAGAAATAGTGTTATTCTCCCCTGTTGTGGAAAGTGACTCATAGAGGACATTTGTTCCATCCGAGGACCCACAGCGGATACGCTACAGAGCCAGAGCTCCCAGTCCCAGGCATTTTCAAGCTTCCTGGCAGCAGGGCAGAGCTGTGTGCCCAAGGTACTAAGCGAGCTGCTTGCCTTGGCCCCAGAGAAAGCCTTAATTGGCTCATTAATAGCTGTGATTAGAGAGAATGGAGAAGCCTTTATCTTTGAAGTCCTCGGGCTGTGATAGAAGCTCATGCAGGGAGCTTGCTGTGGCTAATTAAAGCTGAGCTGTGTTTCCTGTCAAGAGCCCAGAGTGTTAATGGCTTCAAGAGAGAAAATTTAAGCTTCCATTTCCATTCAGGGGTAATGGATAGAACCAGCAGAATGCAGAGGAGAATAAAGGGCCTCGTAAAGGCACAGAGCCCCTGGGCTCTTCTGAGAGAAACTGCTGGCTTTGGGGGCCTGGGGGGTCCCCGATTCCCACAGTGACAGCCTTAGGTCTGTCATCATCTTCATCCTTTTGTTTTATGATTTTTGAGCATTTCCACCTCTGGCCTCTGGTGGGACCTGCTCAGGTGTGTGTGAATTAGAAGTGGTGAGGGAGGGCTGGGTAACTGTCCTGGTGGTAACAGGATCTCAAGGACTGTGAAGGTTCTGGTCCCAAAAGTCATATCCATTGCAGGCTCCCAGTGCTATCGCTACGACCACTAAACCTGCCACCTTACTAAGCGCCAGATACAAGTTGATAGCGCTTTACATGATCTCATACGACGCCCTCAGTAAGCCCGCGGAAGACACACCAGGCACAGGTACATTAGGTAATTGACTAGCCCAAAGACAGAGCTGATTCAAAATCCCTTGTGCTTAACCAGGAAGATAACCACACCTTCCCTATCCTTGAACTTCCTTTCTTGGGGCTCAGGGTCATTTCAAGCTGGGAGTGCTAACGCTCCCCCACCTTGCACCTGATGAGAGGACCTGGGAGCCCTCATCCCTTCATCTCCTTCTCCCCACTACCCCTTCCACTTCAGGGGAGCTGACTGAGGGCAGAACCTTTCCTGAGGACACCTTGTGGTTGGGTTAAGAGGTCAAACTAGACCCCAGCTGGTGGATATAAGCACAGAGCTGATATTTCTGGACCAGAAATCAAGACACGTGATATAGGGAATGGCCTATTCTTATTTGATTAATTTATTCCTCTGAAAAGTTTGATCAAAGCAATTACATCATAAAAGGTCTGTGAGCACATATAGCCTTTAATGAAACTACTACTACATAAATATGTGTAAAAAAACCAGCCCCAGGCTTCCCTGGTGGCGCAGTGGTTGAGAGTCCACCTGTCCATGCAGGGGACACGGGTTCGTGCCCCGGTCCGGGAAGATCCCACATGCCGCGGAGCGGCTGGGCCCATGAGCCATGGCCACTGAGCCTGTGCGTCCGGAGCCTGTGCTCCGCAAAGGGAAAGGCCACAACAGTGAGAGGCCCGCGTACCGCAAAAAAAAAAACAAAAAACAACCAGTCCCAAATTGATATTTCAAATAGGACCCAGGTAGTTTAAATGAGAACTATCCCAGGACACCCAGCAGGTGGTAAATGTGGGTCTCCAGGAGCCCATCTTTGTATCTCCAAGAAGCCAAAGGTCTTCCCTTCTGCAAAGCCGAAGTCAATTCCCCCTCATCTGGGGAGCTGCCCCCTGCCCCCTACTCTAATCCTCCTCTCCTGAAGAGGTTGCTCCCACCCCCCTCACTTCCCTGACACTGTCTCTTTAATGGCCTGTTTCAAAGTTAAATTTGGGCCTGCCCATCCCCAGCCCCACACCAGTTCTGAGGACCCCACCAGGGCCCAGGCTCAGTGAATGAATGAATGAGTGAATGACCATCGGTTGGAGACAGGCTAGAATCAATCTCTTGCTCCCTGGATCCCCCAAGTATCTTTCTCACGTCCTTCAGCGTACCCAGTGATTACAGGTCTCCCTTTCTGCCTCCCGAGAAGTGGTAAGCATATCCAGGGCAGGGACTTGGTCTGCCTTGCCTCTTTATCCTCAGTGCTGACGATACAGCATCGGGGAACGGTGCCTGAGAGACGCTTATTGAAAGAAAGAATCATCAAGAGAACAAAGAACTTGCATCTAAACAGATTGCCTCAGAAATGTTCCTTTCTTGGCAGAGAGAGAGCGTTAACCTGTAGGTGTGAGCCTACCCCGCCCTAGTCCAGCCCCTCTCCCCAGAACCTAAATCAAATTAGAAGGGGGCCTAGGCCAGAGGGTAGAGCTGAGAGTCCTGGCAGGGCAGCGGGGACAGGACCAAATGACCAATGTGACTTAGGATGGATGTTGTGGGTGGGGGGGGGTCCCCAGCTCCACCACCTGCTCCACAGCTCACAGCTCACCTTGGTGTGCTAGGTTCCTCCGAGGTCCGTATGGCCTGGCTGTGAAGGTCAGTATGGTAGGGAGGAAAAAACACACAGAGAAGCCCTGGTTCCTTCCCTGATGTTGCTGTCCCCTCCCCATGCCCCCACCCCACGAAATAAGGCAATAATAATAAGGATGGCAGCTCTGGGGTGGTTGACATATGGAGCACAATGGTCAATGGGATGGGCAATGGGAATCGCCATGGGTACTGCCGGGTGGCGCCTTGCCCATAATGGCTTCCATAAAGCCAGAAAGAGGTGTTGGATGTGGAGAGGAAAACAACCAAACTGTGCTCTCCTGCCCCCGCCACCTGGCTTTCTTCCCCCCCCACTACAGTTGATGGAATCAGACCAGTGCAGCCAAAGAGAAGAGGCTCTCACCATTAACAGGGACCACGTGATACTTCCCGAGACTCGCTCCCCACCAGGCCCTGAGCTGGTAGACACGTGCACACGCATGACTTCACCAATTTTCACAGCCAATCTTCAGAGACAGGATTAACTCCATGGAAAAGATGGGAAAATTGAGACCAGGGAGACACAAAGACGTAAAGCCATGTGCAACCAGTTGGTCTCAAATTTCAAGGCTGAGCAGACTTGAAACCTGGGACTTACTGACTCCACGCTCTCAAGCTGCCTCCCCCAAAGCACGGACATCCATTCCGGCTCCATCTCGGCCATGCACTTGTCCTGTTTCGTCGGGCAAGAGCTTCCTGCTGTGCCTGCTGCAGCACTACCCACCCTTCACGTGCCCCCTCTCTCTAAGACCACCTTGAACTGTGACGATATTTCTGCTCCAGTTGAAATCAGGATAGCAGCATGGATTGAAATCTGCCTTCTGCTGGAAAGGGTTGCATGGGCCTGGGCCTCTCCTCCCGGACTGGGATCTTTGGGGAAATAGAGCCTGTATTCTACTCGGCAATGTGCTCCTCTACACCACCCAGACACACAGCCTAGTTCAGAGTCTCGTGTGAAAGAGGGATGCAGAAAAGACGTATCTAGTAAAGTGGCACTTCTCCACACCAGTTTCCTCACCAGATGATGGATGAGATGGACTAAATCAATAGTTCAAAAAGGCCAGAGTATACGCCCAACACAACCCACCTGCCCCCATTATCTCTCTGACCTCATCTACATTCCAGCAACACCGACTTCGTTGTTCTTCCTTTAAGACAAGTCAGCCCTGCCTCATGGCCTTTGCACCTGCTGTTTGCTCCACCTGGAGGGGTCTTTCTCCAGATTTTCCCACGGCTTCCTCCTTCAGGTCTTCTCTTTAAAACACTGTTTAAGGTTGTGCCACCTTCCTCCCTCAGCATTCTCTGACCCCCTTTTCTGCTTTCTTTTCCTCCATTGCGCTTATCAGCGTCTTACGCTTTTAAGAAATGCTAGGCTGCTCCGCTAGCTACCTTAGAATCAGCAGGCCAGCTAAGTCTGGATCTCAAGGGTGTGGACCATTTGTATTGTATAAAATCTCTCTAGGTGTTTCTGATGCACAGGCAGGGTTAGGAACAGCTGTTTAAAAAAGACACATACTGGAACAAACTAAGGTCCTCCCCTCCCCAGCTGGGGCATGGTTTGAGTTGGCCAGGCCTCAGCCTTAATTCTGGCCTTTATTCCACCCCTACCCTCCATCGAGCATCCATCCTCCCTCAGGCTACATGGAATTCTGCTGGCCTCTGATCACAGCATCCCTTTGGTACTTCTGTTCAGCTTTGCTCATGCTCTCTCCCCTCCTCTAACTCTCCCCTCCAGGGCTTTGAACTTACTCTCCAAGTCGCTGCTGATGCCACCTTCTCTTGGGCAGCCTGTCTGCCCCCTCCACCACCCCCACCCCTGCGAAGTCAGAGTCCCTAACGCCCTCTTCTGCGTTCAGAGGAGTGTGGACATATCTTCGGTAAAGGACTCATCACACTATCTTGTCATCAATTTTTCCGATGCGCGTCCTTCCCTGTAGACTGTGACTTTGAAGAAGGCAGCAGTGGAGCCCGATTCGTCGACATTCCCAGTGCCCAGCACAGCACCCAGCACATGGTGGGTGCTTCCTAAACACTGAGCATGTGAGTAGATGCACTAGTGACTGCATGGCTGGTTAAGCACGTGTGTGCTTGGCAAAATCACAGGTTGTAGAGTTGTTATAATTTGTCTTCAAACCTGACCCACCATTTTCCAGCTTCATCTCGGCACAGCTGACCACAGATTGCTTCCAGCTCAAGTCTGCTCTTAAGACAGATCCTGACAGCAACCTCCCACCCTCCTGTCGGTGAGCCACCCAGCTTAGCTGGGAAGCCCTCCCTTCCTAGAGGGCCTTGCTCTGTTTCCAGGTGTATCCAAGCCTTCTGCCACAAAGGTTCTGGACATAGAAAGCCCTTGGGACATCTTGCGTTCATGGGAAGGAATTTCTCTTACCTCCCCCGAGTCAGGTGAAAGCACTCAGCCCTTCGCTCCACAGGATATAATGAGATTTATCCCTGATGGTGCTCCAAGCAGAAAGGAAAGATGTCACACACACACACACACGCACGCACGCACGCGCGTGCGCGCAACAGGACTGCTCTACACTCTGGCATGAACTATCAGAGATCATTGGGTACAACCTCTTAACTTCAGATGGATGGAGACACCAGAGGGTTCAGGACACTTGCTAAGGTCACTGGGCCCTTGTGGACTCAACCCCTTTTAGTGGGAGATTCTCATCCTACCAGCCTTCTGACCTCTCACCCCTTGCCTGCCAGGGAACGGCTGGACTTCCTCTCAACGAGAGGCCTGATTTACGTCCGCTGGGTCCAATTAGTGCCAAGCTCTCTCGGGCCGCCAAGTGCCCTGCCGGCCAGCAGCTGAAGCTGTCTGGCAGGACATATTTGGATGATGAAGTCGTGCTGTGTGCTACACTCGGCGCGGGAAAGAGCAGCTCGACTGGGATGACCACCAAAGGCTGCCAGGCTTGGGTCCTGCCCACAAGTTGGGCAACAAGTCTGTCTGGCAGGGGATGAGGGCAGTGCTTCCCAGGCAAGAGGGGCAAAGCTGGCCAAGGAGACCACATGCCAGGGCGGGATGCCCTCCCTGGGGCTTGGTGGGACCCAGCAAGTGTGGGCGGTGAGAGACCCTTGAGCTGGGAGCCTGGAGACCTGGACTCAGACTCTGCTCCTCCAGCAACTCCTTACTGGGTGACCCGGGCGCACTACGTATCATCCTCTCTGCGCCTCAGCTTCTCCCCTACAAAGTGGGAAGAATTTCTTCACCTGCCTCAGGGAACTTGTGAGGAACATATAAGTTTCCTCATCCATAAAATGGGATAAGCATGGTACCTCCCTCCCAGAGCTGGAGTGAGGACTAACGCATAGTGCCTGGCATGGATGTGGGCTAACTCGGCCAGGACCTACCCCCTCATATGATCAGTGTTACACTGGGGCCGCCGTTCCACCTCTCTGCTTCTTATTTTTCTAATATGCGTTCTTCGCCTGGGTTGGTGCCAAAATCAAATTCAGAAACTGAGGCTCAGAAAATGGCTTGTGTAATCTGGTACAACTAAGCATTGGTAGATTTGGGTCCTGAATTTCAATCTGTCTGACTGTGAGTCCACATTCCATCTCTAGTACCAATATCCACTCACCTCCTGCTGGCTTTCAGACCCTGTTTTGGTGGTGGGTGTGCAGCTCAGAGTGGGCCCGGAGAGGTGAGACATCCCAACAGACACAGCCCTGGGTGCCTCTGCCCCTGCCACCAGATCAGCCCTGCTGTGTCGAGGGGAGCACATCTGAAAAGCCCAACCTCCTAGGAGAAGAGACTAAGACAGAAAGCAAGGCAGGACCGGCCTGAGCGACCCGTGAGTGACGTGCAGGCCCTGGCACGGTGACCGCGGGCTCCGGGCTCTGTCCTGGACCGCCCACACTGGGCCACTCTTGTGACAGCCTCCTTCTTCGGCTGTCCTAAGTCCTCCCTGCAGTACGCAGTGGAAGCTCAGACTGGGGGAAAGACACATGAATTTTACTCTCAATTCTGCCAGGGACTTTTATAAGACTTTGGGTAAGCGCTTTGAAATTGGGAGGTCTGAGCACCTTTCTGAAAAATGGCGGTACCACGCAAACCGATGGGCCTGTGGGTGCCTTTCTCACAATAGGATTTTTTTGCTCTTGTAAACTTTTGGGTGGTGGGATGACTGAGTCCTTTGGGCTTTGCGCCTTCATTCTGTTTCTCCAACATCTCTTCTTTAAAAAAAAGCAAACGATCTCCCCTTCATCTATTAATGTCTCTGGGATATTCAGCTGGGGCATAAGGAATGCGAGGAAGATGGCTGTGGAGCCCAGAGAAGTCTGCAGCTCTTCATCTCCACTTGGAGGAGGACAGGCCAAGGCCCTCGCCAAGCCCTGTGAACACGAGAGCCGGAGACTCCCAGAGAAGTAAACACACTTCAGGGCAAGAGGGGAGCCAACGGAAGTCAATAAGCTCAGAGACACTAAAGAGGTTTCTGGATCTTTAGGCAGTGTATTAATTCGTCTGGGGGAAATTATGGGTTGCTAGATCCCAATCTGGTCTAGATAAATTACAAGCTGCCTGTGAAATGCGTTCAATTTCTGTCCCAAACCTGTCGCCATCCCCTGCTATCCTCTTTCCTTCTGAGGAGCTCCAGGTCTCTTGATTATGCTAATTCCACCCCCCCAGCAACAGCCCGCACCCCAGCACCGAGCATGCAGAAGATACTCAATAGAAGCTCCATCCATGATCCTCAGCGCTTGCTGATCAGGGCTCTAAGAGGACTCGGTTAAGATGTGATGCCCAGGGGTCATTTCTGTTCCGAGTAGGTGGCAGGTGTCCACTTTGGCTAAACTCACGTCCGTTGCAGCCCACGGATTCCAGGAAGGATGGTCAGCTCAGCTGTGATTCATCCCAGCCACAGAGCCTCTGGGTGTGACCTTAGATAAGTGATGGAATGTATGAACGTTTAGAACACGGACTTCAAGACACCCTGATCCAATCAGCTTATAAACGAATACATGTCTGTTTATTAAGCAGCAGATGGTGTCTTTCTGATCTCCCAACTGCTGGGTGTGGGGAGCCCAGAAGAGCTGAGACAGAAGGAAAAGATATGTGAGAATGGAACGAACACTAGTTTACAAAAACGTTAACCACTGGATGGGGAAAAAAAAAGGGTCAAAGACAGAAAGCAAATTTAACCCTTGGTGTTATCACAGAGAATGGTTACACTAATATTTCCTAATTCTACAGACATTTCCTCCTTTCCTAGACTCAAATTTCACATTCACCACAGCCTCATCAAACAGGCCTTGTCATGCCCATTTTTTAGATGAGGAAACTGAGGCAATGAGCAATGAGGTGGCTTGCTCCAACATCTTGTTAACAAAATCATTAGAAGTAAGTGCTATACTTTCGAATCATAGAAGGCCACCAGTTTGACCAGTTTTATTCCAGAGTGAGGATGATGTAAAAAGGATTCTAAAAGATTGATCATGAATGATCAAACTTCCTTCCAGTGTCTTCATAGGAGATTAAAAACCTTTGTCTTAGAAAAGTAAAGCTAAGGCAATTTTCCTCTGAAAGACCTTTCCTCTCTCTAATTTTACTTTCAATGCCTCAGTCCTTGGTTTCTATTCTTAATCCTCCTCTTTTCTTATTTTATACACTCTCTAAGCGGCCTTACTCACATAACGACTTTTAGTGTATCTCTCAAGTGTCCATCTCTAGCATGGACTCTACTCCTAAGAGCCACACCTGCATGTTCTACTGTGGGCATTTGGCCTGAGCATCTCAACAGAACTTAAAACTAGACAGTTTTAAGAAAATTAAGCAGTTTCTCTTCCCAAGGTAATACTATTCTTCCCTTCATACTCAATCATGGAAGAAAGAAGGAAGGAAAGAAGGAAAGATGGGGGGTGGGGAGGGAAAAAGAGAAAGAAAGAGAGAGAAAGAACAAGAGAGGGAGAGGAGGAAGAAACAAAAGAAGATGTATAGAGCTGGAAGAGTCCTAAAAGGTTGTGTAGTGCAACTCTTCATTCTAAAGATGAACAAACTGGCTAGATAGAATCAGATCTGGAGCTGGAAATCCTGCTTTCCTGACATCTAGCTGGGATCTTTGTAAGAGCAGTGACACAGAGCACTGAGAAATGACTGGGAAGGCAGAGGGCCAGGGTGGAAAGCTGGGCCTTTGCTTCAGCTCTTCACAATGTGTGGCCATATATTTGTCTGTTTACACGTGTGATGTCTGTTTTTGTAGTGTCACCTCCATGAGACCAGGGACAAGGTCATGTTCACTACTGTATCCGTAGCATCCAAAACAGGGCCTGCACATAGAAGGCACTCACTAAATATTTGCACCATTCGTTGTAGCAGCAACACAGGAAGTACCCAGGAATTAATTTAACCAAGAATACAATGGACCACTACGTAAAAGAGTATAACACTAACATAGGACACAGAAGATTATCTGCATAAGCAGAGACACATTACTGCTCTTAGACAGGCTGACTTAATATTAAAACATATCTCTTCTCTGAAATCAATATAAACATTTAATACAAGGCCAATCAAAATTCCAGTTGATTTTTTGAGAACTCAATCTACTTACTCTAAAATGTACATGGAGGAATACAAATATATTTAACCTAGAAGCTTTAAATATTGAAAAAAGAAAAATGAAGAGAGAAGAACTCACCTTTCCAGGTACTGACATGATACAAAATCATGGTATTAATGCTTCACAGTACTGGCATAAGAACAGATGAACAGATACGCCATTGGTATAGAATAGAGAACTCAGAGGCACATCCCCTCACACACGCACATGTGTTGTGCTGGTTTGCCCTTCCAGATCCTTTTCCCACCTTTCTCTACTCTACTCTTGCTCTGAGAGGCTGGCTTCCCTGCATTTCATCAATGATACTCCCTTGCCCTGTGATTCCCAGATGAGTTTGGCCATTGAGAGGGGATATCATCACAGATCCATATGATCATTTCAATAGATATAGAAAATGCAATGTTATGGGAAATAAGAACAATATACAAAATAGAATTGTATTTTATACACTTGGAAAGTGCAGTCATAAACTGAAAAATTTTAAAGGCTATTTATAAGAGAATCAAAAATTATGAAGTACTTAGGGGAAAATTTTACAAAAGATATGCAGGTGGTATACACTGAAAATCTCAAAAGATTGCTGAGGGGAAGTTAAAGAAAAACTAAAGAGAGATTAGCCATGCTTGTGGATCATAAGACAGTATTATTAAGGTGTAAATCTAGAGAATCATTGCAATCTCAGTCCAAATCTCAGCGAGCCTTTGTGCAAACATTGACAACCTGATTCTAAAGTTTGTATGAAAACACAAATGACTTAAGGTAGCCAAACAAACATGAATATGAAGGACAAAGACTTACACTGCCCGGTTTCATGACTAATTATAAATCTATAGTAATAAAGACAGTATGGCGTTCCTATAAATATAGATATCTATATCAACAGAACAGAACAGAGTCCAAATATAGGCCCATGCATAAATAAACAATGATTTTTGATAAAGGTGCCAAGGCAATTCAATATAGAAAGGATGATTTTTTCAACAAGTGGTGCTGGA
Source organism: Neophocaena asiaeorientalis asiaeorientalis (assembly GCF_003031525.2). Taxonomy (NCBI): domain Eukaryota; kingdom Metazoa; phylum Chordata; class Mammalia; order Artiodactyla; family Phocoenidae; genus Neophocaena; species Neophocaena asiaeorientalis. The sequence goes on along the minus strand of NW_020172632.1, from coordinate 859,848 downwards.
ACAGTGGATATCCATTTCTAAAAAGAAGGGGAAAAAAAGAAGAAAAAGAAGCCCTTGATCCTTACCTCACACTTCAAAAAAATTCAACTAAATATGGATCACTGACCTAAGTGTAAAACCTAAAACTATAAAACTTCTAGAAGAAAACAAAGGAGAGAAAATCTTAATGACCATGGCTTAGGCCAAGATTTCTTAAATAAGACACTAAAAGCACAAAGTATAAAACAAAAAAATTGATAACTTGGATTTCTTCAAAATTTGCTCTTCAAAAGATACTATTAAGAAAACGAAAATACAAGCCATGTACTGAGAGAAAATATTTGCAAAACTGTTTCACAAAAGACTGGAAAGCAGAATATTTAAAGAACTAACACATCTCAGTAAAAAGCCAAACAGCCTGGTATAAATGAGCAAAACAGGTCAACAAATGATTCACTAAAGAAGGTATAAGAATGTCAAATAAGCACAGGAAAAGATGCTTAACATCATTAGTCATTAAAGAGATGCAAATTGAAACCGCAGTGAGATACCACTTCATACCCACTAGCATGACTATAATTACAAAAATGGACAAGACCAAGTGTTCATGAGGAGGCAGAACAACTGGAACTCTTCTAACTCTACACGTGGCCAAACGCCTGGCACAGAGAAAGTGCTCCAATGTCATCAGTTAGTCACAGCAGCTAGTAGGACCAGCTGTTATGAATATGAGCAATGCACAACGTTAAATGAAAAACACTTCCATTGGTCTCCATCCTCATGAAGCTTCTATCTAAACCTACCCTTTCCCTGTATATGTGATATTCCTTGTAATTGACCCTCTTAAGAACTTGGCATTGTTTCATTCTTTTTTATGGCTGAGTAATATTCCACTGTGTATATGTATACCACATCTTCTTTATCCATTCATCCGTTGATGGATATTTAGGCTGCTTCCGTTAGACACAGGAATTTTATAAATGAAGATCAGGAGAGTGGAAAGAAGCAAAACCTTTTCTAGAAGGAATGGAAGAGAGAAAATAAGACACAGGGTAACTTAATCCCTGTCAATCTATAAATCGCTGTTATTAAGAAAATGGAGAAGACGTTCTGTGTGATCCCAAGCGTGGGTACCAGCAACTAGTTAGTAAAAGATGAAGGTGGGCAGGTGCAGGCTCAATACATAGAAGTTTCTAAATGTTAAGAGATGCTTAAAGGTAGAGTTGGCTATTTCAGAAGGCAGTAAGCTTCTTGTCACGAAATGTCACAAGCAATATCCAAATAAGATTAATGGAAAGGCTTTCAAACATAAAATGTGAGAAGTAGAGATTCCAGCCCAAACCCTGAATTGAGAAGAATGGAGGTTTGAATTTGGATGTGATGAGTTTGAGAGAAAAACAGGGCACTCAAGTAGAGGAGAGACCCTCTGTATCTGGAGATACAGATTGGAAAGTCACATGAAAATGTCAGTAGCTGAAGGCAGAAAGTCAGCTGATTCCCCATCACTGAATTTGGTACGTTAAGGCCAAGCATGCCGAAATATTTTAGGAAGTGTTCAGGTGGGTGTCATCAGAGCCACTCCGAGCCTGTACCGTGCCTTGTGGAATTCAAACAGAGATGCAGCCCCTTGCCCCTGGATTTCACTGCCCACTTACCTCTTCAGGAGAGTGCCCTTGTGCAAGACATGACCTGCCCAAATGCTCAGTGCAGTGGCTCTGAGTGCCACCACGCCCTGGACGCTCATGACCTCTCGCATAAGGCATCCGTGTTGCAGATGACTTGTGCTCTTTCATAACTTCTCAGAAGAGCATAAAAATGCTTATCGAGGGAGAGGAGATATTTTTGAGGCCTCTTTTTATCAATGTCATTAATAACGATCATAAAAGTAATATTCATGCCCTTTGCAGTACACAAAGTGCTTTCACATCCACCATCTTGTGAGTTGTGCATTACTACCGCTCTTACCTCACAAATGAGGAAACTGAGGTCTGAGGGATTAGGCTAAGAGTTGTGAAGCTTTTTCTTATACAGCATATATTTTAAGGTTCTAAACTCTTAATTACCATATAAATATATAAATCTAATTGCACAAATGACATTGGTCCTACAAGGACCCATATAAAAGGGAAAACCTACAAAAGCACCCAGCATTCCCAGATTTAGTTGAATCACCAATAACCCCACTTACACTTCACTCTGCTGAGTCCTTGTTGACAGTCTCAGTATTTCTCCATCCTGTATCAGTCTGGGCCTCTCATTCTAATGAAGCCCAAATTTTGACCCATGCTGATGGCCTCTTGGCTCTCCTCCCATTAAGACACTCCCCACAAATGGTTCTACTGTTAACAAGCCTCTCCTCTCACAGGTCCTGGGGACTCCCCTTCTGGATACTGTCTTGAAGGCAGCCCTCATCTTTTGATCTGTCCTGGTGCTGCAGAACTTGGCTTCAATTTGCCTTTTCAGCTGTTAAGATGGGTTACATTGAGTCATCCATGGTCATTCCCAAGGTCTCCCTTATGAACAAAAGGAGATGGTTGTGTGGAATAGATATCCAGTCTATGGGCCAGAGCTCTGTCTGGACTGGTGGTCAGGGCTGGGACTGACCAATGGCCCAGGTTAGGGCACTGGTGTTTCTCTCTGAGAAAGTAGAAATAAGTATTTCAGAACAGCTTTCTCAACTATTACAACATTCACATACTTGCTGCCCGAGCTCCTATAATAACAGATTGAACTGTCCTAACAAGGATAAGCCCCTCCATCGTCTCTAGATCGCAAGCCTCTTGCTTTCTCTAGTACTTCTCAAGGGCGTCTCCACAGAGCCCCTCTCGCTCTGGGATCATAAACTCCTTTCTCTCTGCCGGATCCTTCACATCGGCATACAGACACTATATGGCCGTAATGTTAAGTCTCTCCACTGACCCGCGTTCTTACACCACTCTATTTCTTTCCCACAGTAACCCGAGAAAGAGTTGCCTGAACTGGCCATGTCCACCTCCTCTCCTCCCTCTCTGTCCTCCGCCCAAATCTGCTCACTTTCCTCCAGTTTCACTACAAGCACCCCGGATGGAGTCACTGCCATCCTCACCCCGATTACTGCCCTGGTGCCCTTACTGGGCTCCTCGAAATCCTCACTTTCCAGCTCGCCAACCTCCACACCGAAGTCTGCATCAGCTTTTAAAAATGTAAATCAAATTGTGTTACTTTTCTTTAAAACCCTCCTAAGGCTTCTTAGTAAAGCTGGAATTCAATTCCTCACTTTGACCTTCAAACCCTTACTTCACCTGGCCCCTCCCATCTCCCCAATGCAATCTCTTAGAATTTCCCCCCTGTGCCCTAAGAGGCAGGCTTTGCTGGAATTTTCTCTTGTTTCCTGAACACACCAAGGTGGTCCCTCCCTCCAGGCTTTGCCGAGGTTAGTCCCTCTTCTGGGAATGCTCTTCCCCCAGATCCTCTCCTGGTAGACTCCTTAGCATCCACCAGACCCTCTCTACCACTGGTCTGGCTTATCTCTTTATTATTTTTCTTCATGAACTAGAAAGTAAGGCCTGTGTGGACATATCCCTGCCTATTTGTTCACCAATTCTTTAGCATCAATTCTACTCTCAAAACAAATGTGCCACATTAACAAATGAGCGAGTGCTCTCACCCACTTTACCATCACTGCCACGCGCCAGGCACTGAAGCAGTCACGTGAGTGCTGTCCAGCTTGTGACACCCTCTGGGTTCAGACCTGGCTCCACCGCTCACTGGCTGGGGGACTTTGGGCAAGTTTGGGGCCTCAGTTTCCTGATCTGTAAAGTGAGGTTAACGATAGTACCTCCCTCATCGATTTACTATGAACAGGTAAGAGGCAGCACATTTAAATAAAGTGATAGAACAGTGCTGAGCACCCAGTAAATGCTCAATAAAAGTTAGTGATGATTATAGCCTCGAAACAGCAACTCTGTAGGACAGGATTTCTCAATCTCAGTACGACTGGTATTTTAGGTACGACCATTCTTTGTTGTAGGAACCGTTCTGTGCGTCATAACCGCATCCCGGCCTCTGCCCACTGGGCCCTTAGGTGTTATGCCAGTAGCACATTCCCAATTACGATAACCAAAAATGTCTTGCCAAATGTTCCTGTGGGGGCAGGAAGGGCCAAGCCATTTGTTATAAGGCATATACTTTTACTCCTATTGACAGATATGAAATTGAAAGTTCAGAGTTTTAATAAGTTGCCCAAGATCTTAGGGCTACTAAGTGGGGAGCAAGGATTCAAACTCCCATCTTCCTGGCCCAACAGCACATGCTCTTCCCTCCAGCTCGCTGTGCTAGAGGTCCAAGCCCCCCTTCCCTCAGCCTGCTCGGCTCACACACTCACAGATCCGTGCTAATTACACAGCCATGAAAAACGTTATATGTGGTTTGTTATTTTATATCCAGGAACATGGTCCACAGCCTTCATTACATAAAGCAGCTGTGTGTATACTTGGGGCCTAAATGCTATTTAGTGGTCAGCTCGATGGGGTATTTTGTTTCAAGCATCACATTTCTTTTTTCCCTTTCCGTACTTCTACTAACGCCTAAATGGAGGAACAGAGCCTCACACAGCTTGGGCTAAAGTGAAAGGCAAAAGTCCCCTAAATGACAAACGTCCCACTGTCCTAATTAGATTGGGAGAGACAGCCCAGGATGTGCCATATGTGGTGTGAATGTGTCCCCCGGTGGTTGCGTGTGTGTGTGTGTGTGTGTCTGTTCCCAAGACGCACCCAGTCTGGCCCATACAACCTGCGCCACCTTCCCACTGGTGTCTTAAAGGAAGCAAGTGGTTTAGTAGGAAGAAATAGACAACCCAGGCCTTCTAAGTATCAGCTGTGTAGTTTGAGTATGCCGTGTGTCCCCTCTGAGACTCAGTTGCCTCATTTTTAAAATGGGGGTAAAGGGACTTCCCTGGTGGCGCAGTGGAGAAGACTCCGGGCTCCCAACGCAGGGGGCCCGGGTTTGATCCCTGGTCAGGGAACTAGATCCCACGTGCATGCCGCAACTAAGGAGCCTGTGAGCCACAACTAAGGGGTCTGCCTGCCGCAACTAAGACTGGGCACAAACAACCAACCAAACAAACAAATAAATAAATAAAAAGGGGGTAAAAATATATGTCCCACGGTGTTGCTGAGATCCTTTACCTAAAGGGTCTGGCACCAAATTGGTCTAAGATAATCCCCAGTTCCCGTTCCTCCTTCACTTGCCAACACCTGGCCCGTGCCACCTCGCCTCACTCCAGCCCATTCTTAATATCACCCCTCTTCTTCAGTCAGAATTTCCTAGGTCCTGACCCACCTCTACCCCTTGGTTTTCATCATTCCCCTTCACTGGATTGCAAGCAAGTCTCTTTCCACCTATTTAAATCCTACTTTCCTGCACAGCCAAATTCAAATCCCACTCCTCCCGGATTAATGCCCTTGTCCAGCTCTCACTGGCTTCTCCAGGACTTTTATGATACTGCATGATTCACCTGGCACTGAAATGCATTTTAACTAGTCACCTGAATATTGTTCAATAACTGCAAGTAGGCAGAGGTCAGGATTGTATTCCTTCAGGCCTAGACACTACAATACACATGGGGCCCCATAAGTATTTGTGAGTTGGCAGAGTCAGTGCATATCACTGTTCTATCACTGATGGCTGCACACATCAGGCTGTGAACACGCCTCGTCTGGAAACTGATATGCCAGCCACGCTCCATCAGCACCATTTATGGAGAGCAAGCTAAGACGATTATATCCTCTGAAGGGCAAGATGAAGGGCTTTCTAAGGGTCATGCATGGCCCTTCTCAGTAGTCTTATTTCTGATCTTCCCCAATAGCTCTCACGTTCTAGCTCCCCCATCATTGTTTACAGAGCTCCCAGTAGGCCAGACACAACTCCCTGCCTTTGCACACCCTGTTCCCACTGTCTGAAGCGACCTTCCTTTCCTCACACTCCCTGTCCAAGTCCTGCTCATCCCTAGAGACCAACTCAAACGTCACCTTCTTGGCAAAGGCCTTTGCTGAACTTCTCTCTCCTAAGCCCCACTTTCTTCTCTCCTAAGGTTGCTGCTCTCCCCCACCCCCCATCTGTATCCCAAAGCACCCTGTTTGTGGGTACCTCTGTCTCATTCTCTGGGTGGCAAGCTCACTGAGGACAGACTCCTGGGCTGATTCCTCTGTGTCCTCCTCCCCCATTGGGCTGGATCTAGTAGAACTTTCTGTTTTTAACAAATACCATCTTGTATGGCAAGCCTAATCCTCTGTTGTACTTCTATGATGGCGTGTGTGTTTCCCCACTCTTGTAAGGGAATGTCCTTTTAGGGATCATCTCAGCATATGCCTTCTTTTCCGGTTCTCTCCATCACTCTAGACTGTGTTAAGCACTACTGACCTCTGCACGGCCCTAGAATCCTCTTCCCTTCTTTCCCACCCCCCAAGGACATCATGACCTTCAACCATCAAGGATGAATTTCTAACCCACTAAGACCGGGGGAGCGGGGGAAAGACAGAGCCTGGGGTTGGGTGGGAGGTTGGCACATCTGGGATAGGAGTTGAAGCTCGGAGTCAGGCCAGGCCAGGTCCACTGGAAAATACCAGTGCGGCCCACAGCCCAGGCTATGGCCGGTCGAGAAGGCAGCCTTCAGGCCCAAAGCAAAGCTTCTCCTTTGGTCCAGCATAGCAGGGGAGCCCCTCATCTCCCTGCCTGAGAGATGCCCTTCGGCAGGACCAGGGCTCCTGGATCTGCCCAAGAGGCAGACTTTGTTGGTTTAGTTCCGCAACAAGGCTTCTGTTCCTGTCCCGGCTGTTACGGCCTACAGATTCCTGGTACCCGTCTGATTGAACAACTTAATTAAAATGCAGTAAAAGGAAAGTGGGCCGGATGTGATCCGAGAGAGGAGACAGGCGTTTGAGTTCACCGCCTGCCTCCTGAGCCCTGTGCCCCTTCCCATCCTGCCTACAGGCCCCTGGGCAGGCGGAGGCCGTGGAACTCTGGACTGTAGTGTTGAGGGCAGAAGACCTTAAGGGTATCTGCTCCCTGAGCTGTTCATCTGATGACAGGGCAACTGAGGTCCAGCCAGGACAGCTGAACTACCAGAAGCCGCTCAGGAAGCTGTTAGCAGAAGCACGGGGAGTCTCTAGGACTTTAAGACTGCTCGTCAGGGGCTGCTCTTGATATAATACTAGGTGGGAGAAAAAATTCTTTGAAAACACAGAAACCCTTGTTCTTGGGGAGTACCCTCTCCAGGGGCCTCAAACATGTTTGTTCTTTTTTGGGGGTAACAACTTTATGGAAATATAATTCGCATACCATACAATTCAACCATTTAAACTATACAATTTAATGTTTTTTTAGTATATTCACAGAGCTGTGTAACCATCACCACAATCAACTTAGAATATTTTCATTATTACCCCCAAAAATGCAATCCCCTTTAGCCATGGTCCCCCAATCTCTCCATTCCTCCTGGCCCTAAGCAACCACTGATCGCCTGTCTGCCTCTATACGTTTGCCTATTCTTGACATTTCATATAAATGGAATCATATTATATATGTCCTTTTGTAACTGGCTTCTTTTATTTAGCATAATCTTTTCAAGATTGAGCCATATTGTGGCATGTGTCGGCACTTCATTATTTTTCATGGCCAAATAGTATTCCATCACATGAATATACCACATTTTATATATGCATTCATCAGTTGCTGGACATTTGGGTTGGCTCTCCCCTTTAGCTATTTTGAATAGTGCTGCTATCCACATTTGTGTACAAGTTTTTGTGTGGACAGATGCTTTCAGTTCTCTTGGGTGTCATGTACCCACGAGTGGAAAAACCTGTTTGTTCTTGCATCTCATTAACAATATCGGTAACCACACCGGTGGAGATTCTAAGGATTATTGCACACACTGACTCAGAAAAAATAGTGAGGACAGGAAGCTAGATGAAGCAAGAGAGGCACAGACAGGTTAACTGTTTGGACAGTGGTCACACAGCCATAGGAAAGGACCACGGAGGAGGAAGTCATAGCTGGCACTTGTGAAATTCAGTCGATGAAACATTTATAACTTTAGGAAACAAGGCCTGCAACATTTTAAAAATCATACACATAGTCACGTGCACCATCACTTTGATCACACGGATTAGTTTTTAATTTGATCAGGTCCTTTCTTACCCACTGTCTCCTTTATGTTCTAGTTCCCCGTGAAGACCATTACACTCCCACTCAGTGGAGTTAAATTCTCCTCCCACCTCCCAAGCTTTTCACCTCGTCCCCATCATGGGGAGTGGTGGCTCTGTAGGGAGTTTTGGAGCCTTGAGGAGTGGAGGCTCTTTAAAGGACTTCTCTTTGGTCACAGCTGCAGTTCTCAGAGCGCTGTGTGTTGGAAGCACGGAGCCGCGCTGTTCTCTTGCACCATCTGGGCCCTCTGGCCTGATCTGCATCTGTCACCAGAAGTGTGCATAGCAAAGAGTCGAGGTGGCGCGGACACCCAGCAGGTGGAACCAGATGAAACTACCCACAGTCATTATTTCTGACCTGCAGAAATGGCAATCTCAGGGTCAGCCTGAAAGTCTCTGGTATCCTCTCCTTTCCTTCCGTGTTCCCCTCAAAGACCCAGGTTGCAGGCTCTGGAAGCCTTTCAGCCCCTGCAGCCCAGCTGGTCATCCTTGCCCAGCTTCTCCAGTGGCCATTCTCCAGTTGCTCCATCTGCTGCCTGAAGACTTGAATGGGGGGGTTGGGAGACCTGGGAGTCCGGGACCTCTCCACTGACTGCCCATCTCCCCACTGGTCTCTGCTTCCAGCTTGCCCCTCCAAACCAGGGCTCCTAAAAGGCTCCAGCCACCCTCTACTTCAAATCTTGCAACGATTCCCCATCACCTAGTACCTATAAAGTACAAACACTCCAGCCAGTCCAGAAGACACAACTTCAGCTCCTGCTGCTGGGTTTCTGCTCCAGCCATGCCTAACTGCTAGCAGAACCCTGCAGGCTCCCGCACTCTCTCACCTCTCCGCCCTGGCAGCTGCTCCTTTACTCAGCTGCCCCTGACTTATCCTTCAGGATCACTCCTGGGAGTCTTCCCTGGGCCCCAGGGCTATGTGAGGAGACTTTCCTCTCTGTTCCTATTTCTCTGTGCTTCCGTCTCTCCTGGCACTCATCGTCTATATTTGAATCACCTCTTTGCATGTTTGTCCCCGTCTACCCGCCTCTGTGGGCTGTGGGCTCTAACAATCCTACCTCGTTCATCCTTCAGTCTCTATCATCAGTATAGGAAGAGTCAGTGAACTCTTCGCAACACAAGTAAGCGGTGGTGTCCATGACTCAGTTTCCCCATTGGCTGGAAACGGTCCAGAAGCTTGGATCTTGCCTCTTGGTCTTCTGTAAGTTTCATTTGCCTCTCCAGAACAGAAGGAAGCTGGTTTTAAGGGCTCTTTCAATTCTTATGGTCTAAGGAACTGGGATATGAATCCTTGCCCTTCCAGGACCCCTCACCAGGATCCTGTGTGGTCCAAAGAAATAGATTATTTAAATGGTAAGTCTCAAGGAATTCTGAGGAAGATTATTTTGTTGTTTTGTTTTAATGCACCTAGTGTCTGCAGAACACCTACTAAACCGCATGCCGGCTTTGGGAACAGGGACTTGATAAAAAGTTGTAAATACCAGCTTCCCTGGGTTTCTTTTGAGTGCTGCCTTGCAGCCAGTCTGGGAGCGCTTGTCCACGCCTGCCTTTCTCCTCTCTCGCTGTTCACTCCTCCAGGACCTGTCTGGTCCATCTCCCCACCTTTGTCGCTGCCGGGCCAGTCCGCATCCAACGCGCAGCCGGATTGAAGTTGGCCCTTCGGGCCTCGGCCCGGTCGCCCTCTGGCGGCCGCGCGCTGAAGCTGCGGCCCGGCGGGGAGCTGGAGAGGGGAAGGGGAAGGGGGAGGAGGAGGCGCGGGCAGGGGAGGAGAGGAAAAAGTTGCGCTGGGAAGTTTGGAAAGTTGGGAAGTGGCTGCTGCGGGCTTCTCCTCCCTCCG
>NW_020172632.1:836548-849687 GCF_003031525.2 Neophocaena asiaeorientalis asiaeorientalis | reverse complement strand
GCGCCCCGCGGGCCCCGGCAGGATGCACGCCGCCCTGGCGGGGCCGTTGCTCGCCGCCCTCCTCGCCACCGCCCGCGCCCGCCCGCAGCCCCCGGACGCAGGACAGTGCCGGCCGCCCGGATCGGTGAGCGAGCGCCCGCCCGGCCACTCTCCCGGCCGGCCACTCCAGCCCTGCGGGGACGATGGTTTGGGGGGGGGGGGTCCTACCTTCCGCACCCACCTCGGCCCACCCGCTCCACCTCCGCCCGCCGGGCGCAGCCTCGGGCGCCCTTCCCTGGCTTCTGCCACCGGGGCTCCAGCTCCGCCCGGGGAGGCGAGTTGGGGCGCTCCTTCTCCAGCTCCTTCTCCAAACGCTGACGCTCTTGGGCTCTCCTCGACTTTCGGTCCTGCTTGGACCTTTCCTCTCTGTGCCCTCTTTGACTCCCCTCTTTCTTACTTTTAGCCTGTCCTTACCCTCTGGTTCCTCTCTTCTCATTTCTGACTGTTTCTACCATTCCTTGCCCTTCTCTTCTCTGCCCCTTCCTCTCATTCTTACACGCTCAGACCCCCCTGCAGGCTTCCCTCTGCCTCCTGGTCCCCACCCTTGACCTAAGGCAAACTTTCTCCCTCTCCAGTCCAGGCCCCAGCACCCACTCTCCCAAGTGCCCCGATTTCACAAAAAGGAGGAAGATTCCAGAGGAGAGGAAAGAAAGTGCCAGGATATGCTGGCCTAATATTTCCTAGGGGGTTGAGTAATTACTAGTTCTCCTCATTTTTCTTCCAAACTCAGGAATCCCTTGATTGCCCTCAGTCTCTCTCCCTCAAAGTGTAAATTAACGCATGGAAAATAACTCTGAATTGGAGGCCAGGGACCAGGAAAAGTTTGTGTAGGGTCCTCACTGGCTGCGCTCTTAGTTGACCTTGGGCAAGGTGCACCTCCAGTGTCGTGACTTGTTCAGAAACAGGGAGCTCCGCGACAGGCAGGGTGCTCAGAACTAGTCTCTCTCCAGTATGCTGGGATTTACAGTTTTTGGTTGTCAGTAAAGTAAGGTACTGTTCCCTTTGCCCACCCTGACAGATACTTCTCATTTGTGCTAGAATCAAGCAGAAGAATTTTATGAGTTGACCGAAAGCTTGCAGACGGTGGATGGCAGTGGACAGTCCAGGGGGTATTCTGGTTAGAAAATGCCTGAGAGAAATGATAGTCCCTTTCTCATGCCCCTTAACCCCTGGACCTAAACTGGATCTGGAGAAATGACCCATGTCCTCCTGCCCCTCCTTCACCTCTACACAGACACACACATCCCTCTTCAGAGCTTAGGTGATGGCAGAGAACTGGACTTGGAGACCAGGTACACCTTTGGAGGGGAGGAGCCCAGAAAGCATGTACATTTCTTGGGACCAATTCTGTGAAATCTTTCCCTCCCAAATCAGGGCCTTGAGACTTTATTTAGCCTGCAGGTTTTAAAGCACTTTCTCATCTGTGGTTTCAGCTGGTGGAGCAGAGTAGCTGACACCCCAGACCTGCCCTCCAAAAAGAAAATTGTATCCGCCCTGCTGAATGGGAAGTAGCTGTTTAAATAGGTGTGCTATTTTTAATAGGTGTTCTGCTTTCAAAGTGCTCTTGGCATGTATCTTCTAATGGTTGGATTTAAAAGTTATATGACTTCCTCCTTTCTTGCCAGAGCAGGACTCTTGGTCCCCCTCTTTCCACCCTCCCCATGAAACACCACCGGTGAAGGTTTGGCTTGGCCAAGCACGAATATTCTCAGGTGGTGTGGCGGTCCTTGGCACTCACAGTGAGAGCCAGTCATAATGAGAGCTTCCTTCACTGCCTCCTCCCTCTGTGCCTGGCACTGTTCTTCCGGCTTATTTACATAGATTGTGTCTTTTCGTTCTCCCAACAATCCCTGGGGTGGCTGCTTTCATCTCCCATTTTACAGATGGGGAAACTGAGTCTGTGGGAAGTGAAACAGTGTGCTTAAGATCATACAGCTAAGATATGGGTCTCCCAGCTTCCGAAGTCCTTGCTTCTTCCCATGGCCCCATGTAGCTCTCTGCCTTCCATCCCCAGCTCCACCTGCCCCCTCTGTTCTAACCTTGGCTTAATTCTGCTGCCTTCAGCCTCACTGCCTTCCTTTACCTGTCCCCCTGCAGCAGAGGGACCTGAACTCCTTCCTGTGGACTATTCGGCGTGACCCGCCAGCCTACCTGTTTGGCACCATCCACGTCCCCTACACCCGCGTCTGGGACTTCATCCCGGACAACTCCAAGGCGGCCTTCCAGGCCAGCGCCCGCGTCTACTTTGAGCTGGACTTGACAGACCCCTACACCATCTCGGCGCTGGCCAGCTGCCAGCTGCTGCCGCACGGGGAGAACCTGCAGGACGTGCTGCCCCGTGAGCTCTACTGGCGCCTGAAGCGCCACCTGGACTACGTGAAGCTGATGATGCCGTCGTGGATGACGCCCGCGCAGCGGGGCAAGGGGCTCTACGCCGACTATCTGTTCAACGCCATCGCGGGCAACTGGGAGCGCAAGAGGCCGGTGTGGGTGATGCTCATGGTGAACTCGCTCACGGAGACGGACGTGCGCTCCCGGGGCGTGCCTGTGCTTGACCTCTACCTGGCCCAGCGGGCCGAGAAGATGAAGAAGAGCACCGGGGCCGTGGAGCGCGTGGAGGAGCAGTGTCATCCGCTCAATGGGCTCAACTTCTCCCAGGTAAGCGCGCAGCGCCCGCCCCAGAGCCCGGCAGCCCCCATGCGCCTTGGTCCTCTTCTCTGATGGTGTTCCCTCGGCAGGCAGAACCCTGCCCTCCCCCGAAAGGGAGAGGGTCTTTGGGGCTATGGAGCAGCTCTTGAGCTGCCTTTGTGGTGAGGGCAGCTCTGGCATGTGCTGGAATTGGGGGTAAGAGTTTGTGTGTTTTCTTCTATCTCAGTGTGCTACCTGTTGGGGATACGCACTCCCCACCTGCTGTGCTCGCCCGAGCAGAAAGAATTTCCCTCGGAGCATCACAGTGATGAAAAACAAAAAGAAAGAGTTTCCAGTTTGGGCCTGACTTTCCCTGAGACCCTGGGGTCTCTAGAGCAGGAGGCTGTCTCGAGGCTGTTGTATGGGTGCATCCAGGCAGCTGTGTGTATGTACGGAGGATGAATAGAGGGAGACGGGCTTTTTGGGGTGGGGTTGGGGGCGGGGGGCAGGAGAAGTGCGATGGGCCTGGTCTCTAGCGACCCTGGCTTGCTGTTAAGCACTGCCAGATTTCCCGGGGCCTCTGCAAAGCTCCAGGTGACCCTCGGACTGCCTCCCCTAGGCTGGGAGAAAGTCAGCAAGGATAGTTTTGGGGTTAATAATTTCAGAGAAATGTGTTCACTTCAAGGTTGACAGTTCTGATTCCTGAACCTCAGGTGTAGGGGCAGGGAGAAGGGCGGAGCTTAGGAGGTTTAAAGTCTCTGGCTGCCAGAGACCTGATCCAGCAAAATGTCATGAAAAGCCCCGTCTCCGTGGTCAGAGGTCACTCACAACTCACTGGCCCCAAACTCAACTCTGAGGCCCAGGGAACAATGAGTTCACATTTGCGCCTTGAGAACGGGCTGTCAGTCCCTGAGTCAGGGCTGGTGGCTCCTGCAAGGAGGCCGGGCCCATGCCCCAAGCATGGTGTGGTCCCCAAGACATACTCCTCCCGTAAGGAGACAGCCCCATACATTGGCCAGACTAGAAACTCTACCACTGGAACCAGACCTGCTTGGCTGCCCCTGAGATGTTGCAAGCTCTTCACCAGGGAAACAGGGGCAGAAACTGATCCCCCTTCGGAGATCTCTGGCTTTTGTTTTTCCAGGGGAAATGCAATATTGTCCCCGGGGAGGTAAGAAGCCAGATTGATTTGCCGGCCAAATGAAAGGCGGGTTTGTCGCTTCTCCTGCTGGCTCTCCCATAATTGTGGAGCCCTTACCCAGAGGGCCCCGGTGGCAGGAATATTGGGGCAGTTAGTCACGCCCCGCAGGGTTCTGACTACGCCTGACTCCTTCTCTGCGGGGAAAAATCCTGTGCATTCTCTGGCCCAGCGCTGATTCCTCTGAACGTACCGGCTTTCTCCCTCTGAAGTGACTTTTCCCTTGCCAGCCTCGGGAGCTGATATTATCTGCGTTGGGCTCCCCAGCGCTCGCCGCCCATCTCATTTTGGAGGCAGGTTTGTAGGAGGCCTCTCTGTTCAGAGGCCTCACGTCTGGCCTTGATATCTTTTTTAGGCTGGGGAGGTGGGGGGATCCACCGTCACTCTCAACACCCTCTTTGTACCAACCACAGAGGAATCCGACCAGAGGCGAAGGGAGCACACAGACCCTCTGGTTAAACAGCCCCTGGCTTTAATCTGTCTCTCTTAAAACAACAAAACTATCTTTCTTCGAGGTCTGGAAACACTGCTGTTCAACCAAAGGACGGCTTTGGTAGGTTGAAAACATTTGCAGGAAAGTGCGTGAGGTTATGTTTTAGGAAAAGGTCCTGAGAGCCATTCATCGGCCAGCGAGGAGCCCGCTGACAGTCTCCAAAGCCCACATTTGAAGATCAAACAGACTCAAACCTCTGGTTTCAAAAATGCACCCACCCATCACCAGCCCAGGCCCGCTCTTAAAATTGTTCTTGGGTCCAGCTCCTCGAGAGGGCTGTAGGAAGCAAGTCCTGAACAAAAGAAAACAGGACTCCTCTCGGTTCCCTAATCTGCACACCCTTCACCACCTGCCAGAGTGCCTGACCCCGCCAATTTGTCCTGTTATCATTTTGGAGCGAGGTGATGAAATCTCTCCTCCATCCCCGTGGGCAGCCGTGGGCTAACTGTGAAGGGAGGGATTCCAGAGCCTGGGCAGTTGGGGTTGTTAGGGATCCCCAACCCCAAAGTCAGAAATGCAACAGCCTTCTCAGTAAAATTGTATGCACGCGTGCACAGTTTGATATGAACATCTGTGATGCATTATTGTACTGAAATATCTGTTAAGTGCATCAGATTTTTATTTTTTCTTTCCTCCCAGCATTACTGTTATTGCAAAATATTTGGGGAGGGGGGAGCAATGAGAGAGGAAGGACGGGAAAAAAGCCTTAAAAGAGAGCGCCTGTTTGTTAAGGCTGGAATTTTAGTGTGTGTTTTTTTTAAAAATAAATTTATTTATTTTTGGCTGCGTTGGGTCTTTGTTGCCGTGCGCGGGCTTCCTCTAGTTGCGGCGAGCGGGGGCTACTCTTCGTTGCGGAGCACGGGCTTCTCATTGCGGTGGCTTCTCTTGTCGCAGAGCGCGGGCTCTAGGTGCGCAGGCTTCAGTAGTTGTGGCACACGGGCTCAGTAGTTGCAGCTCGCGGGCTCTAGAGCGCAGGCTCAGTAGTTGTGGCGCACGGGGCTAGTTGCTCCGTGGCACGTGGGATCCTCCTGGACCAGGGCTCGAACCCGCGTATCCTGCACTGGCAGGCAGACTCTGTAACCACTGCGCCACCAGGGAAGCCCGATTTTAGTTTTAACTTTAGTATTTCTCAACATTTTATATTTTCTTCTGGTCAGAAATACCACATTTTGCCTTGCTAAATGGAGAAAGAAAGCTACACGGGCTAGAGGAATGACTGAGAAAGTTTCTTCCATCATCGCACAGCTTGAAAGATCCAGCGTCTTGGCCATGGTCTCTGATTTTAATATAAACTGAGGGTACTAGACCCAACATCACCATGAGTTTGCTCTGTGTCCTTGAGCAAGTCACATCACCTCTCTGGACCTTGTTTTTCCCACCTGTGAAATGAGACATCAGGATTAGGTCATCATTCAAGCCACTCCAGCCCTGACATTCCATGGGACGATTATAATCAACTCCATGTGCCAGGCACCTTGCAGGAGGCTCCGCACGCTTTTTCATCTTGTTGGAGTCTCACAGCCCTGGAACTTTCTAAGGTGGGCACTCAGAAAGGCTGGATGACTTGCCCAAGGTCACGTGGCTAGTATGGAACAGAGCCGGTCTGCCTGACTCTAAAGGAAGGATGCACGCCTCCTGCTGCCCCATGCGCATTCTCTAGACTTCCTCCATGTAGGTAGTTCGTGTCCTGCAATTCTTCCTTCAGTCCTTTCTTCTGTTTTCTTCTTTCCTTTAGAGCTTAAAGGCTTAAAATTTTACTTCTTGGAGAATTTCTACTTCTAGAGAAATTGTTTCCTTTGGCTATGTGGCTGGAGCAGGGATGGTAAAGGCAGGTCCTCTGAAGATTTCCGTGATGTGTTACAGAGAGCTCAGCATAGTGGGCTGAGAGATGGGAGACTAACTTCTAGGTTTCAGTCCCAGCTCTGGCTCTAAAACCAATGACTTGTATGTAACTCTGGTGTTCTTAACTAGCAAGCGAATTGGGCAGTAGTGACCAGCCTTTCACAACTGAGCTGGTTTTGTGAGGACGTGAGAAGCTGCTACCTGTGGGAGGTTGTCGAGAGGGTAAAATGACTACCTAGATGTAAGGCTTGTGCTTGGAAAGAGTCCGGGCGGCTTCAGGACAAGGAAAGGAGAAGGCTGCGTGGGAAGCGTCAGCTCTGCCCTGTTGGCACCTTTTGCCAGCAGCCCTGTCCACTGCCCATGCTTTGCTGAACAAAGTAAAGCTGGAGTAATAGGGGGTGGTGGCAGCCCCTGCCCTCGGGGGCCTGGGGATGCCTGAGCTTTGAGTCCAGATCTTGTGACAATCTTGGGACCTGCAGATTTCAGTCGGCCCTGCTGGCTGCCTCTGGGGACTGGTACCAGCTGCCACGTACACACTGGGCTGATTAGGAGACCTCCTTCTCCCTCTAGGGGGCCTCAGTCCCCCCCACTCAGTACAGTGGAGGCACTAGATGAGGAGACCTCTAAGTTATGTGGTTCTCTGAGGCAAAATAAGAAAACGGGACACTGCCATTCTGTACTTGGCTGGGATTTAGCTAACATGCCGATGCCATCCATCCAATGTGTGTAGAGCCTGAACATTTGGGCGTGGCTGCCAAGGGTGTCCGAAATGTTTGTAAAATTCTACAGCCCCCTCTCTAGGGAGGTGGAAACCCCAAAGTCATCATTTTTGGAGCTGTATCTCTGTACAGGGTGCTACATTAGACCTCGTAAGTACATCATCTCTAATCCTTACAGAGATACGACAAGGCAGAGTGTCATATCTCTCTTACAGACAATAAATGAAGGCTTAAAAAGGCTAAGTCATTCGGTTGTGATTATACAGCCAGGTGAGGCGGGCTCAGGATTCAAACTCAAGTGTCTGTTGCCAGAGGCCATGTTTTTCAAGATTCTGAGAGCTGACATAATTTTGCTTTTAAGAGTCAGATGGCATTATCTTGAAGCTGCTACCTGTGGGAGGTTGTCGAGAGGGTAAAATGACTACCTAGATGTAAGGCTTGTGCTTGGAAAGAGTCCGGGCGGCTTCAGGACAAGGAAAGGAGAAGGCTGCGTGGGAAGCGTCAGCTCTGCCCTGTTGGCACCTTTTGCCAGCAGCCCTGTCCACTGCCCATGCTTTGCTGAACAAAGTAAAGCTGGAGTAATAGGGGGTGGTGGCAGCCCCTGCCCTCGGGGGCCTGGGGATGCCTGAGCTTTGAGTCCAGATCTTGTGACAATCTTGGGACCTGCAGATTTCAGTCGGCCCTGCTGGCTGCCTCTGGGGACTGGTACCAGCTGCCACGTACACACTGGGCTGATTAGGAGACCTCCTTCTCCCTCTAGGGGGCCTCAGTCCCCCCCACTCAGTACAGTGGAGGCACTAGATGAGGAGACCTCTAAGTTATGTGGTTCTCTGAGGCAAAATAAGAAAACGGGACACTGCCATTCTGTACTTGGCTGGGATTTAGCTAACATGCCGATGCCATCCATCCAATGTGTGTAGAGCCTGAACATTTGGGCGTGGCTGCCAAGGGTGTCCGAAATGTTTGTAAAATTCTACAGCCCCCTCTCTAGGGAGGTGGAAACCCCAAAGTCATCATTTTTGGAGCTGTATCTCTGTACAGGGTGCTACATTAGACCTCGTAAGTACATCATCTCTAATCCTTACAGAGATACGACAAGGCAGAGTGTCATATCTCTCTTACAGACAATAAATGAAGGCTTAAAAAGGCTAAGTCATTCGGTTGTGATTATACAGCCAGGTGAGGCGGGCTCAGGATTCAAACTCAAGTGTCTGTTGCCAGAGGCCATGTTTTTCAAGATTCTGAGAGCTGACATAATTTTGCTTTTAAGAGTCAGATGGCATTATCTGGTGACGTGTGTGTGTGTGTGTGTGTGTGTGGTGTGTGTGTGTGTGTGTGTGTGTGTGTGTGTGTATTGGAGTGGAGGGAGATCACCATATCTTTCTAAAAAATAAAATAAAATATTAAAAATGTATAGAAAGAGATCATTGAAAAGTGCTGAAACTGATTTTCTCCCCGGCTTAGAAATTGAATCTTATTCTAAACTAGGAGTTCCCAGAAGGCATGCCCAGCTTTCCAAGGGACCGTTGTGAAGACGGCACCCCTAACACAGGCTAGGCAGCACAGTTGAATAAAGGGTGTCCTTGGTTATAGTCAGAGGTCCTAGATCTATACCATATATCATTGGGTGCTCAATTAGTCTTTAGAGAGAGAATGAATGAATGAATGGTCAGAAACCGTGATATGACGACCCCTGCTTCCCTTCCTTCCTTCCTTCTTCCAGCACTATTGAATGAATGAATGAATGAATGAAGAAAGATGACACAAGCCACAGGGAAGAGCCTCCTCCTTGAACTTTAATGGGTCCACACCATCCTACAAGGACACAAAATGTGGAAATCGTGAAGTGGGTAGTTGAATGCAAAGTAGGCTGTAGCCCTACCCCATCCCTACCTTGGCTGTGACTCTGAGCTTGTCCTGTCCCTCTCTGGGCCTAGGTTGCCCCTCTGTCCCACGATTTCCAGGCCCGACCCAGTTCTGCCTTCTGTGGTTTTCATCTTCGGTCCTTGTATCTTGGAGGCCCCGGGCCACCCTGAGATCTCGAGCCTGAGTTCTCCACCGTTGGGAGGGGCTGGCAGGCTTGTCTGTGGCAGGCTGCTGCCGATACCTACTCATCCGGAAGCCTGCTAGTTCTGGTGGGTGACCTGCTGCCTCTTGTTGCCAGCCTGCAGGGCAGACAGGGCCCAGCCCAGCCCATCATAGCACAGTCTGGTGGATAGCTGCCCAGCCTTGGAGCCTGCCCGCCATCAGGACCCCTCTCCCTCACTGGCTCCCTCACTCTTTCAGCCAGAGTGCCTTAGTGTCACCCAGGACAATGCTGGGAGCAGAGACTAGGAAACAGCCTAGACTTTTCCCCTGGAGAGTTCACTGCCAAGTCAGGGAGAGTGAGCATCAATAGTCCTTTCTTACAGCCGTGGAAACTGAGGCATGGAGCGCCTGTGCATTAGTCTCCCCTGTGTCCTGTCTCCGCATGTCACACGGAGAGCCTGTTCTTACTTTCTCTTGCTGTTATACATTTCCATCTTGCAGAACCCCCTCTCACTTCCCATCCTCCAAGAATGGCTATTGCTGGGTCCTACACCCCACCTGAGCCTCCATGGCAGCTACAGCAGCACCGACCTTTGGTCCCTCAAGTCCTCAGTACTCGTCCCTACTTCTGGCTTCCCATCAGATCTATGTGCCTTCCCTAGAGTGAAGGGGCCAGACACCTCCCCTAAGACCGTTGGGCACCCCTAAGGACGTCCGACCATGCTGAGCCCTCTTCTCCCCAGAAGACAGCCACAGAGCGAGAGCCCCTGGGTCAGTATTGGCTCCAAGCACAGGCTGGCCTAGTCTGCACGTGTAACTCCAGATCCTGGCCTGGGAGCAAGCTGCTTCTGGCCCCGCCTTCACGCTGCGCTTCTGGAAGCCTGCCACACCCACCGTGGCTCCCGCACCGAGCCCTGTGGTTAGGAGCTGTTCAGCAAATGTCTGTCACACGGTGTGGAAGTCACTTGGGGGACCCCTAGCACTGACCCCTAGGCATGTGTACTCAGACTCTTCGTGTGCCCGGAGAGCTGTTTGCAAAGAGCCCCTGCCAGCACAGCAGGCTCTGTCCTTTTTTTTTTTTTTTTTCCCCTGACTTGCTTAACTCAGACTTTAGCATTTAATATATTATCCCAACATGGGGTGGGGGGCGGGGAACAAACTCAGGAGCAGACGCACAGGATGGCTTAGGTACCTCCATCAAAGGAGAGTGAGGCCATAAAGCCGGAGGTGACCACGATGTCATGAAATATTCTAGTCTCAGAATCAGAAGGTCACACAGCATGACGTCTTCCTGATTTACAGAATCTCCGAATCCTGAGCCGGGACTTGGAGGCTCAGGGAATCTAAGAATGGGGAAATCTTAGAACATTAGGCTCAGAGGCATTTTTGGACTCGAAGAATCTTCACATCGTGAAATCCTAGCTCCTTAGCTTTGAAGACATTTTTTCAGCTCATACACACAGACTTCTAAAATCTTAGAGTTGGAAGGGACCAGTTCTCAAGAATTCCGAGAAGTCCCATCCACAAACACAGTGATCTGCTTCCCGCAGCAACTCACCCACCAGCCGATCCCAGGCCAAAGAGAAAAGCCTGAGCGGCAAAGCACTTTGAGACGGAGATAAAAATGGGAGCGTGCCCGTGCCTTTGTTAATAGTTCCCATTTGGACATCTCTCAAAGCCGGGAAGAGGTCGCCTGGTAATACAGCTTTCCGAGGGAGGAAACTGAAGAATGGGACAAGCCTGCTGCCTGCCAGCCGGGCTGCCGCGTTCTCTCCCCCTCGAGTTTGCTTCTAAATATTATCCACTTCACTCCCTTTTATCTCCCATCACTGGCTCTCTGTCCGCCCACTTAATCCACAGGCAGCCGGTGGCCCAGCCTTCAGTTCTGCTCAGCGGCTGCCAAGCCGTCTGGCTGAGCAGCTCCTCCAGTATCCGCAGGCTTTCAAATGTGCGCAGAATATCCGCTGGAACACAAAACGTTGCCCCAAGCCTGGAAATGCTGTTGCTTGTGCTGGAACCTCTCCCTCTGCAGGAATTTCCTCCTTTCCTCTTCTACTCCTGATTCCTATGAGATATCCAAGGTTCAGCTCAATGCTGTACCTCCTCCAGGAAGTCTTCCCAGAATGCTCCTAAATCTTATCGGCTTGGGAAGACTTTGTGCAAGTCTTTCCTTGATGACCCAGCCACATCTATTCTTTCCCTCCGTGGAATTTTTTATGCCATTTTATAATATTCTTTCGGCACTTACATATTTTACATTCTATTATAATTATTACTGAGACAGTCTTTTCTTTCCTAATCAACCTGGCTTCAAAACGTAGCTCAAAATAGGGCTCACAATTGATTACAAAATGAGACTGGATGTGTTCCAGTTCTGAAGTTGGGGCCCTGTGGTGTATCCTGTGGTTGAGGTGTTGGCAGCTCTGGATGCGAACAGGGGGCTGCGTCTCGGCCTCTGTATTCACAGAAAGCCTCAGCCTGCCCACCTGAGACACGGAGACAGTTCAGTGCTGTCGCTGGTCCATTTGGTGAGGACTTTGTAACATCCACAGGTCACTGTTGGATTTCTCCCCTCCTTCCTGGAACACTTTGTTGTTTTCTCTTCCTCGTCTGTTCCTTGCAGACAAAGCCTTCTTTTTTTCTCCTCTTCTCTACCCAGAGTTTATGTGAGCTTCTCCAGGTTCACTCCATCCCCCACTTAATTTTCATTGAAAAATGTTTAATTTTATCCATTACCTGCTACTTTGCTTGGGGCTGCAGTGCTGCTGACCTGTTCTACTTCTCTCTCCCTTCCTCTCTCTGTCACACAATCCATGGTCAGGCCTCCAAGCATTTGCTTATGCTGTTCCCTCTACCTGAGAGCCCTCCCCAGTTTTTATTGTCTGGCTATAAAGGTTCCTGAGGGCAGTCATTTGAAAAGCCTGGACTCTTCAAGCAAATGATCCTTGAAAGTCTGATCCAGACTTTCATCCATGGTCACCAGATTGGATTGTCCCCTCTGGGCTGATACCACCTGATCATACATAACTCAGCAGTTTGAGTTTAGGTGCAGTGATGTGACTGGTTTTGAGCATTGTGGGTTTTTTCCTTTTCTTTTCTGATTTTTTTGTTGAGGCTTAATTGACATCACATTATATTAGTTAGAGATTGAGAGAGAGCCGGCTCTGGTGATGGGCACTAATCCTATCATGAGGACCCCACCTTTATGACCTCTTATAAACCTAATTCCCTTGTAAAGTTTCCAACTCCAAATACTATCATAATGGAGTTTGGGGCTTCAACATATGGATAGAGTGGCACAAACATTCAGTCCCTAACAGTGGGTGAGTTGTACCGGGGTCACTCTGAATGCTTGGCTACCCTTGAAAAGAGCCAGAAGGTCGTCAGATTTGGCCCACACGAGTCAGGGCCCTGGGGCCATTTCTGGGTAATGGCCTAAGTCCTGTGCAGTCTCTCTTCAGTGGCACCTGCTGCTAGCCCGTGTTCCTCCCTGACTAGGCAAAGGTAGTTTCCCTGGGGGAACCTACAGGCTTTCAGATTGGTCCCTGACCACCATCCACCTCCCCCGTAGGCAGTGCATATATTCCCCGGCCCTGAGTGCTGAGACCCTTTTATATCATCTTTTATTCTTGGGGTTCTCCCTTTTCTCCCCAGCGGGTCAGGAAGCACTCAGCTTTACTTCTCTTACCTTGTGAACCTATTTCTCTGCATAAAGCTTCCTCCCTCCCTCCCTCATTCAGAGGGACATCCTGGTCTGATTTAACCTTCAGAGCCAAGAATTAGTCTATATTCACACAGCACAGCACGAGACTCAGCTCAGAAGTCCCTTAGGACACCTCGGGGCACTGGCCCAGGACGGGCCGGTGCTCCTTCAGGGCCCAGAATCATTGCACTCATTGGGAGTGCAGGTCACCTGAGGCTAGTTGGGGTAACCTTCCTGCACCTTAGTTTCCTATCTATCAATTTCATCTGCTTGCTGTGAGGATTAACCGATTAAAAGTGCCAGACACACATAGTTATTATTGCGTCTTTAAATTAGCATCATCATATAATTTTTCAAGAAATGCTTTTTAGCTCCCACTGTGTGCCAGATGCAGGGATTTGTGCTGGAGATACGAAAGTGACCAAGAACCATGATGCTCTTCCCTGTGCTCCCTTCCAGGGAGGGGAGGGGAAGGAACAGAACTGCCTT
>NW_020172632.1:789972-836379 GCF_003031525.2 Neophocaena asiaeorientalis asiaeorientalis | reverse complement strand
GGAGGGGATGTGTGGCCGTGGCAGGTAACACGGTGTCCTGTGGGGGCACAGAAGATGCACACTTCCCAGGCCTGCCCACCTTCGCCCCAGCCCAGCTCGGAGCGTCAGTCGGCTTTGCTCGAGCCGCCTCAATGGACGGGATGCCAAGAGCGAAAGTGCACATTTCCTAGAAGTGCTGCACGCGGCCCCTCCTGACCCTTGGCCAGCCCTGGCGACCAAACAGGCGGCGCCAGCGCCCGCGTCCCCTGGCCAGCCCTACCCGGGGAAGCCAAAGTGCAAAGATAAAAGGCCAGGCCTTTTCCACTTCCTCTTCTGTTTAAAGGGCTTACCTGCTTCCTCCCTGTGAAGGTTCTGTAGTGTCCTGACCAGTTTTATCTCCTGGGGACGTACGGTGGTTTGTAATTCAAGCCTCGGGCCCCATTTGAAACCCCTTTTTAGAAAGGAAGATTGGGCAGAGAATGCCTTTCAGATATCTCTCTGGCTCATCTTTTAGCCCTAGTTCACACGGTTTCCCTTTCTTGAACTGCTCTGCTTTGAGTTTGAGGAGAGACAAAAGCCTAATTGGCAATGATAATTTCAACCATTTGCATCGCGGTTTGCAGTTTCCACAGTCTTTCACATGCGGTACCGCTGGATAGCTCTTCCTCCTGGCACCCCCAGGAGGACACCTAGAGGGGGGCTGGACCAGTTTCCTGTCTACCCCCCCCCACCAACCTCCCCTGTTTGGACCCCCAGTGGCCCCCGTCCCTTTGGCTGTAGAAGTCTACTGGATTATGGGATATTTTTGAGCTCCAGACCCTCTACTGGGGCTGAGATGCAGCTTGAAGAGCTATGGATGGGCCACGGATGGGTGAACTGAGTCACTCTGGCACCTCAGTGACAATAATGCACTGTCACTGTGCTTGACCTTGACCGGAATGTTTAGTTGACCCAGCACTACATAACCCCCATGCCAAGGCCTGCTGGTGGTCTTGCAGGTGAGTTTTATATTCTGCTTCCATCAGTATAGTTTTGTGGAGAGGGTTGTGAGAAAGGAATGCAGGATTCTTGATGGAGACCTTGCAGGTTGAACAGTACTAGGGCCCATGGAGATGGGAGTGGAAAAGGCCTTGCCAAGAGGAAGGAGACTGTTAGGCAGAAGTGCTGGGATGGGAAATGCAGAAGGTTTGCAAAGAAAAGTCTTTCTACCCCTCCCTCCATTGACTGTACTCTCTCCTTTCCCTCTCCAGCTCCCGAGACAGCCATTGTTATTTAGTGCCTATTATGTGCTAGGCCTCAGGTTTATCACAGTAGATTCCTGAAATAATCCTGAAAGGTAAGTATTATTTCCCCCATTTTAGGAAATTGAGGCTAAGTGCTTTGTGCAAAATGATGGAGCCAGGATTTTTACTTAGATCTTTTTGACACTTCAAGAAAAAGACTGAACTGGAAGTGGAATGCCAGCTCCACCACTCGGGCTGGATGACTGAGGGTCTGTTTCCACATCTGCAAACCTGGGGCTCATAATAGCATTCACCTCCTGGTGTGTTGTGAGGAGTGAATGAGGTAATGCGTGTCAACCACATAGCTCACTGCCTGGCACACACTCAGAGGTAATGAATGTTAATTGCGGTGGTTTAAGTCGTGGTCATTTTAATTATTGTTATTGGCCCATTTTCACACTGTGTCTCGAGGTGAAGCCCATCCCATAGAGAAAATGGTTCTTGATCCTTTAGTCTCTCACACACCAAGCATCACCCAGAGCAGGTTTGGGGGTTGGCCTGATGGGAACCGTGCCGCCCAGCCACCCGGAGCGTGGTTATTTTTTTTCTGACCGTCTGGCCATACTCGTTCTAGTGCAGCTTCCCTACAATCTCCCATTGCTCCCTGGAGTGCGGACACATCAAAAAGGAGGGGAAAAAAAAAAAAAAAAAAAGGAGGGAAAAAAAGTTTAGGCTGGAGGCCCCCTGCTTCAGGCCCAGCTCTGCCATGGGTTAGACCCATGCATGACCTGGGGCGATTCCCTCTCTGAGGATCCTGTTCCTCTATTGCATACAAGTAGGTGGGATGTTAATAGCAGTAACTCAGAGTGATGGGGAGAAGTGGGGATAAAGCCTGGCAAGGATTTGATTAGCCCTTAAGTGTGCCGTGCTGTTTGTGGCACTCAGTGTGTGAGGTTTTTTCCTCTTCCCTTTCTCCCAGAGAAATACCGTGCACATACTTAGTGAATTGAATTAGTTATTATGAAACTGTTCACCCATCCATTCCTTCCTTCAGTTGTTTGCTGAGCACTACTGGGAGCTACATTGGTAGTACTGGGAACTACTTAGTTCCAGGTCATGAATCTGGGGCTGTTGAGGAAGGGAGGGTTTGAATAGACCCCAGAGAGACGTGCTTCACAGCAGACTGCCAAGAATGGGTCTGAGTCTTTTATATGCACTGCCCCACTGAACCCTCACCGCAGTCTCTCAGGTACATACTATTATTCAACCCCATTTTACAGGTGAGGAAACTGAGGCACAGATAGGTTATTTCATTTACCTGAGGTCGCAGAGCCATTGAGGGGAAGATCTACAATTCAAACTTGGGAGGTCTGGCTGCAGAGTCTGTGCTCTCACCCTCCCTGCATCTATGAAAAGGGACTGAAATCTGACAAGGAGGGTGGGGGGAGAAAGGTGGGGTACTAGCTCGTCTTCTGGGACTGGAAGTATGAAAGGCTGGGAGAGCCAGGGAGTTGACAGACTTCTGATGTTCCCCACTGAGAAAGGCTGACACTTTGGGAAGGAGAGAGTGAGGTGGCCTACTGGCCAGGACCTAAGGTGAGGAGGGGGTGTGAGGAGAGAGGCACAGGTTGAGAGCAGAAGCTGACCTTGGCAGGTGAAGAAAGGGCAGGGCAGGCTGAGGGCCCAATAGAAGTGGAAGCTGTGAATCTGTAACTGTACCAGTCTGGATGGCTGGGACGCTTCTTCGTGTAACTCTCTAGGGTGGGTGCAGGAGTAATGAAGTGTGACAGAGGGCCACCCCCATACCCAAGCCCTAGGAGTCCCTGCTGGGTTGGATAGCAGTTCCTGCCTGCCTGTCGTGGTTGAGCACTGACCCTCAGCCCCCGCCCCATGGTGGCTGGGGCTCTGCAGGCCCTGGGGTCCTCTGGAAGCCCTACAGATGCTACCAAGATGGATGAGACTGCATCCTTGCTGTCCAGGTAGTTTTCTTTGCTGGTGAGATGCTCATTGTATACAACAGACAGACCTCCCCTCCTTATGAGTACCTGGCTGTCCTGAGTACGCATACATCTACTCATACTATACTTGGCAGTACAATGCCACCTGAGCTCGGTATCGAAGGACACATGGGTGTTCCTGGGGTTCAGGAGGAGCGCCAGGCATGGGAGCGGGGGCTGATGGTGGTATTGATTCAGACCGAGAGACCGTACTTACTCATGGTCGTGGAGAGTGATTGCTGGAGGAATAGGAGACCAGGGAGCTGGCCAGAGAGGCTCATGGGCCACACAGTGGAGGGCTTGTAAGCCATGTTAAGAAGCACGGGCTTGGGGCTTCCCTGGTGGCGCAGTGGTTGAGAGTCTGCCTGCCGATGCAGGGGACGCGGGTTCGTGCCCCGGTCCGGGAAGATCGCACATGCCGCAGAGCGGCTGGGCCCGTGAGCCATGGCCGCTGAGCCTGCGCGTCCGGAGCCTGTGCTCCGCAACGGGAGAGGCCACAACAGTGAGAGGCCCACGTACCGCAAAAACAAACAAAAAAGAAGCATGGGCTTGATCCTGGGTGCACTGGGGGGCATTGTTCCCCACTCCTGTGTTCTGTAATGCACTCATTCGTCAAGCTGGAGCGTCTATCTCACCCAAACTTGATTGGAAGTTTTCAAGCCCCTTGGCTTGAGGAAGGAGCTGCCGTGTGAAGGTCTTTTCCCTCATCAGATCCAGGATGTTCCCACTGCTGGGCCAGAGGAGAAGGACGCTCAGCTTCCGGAACAGGAACGCGGGTGTGTTTTCTCTTAGAAACTGGTTCGTAAAAGTAGTCTGGCGGCTCGATGAGACCAGCCGTAGTTAAAGATCAGCCTTTTGTGAGGAGCCTGAGACCCGGATCACCGTTTGTAAAACAGCTACTGTGGGATAACATGGCCTTGCATTTCGTGTGGCCCATTTGATGGCAGATTTGGGGGGATTCCACCTGTTAGAAGTGGAAGTGGTGTGAGGCAGGCGGTTCCGGAATGCCCACCAAGTGGAGGTGGGGGATGGGAGGATCTGCAGTTCATAAATGGTCCGTAGATCATGAGAGCACTGGATCAGGAGTCCGGCAGAATAAGCCTGGGCAGGTCCCTCACTGGCTGACCCCTCTCGACAGGTGTGAGTGCTTGGTAAACCATAAACGGCACCCTGCTGCTTCAAAGCCACTGTCTCAGCTGGCTCTGACCTCATTGGAAAAGAGCATTTTTAATTTTATTGTCTTTTATGTGTTTACATGTCTGTCTCCCCCATAGACTGAAGTTCTTTGAGGGCAGGAACCTCATCTAATGACTTGAGTTTGCCTAGGGCCTGGCTCCAAGTTCACACTCAGGGATGCTGGGAGTAGCTGTGAAATTACCAGCTGTATCTACACATTATGGCCTGAGTACCCAGGTGGAAAACAGAAAGTCCCCAACTACCCCCGCTTTGTTCCCAGATTTCCAGATGTTTGGTTCCAGGAGGTCAGACATCTAGGCAGCCTTCCGTGTGTCCCACTGTGGCACCTAGGTGTTCAGCTTTGGTGACTGTACCCACTGAGCCCCTTCTCACCCCAGATGGGGCTGTGGTTTCCCACTGATCCTTCATTCCCACAGGGGCCCTAAGGGCTTCTCCTGGGATTGGAGGCATCTTCCCAGCCCTCCCTCCAACCCCCTTCCTCACACTTCTGTGTTTTTTCCAGGACACGGATCAGAGCTTCTGTTTGCTGGTCGTTCAGTGATTCTCACACAATATAAATGAAAAATGCTAAAACCCATAAATTCAAACCATGTGTGGGCACTGGGGAAGTGCAGGGACGTCAGAGGGCTGCAGTGCGAGGTGACGGCAGCTCTGACGGCACCCGAGCTGATTTGTATATGAGAAAAGTAAATATCCCAAGTGGTAAACAGCCCCGGGTCTCTCATCATCGCTGGGATTCAAAGGCATTTAATAGGAACACACGCTCTCCATCTCTTGTAAACAAAGTGAGATTCTCTCTGCACGCTGACCTAAATTCTGCATTTTCATCTTTTGGAAAGCCAGCCAGTCACTCTAGTTGGGAGACCGCAGGCAGTCTGGCCTGTTGGGTTGGGTCGCCTTCTTCCTGGCTTTGGCGGCTGGTCTAGCACTTTGGCTTTGCAGAGGGCTACCTTTTCATCTAGGCAGCCTTCCGTGTGTCCCACTTAGAGCAAATGGGTTGGGTGGCCATTCTCACCCTCGTCTCGTTGAGGAACACAAAGCCCAGAGGCGTAAATCAACTTGCCCAAGATTACACATCGGGTCCGGCTGAGCCAGGACACCTCTCCTCTCCTCCCTGAGGACCCTGTAGCTCTCCATCCTTTCTCATGAATGGTAGTTCTGTTCTCCCTCACTCAGAATCCCAGCGACACCCTCATCAACCCCTCCCTTATTTCCTCTCCCTTCCTGGAGCCAGGCCTTCCTCTGGGGTTCTTTTAATTTTATTTTATGTTTTAATTCAGGCCGTTCTTGTGTTTAGGCAAGTACCCCAGGGGAGGAACCAGACAGTCATGGGTTGGAGAATTCTGGCTCCTCCACCTGTCAACTGTGTGGCAACAGAGCCTTGCAGTTGTCAGTCTTCACGTCTGTAGAATGAGGCTAAGAACACCTACCCTCTTAGATGGCTGTGAGGATTAAATGGAGCTCCCATGTGTGGAAATGCCCAGCCTGCTCCATCCCACTTTCCTTCAACTCTGGACTCTTCAGGTGGCCTCCTAATTGTTAGAAAGGGATTGATACTTAAAATTGCATACAACTAAGTATACCACGTACACGTACACAAGTTAATACATGTAAAACTGGTGAAGTCTGGATCACATGAGTGGATTGTGTCAATGTCATGTTCCTGGTTTTGATATTGGATTCCAGTTATGTGAGACGTCACTGTTGGGGGAAGTTGGGTAAAGGGTATTCTTTCTCGCAATTGCATGTAAATCTATAATTATCTCAAAACAAAACGTTTAATGAGGAAAATGGATTAACCTTCCCATCACACTCATTCTTCTGCGCCCACTGCAGGCCAGGTACTACTCCAGGTACTAGGCATGTGTCAGTGGACACGAAAGAAGAAAAATCCTCTTTCCCACCTCCTTCAGGTCTTTGCTCAAAGGTGGTTTCCCTGACACCCTACTTAAGATTGCACATCACTCCCTTGAACTTCCTGTCCTCCTTGCCTGCCCTTTTCCTCCATAGCACCTGTCCTCAGTTGGCATTCTGTATATTTTATTTACTTATTTTGTTTATTGCCCTTTATTTACTCTCTCACTAGAATGTCAGCTCCATGAGAGTATTCTGTCTGTGTCCTCTGTATCCTTGGCACCTAGAACCTGCCTGGCATGTAGTAGGCACTCAGCTAAAGTTTGTTGAATGGCTGAGAGGTGACAGATAAGAAACAAGTCAGGATGGGCTAAGGACTAAAGGCAAAGAAAGCAGAGAAGGGGAGGGTGAGATGGTGGAGGAAATGTCGTTTCGATCATGTATTTTTCTGCAAATCTTGCAGGCCTCCCTGTCATGTGAGGGGTAAAGTCCTGGCTTCTTAGATTGTGATCTACTCATTAATTCACTCTTCTTTTTATTCATTTACCAGATGTTTCTTTGAGCCATTACTATGTGCAGGGCCCTCTAGAGCAGGCAGAGAGGAGGCAGAAAAGGATCTTGCCCCCAGGAGATGGGTAGGAGAGATGGGACAGGAATGGAAACAGCACATGACAGGGAAGAACGGAGCTGGTGTGAGACAAGTAAGAGTGCTGGGGGAGGGGTGCTGAGGAGGGAGGGCTCACTTGTGGGCAGGGTGCTTGGGGAAGGCTTCGTGGAGGAGGTGCTGATTCCTGGTCTGAAAAGTCTGGGAGGATCTCCAGGCCTTTTCTGGTCCAGCCCCAGCTCAGCGAACCAATTTCCCCTTACATGGCTCCCCTAGGGGACCCAGCAACTCTAATCCTACTGCCCCCTGTAGCTGGTTCTGGATGCCCCGGCACTGCTGATGCTGCGACCCCTGCCCGCCTCTCTCTTTCTCTCTGTCTTTCTAAATCCTGTTTCCTCTTCCAGATCCAGCCTGACCTTTCCTGCAGGAAGGCTTCCTTGATTGCCCTAGTAGTTCCCACGATCTGTTGTCATTTGTAGTCTGTATTGCACTCTTTGACCTCTTATGAGAGAAGCGACCAGCTTCACTGTGGGTGGGACTCGACCCTCCATCTGGGGCAGGAGGTGGCTACTAAGCTGCACTTAGGCTTAGGTAGACCCTCAGCATTGCTGTGGCTGGACGGACTCGAGAGCACTGGAAACATGTCATTCATCCTCGAAGAGGGCAGCATTGCTATTTTTGTCATTGACCTAAACTCTCCTTGTCTAGAACCACTGGAAGTCCAGTTAGGAGAGGGATGAAGTCTGCCTTTACAGTTTCTCTGAGTGTGTTGTTAACAAACTAGTGCTGTAAACAGAGCAGCCCCAGTGCTTAACAGACTCCAGGAGTTTGTCTCTTTCCTGGCGTCGTACTGGAGCCTGTGCTCAGTGAATTCTTACAAAAAGACATGAAAGTATCTTCCAGAATGAATTTACTGCTGTACATTCATTCACCTAACAAATGTGGTTTTTCAATAAATTTTTAAATTGTAACTAGTTTCTGATGTACAGAATTATCGAGAAGATAGAACAGACAGTTCTCTTCCCCTGTTGCTGACATCTCACATTAGCATGGTGCATTTCTCACGATGAATGCACCAACGTTGATATGTTACTATTAACTAAAGTCTGTACTTCACTCGGATTTCCTTAGTTTTCCCCTCATGTCCTCTCTGTGTTCCAGCATCCCATATTACATTTACCTGTCATCTCTCCTTCCATGACTCTTGGCTGTGACAGTTTCTCAGACTTTCCTTGTTTTTGGTGACCTTGACATTGAGTACTGATCAGATATTTGTCCCTCCATTGGGATTTGTTTT
Organism: Neophocaena asiaeorientalis asiaeorientalis; assembly: GCF_003031525.2. Classification (NCBI taxonomy): domain Eukaryota; kingdom Metazoa; phylum Chordata; class Mammalia; order Artiodactyla; family Phocoenidae; genus Neophocaena; species Neophocaena asiaeorientalis. The sequence continues at coordinate 828,228 of NW_020172632.1, read as the reverse complement.
GATGTTTTTCTTATGATTAGACTGGGGTTAAGCTTTTGGGGGAGGAAGACCAGAGATAAAGGGCCATATTCATCACGTCGTATCAAGGACACATACTGCCAACCTGATTTACCGCTGTTGGTATTAACCTTGATCACCTGGCTGAGGCACTGTGTCAGGTTTCTCCACTAAAAGTTACTCCTTTTCCCCCATCTTTCCATACTGTCCACTTTGGCAAGAAGTCACTACGAGCGGCCCATACCTAAGGCGCGGGGAATGTTGTTTCCCTTAAACCAGTGTGTTTGGAATGCTTGCTCTGTGCTGGGCACTGTTACAGGTGCCGAAAATACAGCTGTGAATGAGACGGAAAAGATTCTTTTCCTACATGGAACTTTCATCCAAGTGAGGGTTTAATAATAACTAAATCGTTTTGGAGCATGATAAGTTGTATAAAGAAAAAAAGGCAATGGGCCAGAGAGGGACCTGGGTGCTAGGGGGTAAAGGAGGGGGAGGGACAGCTGCTTGTTTCCTTGGGTTTTCAGGCAAAGGTGTCTTTTGAGCTGAGTCTAGAGGGGTGAGGAGGGACCAGCCGTGAGCACCTGGGAAGCAAATTCCGGGCAAAAGGAGCAGCAGATGCCAAACACCGAGGCCTGTTTAAGGAGCAGAAAGGATGTCGTGATCAGAGCCCTGTGTGTGCTGGACGGTGTCAGGAGATGGACAAAATCTCCCGGTGGGGTGAGATCTCGAGAGACCTACACATCACAGGAAGGCATTTGGATTTTATTCCAACCATGGAAGCCGTTGGTTCGAAGCAGGGGATACTGGATTTGCTTTCATGTATAAACGATGGCTTTGGGTGTGGTGTGCGGAATGGGCTCTCCTGGAGCTGAGAGCGGGGGAAGCTGGGACACCGGCGTGAATGACGGTGGCTCGGACCTGGGGGGAGCAGACGGAGGTAGGTTTGCCTCCGTTTTGGAGGTGGAGCTGACAAGGCATCTGATGAGTTGCTTGTGGAGAGATCAAGAAACTGGTGCACGCTCGCACTCTTTGGTCTCTGGTGGTACCGTTAAGTGAAATTAGGGGAGGCTGAGGAGAATCACGTTAGGAAGGTAAAAGTGCAGACACTCGGGTGCATTAGAGTAGCTCCCTCAGAATCCCACTTGTCAGCAGCGCTGTCAGTAGCCCCTTTGGGTTGCACCACATACCTGGAGGGATCGGGACGGTGTTCTGTTTGCTGATGCAGTCGCCACCTTTCTCCTTGGCAGTCCACACTATTGAGGGCTGAGTGCCAAGGGCAGATGTCCCTGGAAGGCGATCCGGATGTGAAGAGTGGACCGGTTACCGAGGGGGCTGGCTGCCTGCCACACCCTGCTGGGCATGTGCCAGCCACTGAGCAGGACGCCTTCCTGCCTCTCCCCGTGCCCAGCCCATGGGAAGTTGTTTTTTTCCATCCCAGCTGCCACTAAGTAAGCATATGTTGGTTTGTGTTGAATTATGTCCACAGTAAAGTCAGTCAACAAGTACTGATTCAACACCAATTACTGTGTGGTGCCGTGGTCCCTGCCTCAGTGGAAATTTAAGACGTAAACGCGGTAAAGGGACCGAGTGTAGGTAGCATATTTGGCGAAAAGTATACCACCATCCATGTACAGGAGAGAAAGCACAAGTCTCCAGGGATGCATGGAGGTATCAGGGAGGGCTCCCTGGAGGAGATGGAAACAGAGCTATACATTGGAAGGGCATTGAGGGGAATGGGCCACGTGGCCAGGGTTTCTGTTAGGGAATTGGAGGTAGAAAGGGCTGGAGAGGTAAATTTATGGCCCATCTACCAGCATGGTGTCAGAATAGGTGCTAAAAACTAAAAACTATCCGTTGGAGGGGTGAGTGATTGGAAAGTAGGTTGATACCACTGCCTGGAGGGCCTCTGATGTGAGGATGAAGGAGTCCCTTGTCTCCTATGAGCCACGGGGAACCACTGTCTTAAGAAAAGTGGAAGGAACCGTATCCTGAAGAAAGCCTTTTGAATTTCTAGCCAGTATTTAATTTTTTATAATAATAATGATACTGCTAATAATAGCAATCATTTTTCTAACTACTTAATTAGCGTTATTTTTGCCAGAAAGGAACTGTTAGTTTCGTGCTTGGCCCCGTCTGTGTGTGATTAGAGGTTATTGACTGAGAGCAGGAGGGACTTTTTTATCTCGAGGTTTTGTTGTTTTCTTTCCTCGTTGGTCTCTGCTGAGAGTCCATCTCACTGCTGGCTCTTTAATCTGGTTGTGTTCCATGAGATACCACAAAAGCACAATCTTTGACAAGGTAAATATGTCAAATCCTTATTATAACATTTAATCACTTAGGGAGGTTTCGCTCTGGGGTGGGAGTGGAGGAGTGGTGGGAATGAAAAGAGAAGTCCAGATTGCTTTGATTAACTGCATTTTTCTTTCTGGGTGAATGGGAAGGCTTTGGTGGAAATCTCAGTCTTGGAGGCTGTGTCCAGGAAAGAGTGAGAAAAGTGATTGAGGACGTTCTGGAGTCTTGGTCAGTGGAAGGGATGGAACACCGATTGTGGTGGGCCTGCTGCTATTGGGAGGCAGGAAGAAGGTACCTGTCTTCCCATCAGGAAGTAGTGTCTGTGGTGAGGGCCGGGGGTTTGGGCTAGGCAGGCCTACCTGGCACAGGGTGGACCTCAACAAATTCTCATTGATTGGGTGAGCCTTTAACCACATGGTAGTTAATTGTTTTAAGGATTCGGACTGATGGGAGATCGCTTCCAACAAGACTAGCCTGGGCATCACGGAAGAGGTGGTGTTTGATGCAGACCTTTCCCCACTTGTGACTGCATTCAAGGCCGGCCAGCTTCCCATAGTTTCCTCATGTATCTCAAGGTTGTTTCTTTCCACTTTGTGGATGAAGGAGACACACTCAGAGGGCTAAGAGCTTCATTCATACCACCAGGAGAGCAACGGGGGGCCTCTTTATTCACCGGTCTGGCTTAGGGTCCAGGTGGTACGCTTACACACAGTGGTATCTCGGGGTGTGTGCATTGAATTAGTGAAGTCTTCTGGGAACATACTGTGTTGGAGGGCTTCAGAAAGTAGGATGTGTAGCCATGATACAAACTCAGGCCTCCCATTTTCAAAGCCTGATTCCCTTTACCGTACTGCCCAATTTCATTAAGGCAGAGATGGTGTGTTAGATTGTTGTTCAGAAATATTCGCTCCCAGCCTCCCCTTTCTCCCAGCCTCCAGTGATGCAGGGTATGGCCACGTGCCTTGCTTCCTGCCTCCTTGACGTTGGGCTCTGTCACGTGACTCGCTTTGGCCAATGAGACGTTAGCAAACTCGAAGCCAGCAGGACCTTAAGGTGCTTGCTTAGTTGGGCTCATGCTCTCATGTGCCTGCCACCACCGTGAGAAGAGATTCCCCATGTGGCTGCTGGCCTCTTGACCTGGATCCCCCAATGAACACAGGAGACCTGAACCCGACCGACAAGGAAGAGCCAAGCCCGGATGGACACACAGCTTTCCCTCAACCCAGATCAACCCACCCCTAGCTGACCCACAGTGAAAAGAAGGGATTGTTGCTTTCAGCCACAGAGTCTTGGGGTGGTTTGTAACACAGCGGTAGCTGACAGGTAGAGATGAGAAGGGCATCCCAGGCAGGGGCTGGCCCATAACATATGTAATGGAGGGAAAGAGGGAGTGAGGGGCAGAGATTAGCCTGGGAGTAGAGGTTCCAGCTAAATCTCAGGTCTTGAATTTCAGTGTAAGGAATTTGATCATTTTCCAGTAGGCAGTGGGAGACATTGAAAGTTGTTGGGCTTAGAGGGATGAGATCCAAACCAGCTATAGAAGGTAAACTGGAACATAAGTGCAGAATGGTTAAAACGGAGAGGGGAGGAGACAAAGGCCAAAGGACCTGTTGGAAAGCTGCTACTACTTGCTGTCCACTGTATCCCAGAGCCTAGCACTGTGCCTCTTATACAGTAGGTACTTAATAAATATTTGGTGAATGAATAAACGTGTAACGAAATTGTCCAGGGGTTTGGTAATGAAGACTTAGACAACAGAAGTCTCTGATAATTCACTTATTTACCCATTTATTTTTTCACCTGTGTTTGTTGAGCCCTTGAAATAGATAAGTACTTGAATCTGGGGCAGGGCTGCTCAGAGCCTGAGGAGGGACCCTTCCCATACCTTCTTGAAAAGGCCGACCAGGAGGTAGGGCTGGAACGGGACACAGCGGGGATGAATGTCATCTCTGCTGGCTTCACCTGGGACCAGGACAGTGTCCCTTGTCCTCTCTCTGATACCCATGGCTGGTTCTACAAGGGTTACTAGGTTTGGGAATTTCAATTATATTTGACTTTCTCCTTTAGACCAGGCTATCCAATCTTTTCAGGCTTTGTGTCTGCACTTTCATTCACTCATCTGCTCTGGGCCAGCCCGAGGCTGGGTGGCAAGGAGGCTTTGAAGACTAAGAGGCAGTCCCTTGCTTAGAGGAACGCATAGTTCAGTGGTTAAATCTCTAAAGTGTGACTTTCGGCAAAGCCTGGCCCTCTCCCTGTCTGTTTCCTCATCTGTAAAATGGCCACTGAGAGGCCTGGGTTCAAACCCCAAGTCTGTACCTTACTGGCTGTGTGGCCTTAAGCAAGTCGCTACTTGGCTGAGGCTCTGAAAGGTGGTCTCGCTCCTTTCCTGCAAGATGGGAGGATCCTGTGGGATGGCACATGGGAGAGAGGCCGAGGTGAACTCTCAGAGAACAGCGGCTTTTCAAAAAGTGCCCGAGGCTGGCTGAGATGAAGATAAGCCCCCAATCCAGGGCTGCATCCTGCTTGCGTGAGCACACTCACCCCAGGAACCTTTATTTGCACGTGGCCCAGGTCAGGAGACATCAACCCTCACCCGTGGATCCACTAGGGAAAGAAAAACAAACAAGCAGACAGAACCCCCAGTCTTCAGTGAGAATAGCCTGGGCCAGGAATGGTACCAGAGCCTGTTTCTTGCGTTAAAGAGGAGCTAATTGTAGTGGCCTCCTGAAGTCTTGGGTTGAGAATGATTCTGAGGCTCTGTTGGACTTACTGGGACACAGGGCTTAAGGATGCTCACAGGAGAAACTGCAGGTGGCACGTGTGCCAAGCGTCAGTGAGGGCTGACCTCTTTCTTCAGGCCGCAGGGTCACCCATAGTTTCTCATCCGTTCGACAAATTCTTACTGAGCCCCTGCTCTATGTGGGGGAGTGTCCTGGGTGCTGAGACCGCAGCTCAGAAACAAAACAACACGCAGGACCCTTGTGCACGTTACGTTCTAGAGGGGACAGGCAGGGGGCAAATGATAAATATCATAAGTAAATCTAATAGTAGGCTGGAAGGTAATGTGTGCTGAGAAAATAGGAATAAGACAGGGTAAAGAGGCTCTGATGTGCCCGGCACCCCATCCCCCAGAGACAGTCTTGTTTAATACCCTCAGAGCAGCATATGACCCCTAACCGTGGCTCATACGTGCTGAGCACTTGAGGTGATTCCAAGGGGTGTTGTTGTCTTGGAGTGTGTGTGTGTGTGTGTGTGTGTGTGTGTGTGTGTGTGTGTGTGTGTGTGTGTGTGTGCGTGCGTGCACACCTGGGTTTGATCCTGTGTTCCTGACCCCGAGATGAATGACTTCGGATTAACCATTTTGGCATTAGCTGTACGTCCTTCAGCTGCCCAGACAACTAAGAATTATCGTCGCTTTGTGGCCACTCATGCCCAACGTGGCAGCTGGTTTGGGGGCTTGGCGACTGGGGTGGTGGAGGAAGTAAAACCACAGTTATTGTCATAGGAGCAGCCTGTGGTTTACCTTCCTGGGCTTGATTTACTGAGCTAATTAAAATTTAAAATGAATATTCATGAGGAAATATGCATACGGGTCATGAGCATGCAGTTATCACAAGGCAAGAATGTTATTTGTTTTGAATCAAATATTAATATGCTAATTTCAACAGTTCTTATCTCTGTGAAAGCAGGTAGTGTAAGCGGCTCTACTAGGCAGTGCGTTCTTGCCTAGTTGCAGTTACCATGGGAATCAGTCAACCAGGGTGGTTCCCAGCACGGTCCGTTACCGCACTCTGCATTATAATGATCGGTAGTGTTTGTCCTTGAAAACCACACACACGGTGACACCTCATTTAGGCAACAGCAGTTTTGTGGGCTCTTCCACCAAAAATGAATTATCTAGATAATTAAGTTTAGACAGATAATTATCTAGATAATAAAATCATAACCCTTGGGTCATGATGTTAGCCGACATACCCGCTTTGGATGGGAAGCTTTTAAAAGTATGTTTGTCACACACGAGAGTGGGCTCTTCCATTGGTCCACCTTTTGCTTAGAGACTCAGGGTCATCCATGGTGGCCTAGATGACGTGTGCTGGATGACCCTCAGTTGCTGTCATTTTCTACTTTCTGGGAGTCTTGCTGACCATTTCTCTGTCTCTTCCATAAGAGTCAGTCTGAAGGTTTTGACTTGCTTCCTGGAGCCAACATCCTTTGCAACTTTTTGGTTGCTTTTAATCTTTCATGGACTAGGAAGCCAGAGAACCAGATTTGTTAAAAGTGCGTCCAAAGCTAAACTAATTTCAGATGAAGATGGAGACGCTGAGGCATTCTTCTAGGAGTCAAGTGCTCGAATGTGGTGTGGGACCAATTTTGTTGTTTGAACATGTGTTCTGGACACAGGAAGTTACTAGATATAGGACGTATAGATGCAGGAAGTATTACTCTGTGTGTGTGTGTGTGTGTGTGTGTGTGTGTGTGTGTGTGTGTGTGTGTTTATCCACATGAACCATGGGGTGGGGTGGGCCTGTTAATTCAGTTTCTGAAGGGCTTTCTTTTGACACAGGGATCCAGTGTGTTCTTTATGGCACTGCTTAATGGATAAAAGCTTCTAGGGGGCTGGTTTCAGCTCAGTAAAGGAAGAATTTGCTAATAGAGAAGTTCAGTCATGGGACGGCTGCCTTGGGGGCTGTGAGTTCCTAGTGCTGGAACTGTTCTAATGAAGGCCAGGTAACTACACATCTAAGGACACGGTTGAGGGGATTTAAACATTGTCAAGTGATTGACCTGCTTTTTAAATTAAAAATTTTTTTCAACTTATTAAAGTATAATCGATGTATACTGAACTGTATACATTTGGAAGGTCGACACGGTTGATTTTTAAAATCTGTGTTTAAGACTGAACAGGGCTGTGTTATCAAAATATAAGTATACACATCATGGCATCCTGCAATTCACCTTAGTGACTGTTGTGAACTAGATGTTTGTATCCTCCCAAAATTTGTATGTTGAATCCTAAACCCCCAATGTGATGGTATTTGGAGATGGGGCATTTGGGGGACAATTAGGTTTGGACGAGGTCATGAAGATGGAGCCCTTGTGATGGGATTAGTGTCCTTTTAAGAAGAAACGCCAGAGAACTTGCTCTCTCTCTCTCTCTCTACCACATGAGGACACAGCCAGAAGGTGGCCGTCTGCAAGCCAGGTAGAGAGGCCTCACTGGAACTCAGCCATACTGGACATACTGGACTTCCAGCCTCCAGAACTGTGAGGAAACATATTTCTGTTGTTTGTACTCCCTAGTCTATGGTATTTGCTTTGGCAGCCCGAGCTGACTAAGAAAGCCACCCTCGTACCAGGTGTGTCTGAATTACTGAGGTTTCTGCCACGAGTTTATCAGGCAGTCTGGGAAGCACCTCCTTCTGTCATTCACATTGACAGCTGAGTGCCGATGTGTCCCTCCCTGGCTCCCAAGGTGAGACCTTCATCTTAAACAGCTAGAAATGGGCGACATTTCCTTTGGTGCCAGATGACAGCCAGGCAAGTCAAGAGCCCAGCTGTAAGGCCATAAATACCGATGAGTGCAGGCCACTGCCTTCCAGAAGGCATGTGCAGGGCTCTGGGCTGCTCGTGTCTGCATTGGGGAGCAGCCGCCTGGGTTCCCATGGCCTGGGTGGTGCTTCCAGATGTCACATGTGCAGCCCTGCCACCTCCCTACTATTTACCGCCAAGTCACTACATGGGACTCAGAGCCTAGGACCCTGTGCTGGCATTCAAAAGGATTCAATAGGCCTCTTTGTAAACAGCGCCAAACAGTTGTTCAAGCGACACATAGAGCTCCGCGTGGCTGTGATGCAAAGTGCAGCTCGGGCTTTATTTGTTTGGGTTCTTCCCCCCTTTATAAACAGAGAGGAGTGTCTGCCTGCAAAATTGTCTTCCTGGCAGGATGGGAAGAGTTGAGAGAGGGGAATTCTTCCTTCCCTGCTCTGTTCCTCGTGACTCTGGGGCCACATGTTTCCAAAAGCCATTTTTGAGAACCCCAGCTCTCAATGACCTCAAGCCCTGAGCAGTTAGAAGTGCGAGGGACTCAGGCTGACCCAAGCCAACCCCAGATCACGTCGTGGCAAGAAGGAAGGTGGGATCCCATTTTCCCATGGACTGAAGTAGGAAGAGGGTGTGAGGTCACATTTAGGTATCAGGTACCTTGTCAGAAGCCCTGCTGAAACAGACTCCTCCAGAAGTCCCTTTCTTGTCCCTTTCAAGTCCCTGCCTTGTCCCTTTCACTTCACATGGTATCTCAATCAGCCCAGCTTTGGGCCTGACCCCAGTTTGCTTCCAGTTGGTTGAATTCCTAACCACAGACAGGGTTAGGAGTTGGATCTGGGTTGGGGAAGGGGCAGGACCAGGGTCAGCTGGGCAGCCGTCCTCAGGACGCGGGAGGGAGAGCACAGGCAGATGTCAGCTCTCACCGAGGCTCTCCCTCCCTCTGCCCCAACATCCTCCACAGGCATTCACTAGACTTTCTGGTCTCAGAGGAGGTCTTTTGCAAGGATGGGGGATGCTTAATTGCAAGTCTGGCTCTGTAACCTGGTCGTGGACCCTGCCAGATATCCCATCCATCACTTTTTTTTTCTTTTTTTTTTGGCTGCGTTTGGGACTTCGTTGCTGCTCACGGGCTTTCTCTAGTTGTGGCAAGCAGGGGCTGCTCTTCGTTGCGGTGTGAGGGCTTCTCATTGTGGTGGCTTCTCTTGTTCTGGAGCATGAGCTCTAGGCTGCGGGCTTCAGTAGTTGCAGCACGCGGGCTCAGGGGTTGTGGCTCCCAGGCTTAGTTGCTCCACGGCATGTGGGATCTTCCCGGGCCAGGGATCGAACCCGTGTCCCCTGCATTGGCAGGCGGATCCTTAACCACTGTGCCACCAGGGAAGCCCCCCCATCACCTTGGAATGCGGAGGCGTAGCCCCCAAGTTCCCAGAAAAGTCAGACTTGTGCCCTCATTGGAACCCCTTTCATCATGCCCAACCCCCATCTGTCAGGGGCACCCACCCCCCCGACCCCCCCAGGGACTTTGGGTTGAAACCACAACCTGGCCTTGATGCTTGAGTTGAACCCACTTGATCAAGTCCTGGAAGAAAAATCAAAGGCTATAGAGGAAGAATCATGTGAGGTGCTTACAGTCCTGAATACAACTCCACACAAAAAGACTTGTTCTTTGAAGACTGAGTCAGATGGCTCGGTGCCCTGCATGGAGGGCTCTAAAGCTCTAAAGAGTTAGGTAGAGCCCTGGGATGAAGAGAGATGGTGTCTGCCTGTGGTCGGGGCCAGCACCCCCCGTCCCGGCCCGCGCAGGGCTTCTGAGGTGCCCCGCCTGTTCTGTACCTGGTGGTTGTGTTGTCTTCCTTCCCAGCACTCCCATCGCCTCATCTGCGACGTGAGAGAAACGGGATAAAGTGACCAAGCCCAGGCTGGCCCCGAGTTCCCCAGCTGTGTAGAAGGTGCTGGTTGAAATCCGAAGGCTGTTCAATATTAAACAAACAAACAAGTGAAGGAGTATTTATTGGAAGCAAAACTGCAAAGATAACTCAAATGTCAAGTCTTTAACCCCCAAATACATCAGTATCCTTGGCTTAAACTCTGTTTCCCGGTCGGAAGACTGGGCCAGCATTTTGACAAAATCATCCGGGACAGGGATGCCGTTTGTTCGACAGGGGAAATACTGCAAAGCATGATGGTCGACAGGCTACGGGTGGGAAGGGAGGGTCTTTGCTCAGTAAAAAGTTTGGAAACTATGTTTCCAGCGTTTCAGAGTTGCTAATGAAGTTTGTGTCCTTCTCTCAACAACACTGTGGGTGATCTGTGCCTGGTGAATGGTGATCTTCCAACCCTAAACTTGAAGAGTGGCCAAGATGCAGGTCTGGAAAGTGCTAAGCCCGCTCACTGGAAGCTCCAAGGTATCTTTGGCCCCCCTGCGCTTACTCAGGTAGTAATTCTGTGTGTAGTGTAACCAGAACGCTCCCTTTCCATCTCTGTTAATTTCCAAATTGGCTCGTTAAATCTATACATTCCAGAGACCTAGTCCAACATTCCAGGGAACCTTTCCATGGACAATCAGAGCAGGAGTTCTTTTCAGCAGGGTTTGTTCAAGCGGAGGGAATGTGAAAAAAGCCTCCAGAACAAATTACCTTCATCTTGCAAAGGGGACCTCAGATGGCAGCCTCACCGTTACCCCGGCCGTGTCTCTCCCTGACTCTGCCTCGTCCCTTTCACTTGACACGGTACCTCAATTAGCCCAGCTTTGGGCCTGGCCCCAGTTTGCTTCCAGTTTGTTGAACTCCTAACTGCAGACAAGACATTGTTAACTAGCAGTCCTGCCAGAGAGCGAGTGCAGTAAACTCCGGGGTATTCTTTTCTGTGTTGTTGTTGTGACACAAACATGTGAGTGTGTTTGGAACCTCAGAGCACAGCTGCTAGGGGAGGTGTCTGTTTTGCTGCCAGATGGGTACATAATGTACCACACATGTGAGCAGGGCACTGGGGAATTTTAGCTGGAATTAACAACCGCATGAGAACTGGAAGCAAATAAATAAATAACCCGTGTGTTCAAAGGCCGTTTTATCAACTCAGTTTATCTCCACTGCTAAATGCCAACTCTTTTTCTTGACTTACCTTTTCCATTCCTCTGACCTTCAGAATTCTTCCCACATTTGGGATTAACTGAAGTTGCTCTCACGGCTCTTCATGCCCTTACTTAAAGGACCGACCTGCTCCTTTTCTCTGAAGTGCTTTGGTGGGGCGATGACTTTCCTTTTCCCCAAAGGGCAGCTCCAGAAGTGGGGAGTCAGGAGGGATGGGTTCTAGCCCCCAGCCTTCTGGTCTCTCTGTTTATCACCTGTCACCTGGGGGCAGAGGCAGTAGAGACCATCCAAGCCTCATCCAAATGTCACCTGCTGTCTGTCCGTGTCCTTAACAAATATGCCCTGAACGGCCAGTGAATGCATATTGCCAGGCCCCTGTCTGCGAGGTGGCCCCTTCTCTCAGGAGCCCGTTAATCCTTGTTTGGAGAGGGTCCGTCAGGTAAACGCATATGAATGTTTCAGTCAGTCTGTGCTCACTGCCCCGAGATGGACACAGCTAGTCCCAAGCAGTGGCAGGCATATAATCAGTATTTATTGAGTGAATGAATGGATACTGGAATTACAGAAATTCATTTCTAACTCAGAGGTAAAGCAGCAACCAGGCTTACCTTGTTTCACGGCCAAGGAGCAGGCCCACCTGCATGGTGTCTTTGTGTGGCATAGATGCAGACAGCCCTTCCTCTGCATGCATGGGGCCCCTTGCTGGATGCATGGCTCATCCTGGCTGGGAACTTTTGGGCAGGGCTCAGACTGCACTAGTGTGTTCGGTGGCCCTGCTGGGTGGGATGGGATATGGGGAGAAACAGAGAGGTAAAGAGCACACACTCTGAAGCTGGCGTGCTTAGGCTCCCGTACTAATGTCACCTCTTCATCTCCTCACCTATCAAGTGGAGGAAGAATAGTGCCTACTTCAAAGCGTTGCTGTGAGGTCTAAGTGAACCAGTCTATGTAAACTGTTCAGAACCAGGCCTGGCACAGAGTACGTACTAATTAAATATTAGCTCTTTTTCATGTTATTATTTTGGAGAGGGGGGAGTTGTCAGGACCTATAGGACAGCTCAGTTTCTAGAGGGGTGAAGGGTGGGAGGAGAGGGGCAGCTGCAGTTGGAAGTAGATTGTTCAGAGGGCTGTGGTCAGTTTGAGTGGATTTCTGAAGGCCGCGGCTCTCTGTAGCCCTCAGGTCTTATCTGGTGGGTGGGTTTCTACAGAAGTAGAGACAGGAGGTCATAGGTGAAATTGGATGGCCAGCAGCTTCCTCCTGGTTCTGGTTCTAAGGAACAAACACCTACCCTCCCAACATACACACACACACACACACACACACACACACACACACACACACACACACACAAACTCCTACTGAATGGGTGGGAGTTTAGGAAACAGGCAAGATCAGGTAGGGCAGTCCAGAGCCCACTAGGGTTCAGGGGTTTATCTGAGCACCTAGTAGGGAAACTGAGGGAAAAGCCTAGTAGATACAAGTTGCCCAGAGCTCCTGGCAGCCATAACCGAAATCAGGTCTCTCGCAGCCAGGCCACAAGCCCCTGCTACTGGCATTGCTGATCAGCAGGCTCCAGCCTGGCAGGGCTTGGTCTGAGGACCACAGGAACAGAGTCACCCACATCCCGAATAGGAGGGAGGTGTAGAGGGGCTTGACGAAGGCCTTGAGTTGAGATGGAGCCTGGGAGGATGATCAGGACTTGGGTGACCAGAGCTGAGCCATTCTGGGCAGGTGGGGTTGCGCCTGATGAGATCCAGGAATCTGAGCACACGTGTGGGCCTGGAACATAGTGGAGGCTGTGTGTGGAGGGGAGAAGCCTGGGAGGAGACTCAGGAGCCAGGGCCAGGGCAGGGGAGCCTTGGAACCGAGCTGCTGATAAAAAGCACTGGACATTTTGTGAGCACTGTCACAGTGATCCGACGTGGCTAGAGTCTCTGGATGACTACCTTGTAGACAATTGGGTCATAAAGAGGCTCAGGAGGGGTGGTAGAAGGAGCATGAGACGGGGTAGGAGATTGCTTAACTGGACCCTTGCGGGGAATAGCCTGGACAGTACAGAGGCCTGGGTGGACACAGCAGGAGCAGTGAGGGAAGGAGAGATGGGAGAAACATTGCGGAGCAACGAGACCTGGGGCCTAGTGTCTGATGAGATACAGAAGGCGTGCGTACGGGGGTGGTCCCCGTTTTGGAGGGGAGGCCAGCTGCGGGCAGAAATGAGTTCCATTTCCATCTCATAGGACTCAAGGTGAGTGCGAAGGGCCCCAGTGGACAGGCCGTCAGGCAGGGGCCCTAGGGAGTGGGGCCTGGGCTAGAGAGGAGAATTCAGGAGGCCTCAGGGCAGAGCCGAAGCCACGGGCAGGGAAGAGGTGAAGCACAGAGAGAAAGAGAGGAGACCAGTGACAGAAGTTGGGACAACAGCCATCCTCGGGACCGAGAGGAGGGATAGGAGGTGCAGCACCTCAGAGGATGCGTTCGTAGTGGCCAGAGGTGCCATCAGAGGCAAGCAGGAGAGCACAGCTTCCCCCTGTGCCCAGCCTGGAGGGCTTCTGCAGCTTAGCCCAGGCCGGCCCCTCTGCTGCGATCCTTGTCCCCAACACACACACACACACACACGCACGCACACACGTGCTAGTGCACACACACACATGCAAGCACCGCAGTGCAACCCCCTGACCTTCGTCAAGTGCCGGCTCAGGTATCCTCTCCTCTGGAAAACTCTCGGCAGCTCCCTGCCCCAAGCGCCAGTTCAGTTCCTCCCTCCTCTGCATCCCTGCAGCCCCTCCCCCTCCTCTGCACGCACCTCTCAGATGAGATAGCAATTACCTGCTTTGTGGAGGGTCTCCCCACCAGACGTGAGCTTTGCAGGCCTGTTCCCCCGGTGGTGCCCTGGATAGCACACAGGGCCACTGAACTGATGTCAGCTGGTTGAGGAGAGTTCCCATGAGAAGGGAGCTGGGGCCAGTAGGGGCCTGGAAAGATACCTGGTTGTTCGGCCGTGGCCTTCAAGGCTGCAGCCTGGGTGGGAGGTGGGAGGAAAGGAAGTGTGATGGAGGGGACACCCCCCATGGCACCAGCTGCCGGAACCACACCCTCCTCTCCAAGCTGCCCATCACTTTCTGTCCACCCGTACCTAGGCTGCGACCCTCACCCGACTTTCCTTCTAACTTGGTTTCTGCAATCTTTTGTAGCTGTGACCTGAATGTCTCCTATAACTGGTAGGTCCCGGAAAATACCTGTTTGAATAGATTGTAGCCATCTGTAAAATGAGGACTGTCGAAAGAGGAGAAACCGATCACTGCTCAGAGCTCCTTCCAATGGAACTCAGATTGTCCAAGCCTCTGCAGTCATTTGAACACCGAAAGGGAGGCTGAGCCATTTACTGGAAAGAGCAATGAAGTCAGGGTTACAGCTCTACTCAGCCACCGACCCCAGACTAAGTAAGGGAAGGAGAAATTCAGTTTTCTAAGTGTCTTCTGAAGCCAAGCATAAGGCTTGGCTCTTTCACAAACAGCATTTTGGGTTTGTGCAACCTTGGGATACTGACTCCTGTACTGACTCACCAGCTTCGTTTTCTTTAATAATATCGGGCAACTCACAGAGGTGAAGTAACTAGCTCAAGCCGGTAGGTTACAGGTTGCCTGATTGTGGGTTTCTTGTATGTCAATGAGACTGATTTTCTTCTAAGTGCAGAGCTGCGTTAGATATCTGGCCATCCCACAGCCCTGGAGGCCTCTGGGACTAGAAGAGGTTTGCTTTTGTCTGAAAAGAGGCAAGAGTGAGCCTTCTAGAGTGCGAAGGAGTGTCCTGTGTCCTGTTGAGCCCTGTGGTTATAAGAGCAAAGGACCGTGTGACTTGAATACACAGTATTAGGCCAAACTCGGTCTCGGATGCCTGGGAACGTTTGACGTGATGTCATGAAAAGCTATGAAAGTGTCTCTCCAAAACTCCGAGAGAGGAATTAGGCTTTTGCACATACGTATGTATTCAATTTTCAGCTGTCCTGATTTCTCTCAAAGAGCCGCTGGTTCTTCCTTGGAATTGGTCCAGGCCCCTCTGTGCTTCATCTGCACTGGGAGAAGTCCTGCGTGCCCGCCTCCTTTTGTCCCATTTTTTTCCTGGGCTCTTAGGGCTGTCCTCTGTGGCGTTTTTCAATTACGCACGGTCAGGGACTAAGAAAACTAGAGCAAAGCAAACATTGCCCCAGCCCTGCGTGATAGCGGGGGATTGCTGAGTGGCCTGTGGATTGAGCAGGAACCTGGGGTAGGGAGTGAGGACCCGACAGAGTCCCTTTGCTGTCACTGCGGAATGAGAGGACACCCAGGCTGTCCCCCTCGGAGTTAACAGCAGAAAAGGCCCAGAAGACAAAGACTGGACCTGCCCTTGGGGAGGTCATGGTGTCCCCCAGGCAGGAGACAGGTCACGTGGGAGAGCAGTTATATAAATATATGAGAAGGGTCATTCTCTCACTCATCAGGGTCTCAGCAACTCCTGAGTGAGCACAGACAGGCGCGGACTGCAGGATCCCCGGGGATGGCTCCGCCCTCCGAACTGCGCATCCCGTCCTGGAGGGGCTCACCCTGTAGTGGGAGAGACAGACATGCACATGAGTCCCGGGGTGGGTGGTGGGTGTGGAGACAGAGTGTGCCCGAGGGCCTTGGGTGCCCGGAAGGAGTCCTAGAGGAGGAGGAGTTTGACTTAAGGAGTAGAGGGGAAAGTGTCTTAGATACAGGGAACAGCAGCCAATGAGTGGGCGGGACCAGAGGCCTGGAGCTGACCGATGAACTCTGGTGTGGGGTGAGTGTAGGTGTGGCTGCCCTCTGCACCCTACCTAAGGGCCGCCTCATGTCTTTGCCCGGGGTCTAAGTGGAGCCCAGCTGTCAGGACGGGCAGCAGAGACTATAAGGAGTGCTAGGTTTGGGGAGGCGGGAGTGAGCTGGGAGGCTTCCTGGAGGCGGAGGTAAACCTGGGGCTTCAGTGACGGGGAGGGTTTAGACAAGTAGGAAGGAAAGCAAGGCGGGCACCTGATAGGAGCATAGAACCAGGGCCAGACGGGAACACAGACATGGTGGGGCCTCAGACTGGGGGGGACCTCATGGTGGCATGTGGCACAATGTCCGGCATCTTTCGATGAGGCTGTAGCTGACTTCTCCGAGGGGCAGTGAGTACAGGGGAGAAATCCTGGGGTCAAGAGAAGGCTCCTGTCATGCTGAGTGTCTGAGTAGGGTGACTGCTCCACGCCACAGTTTGACCACCTGGAAAACAAGGATGCTGGGGAGACCTCTGGCATCCTGTGATTACCTTGCCTTATGACCTCGAGCAAGACACGTCACTTCTGGGACTCAGCTGCCTGGTTTATCAAGTGAGGGGAATGGAGCCCTGCTGCTCTGTCGCCTAGCTGAGCGTCTGGGAGGATGGTGCAGACGTGCCGGCGAAATCACTCCAGAGCAAAGGGTCAGGAGATGCTGGGACCTTTTCTGACCTGGTCCCACCGGGGACTGTCCATCTGCTTTCCTGCAGCCAGGCCCCACCTCCTCCCGTGATGTGCTTCCCCACCCTCTCCACCACTGGTCCCCTCGGGTTTGAGGACAGCACAGCCCACCAGCTCCGTCTCACATGTGGAGGGACTTCCTCAGGCCGCTCCCTGGAGCCTGCCCCCTGCAGACTCGTCCACGCACCTGGCAGTGAGAACACAGGCGGGCCCACCTGGCATGGGAGATGCTCGCCCTGGGAGGATGGCGGCCAGTCTGCTCTGGGCCCAGGGTCCCGGCTCTGGCGAGCTGAGCTCACCGAGGTTTATTTATTTATCATTTGTTTGGGGCGAAATGGAAGAGAATCAAATCCAGTGGGCTGTTTTAGCAGCAGTCGGTGGAAAGAAAGCCATGTCTGTTTCTCCCTAAAGAATCCCTCGCATTGTGACCCTGGCCCCTCGGTTGGGTTTCGGCAGACAATGCCCTCCTTTCTCCCTGTGCCCGCCCGCCTGTCTGCCCTTGGTCCAGTGGGCCTGCCGCTGCCCGCTTGACTTGGCTGCTAGGAAGGAAGGGAAGGAGACGCCTGGGGCCCTGGCTGATCAGTCCAGCCCAGCCTAGCAGGCCCCGCACGTCTTCTGGGGCTGCCATGCCCCTGTGATCCCTCAGATCTTCTGTTTGGAGCCCTAGTCCATTGGTGTGTGTTGAGGGCATGCTCTGTGCCAGGAACTGTGCCCACAGAAGTGATGCCCTCCTCCCCGCTGGAGTGAGGCCCGAGGTTTAGGTCTCAGGTAAGCCCCAGCACCCCTCTCGCCACTGCCATTTCACAGATGGGGAAACGGAGCCTCTAAGTGGGTAGACACCTTGCCAAGTTCACACATCCAAGTGTTGGTGGCTGAGATTGGGGGGGATGTCTTTCTGCCACTCTGGGTGGGTCAGCAGAGGCTGAGGGTGACCAAGGCATCTTCTGCAGCTGACCTCAGTCACCTTCCTGCCTGTCTGCAGCCTTCTTCTCTCGCTCCTCTTGTGACCTGGTGAAGCCTCTCATCACACACAGAATAGAACCGGACCTGGCCCCTACCTGATCTGCTCCCCGTCTGCCTCTCCAGCTTCACCAGTTGCTCCTCCCTTGCTTTCCCCTCTCTGTCTTCACTCCGTGTTTGCTGTTTCTTCAGCTCTCCAAACTCATTTCTGTCTCAGGGCCTTTGCACTTGCAGCTCATCTGCCCGCAGCTCTCTCCGCTGGTGTTGGCGTGGCTGGTCCTTGACAAGTGAGGGGGCCACTGGGTTTAAATGGTCTCCCCCACCCACACTCCTTAACTGCTTACCTTCCTGTCCCTTCCCTTGTCTCATCTGTCCCTTCCTGGAATCGCAGTGTTTATGTGTTTGCTTGTTGTACTTCTGTCGCTCCCACTATGATGTAAGCCCCATGCCTGGCCCATTCCAGGAGCTTTGGTAAATATATATATATAGTTTTTTTTTTTTTAAGATTTTTTTTGATGTGGACCATTTTGAAAGTCTTTATTGAATTTGTTACAATGTTGCTTCTATTTTTATGTTTTGGTTTTTTGGCCGTGAGGCATGTGGGATCTTAGCTCCCTGACCAGGGATCAAACCCAAGCCCCCTGCATTGGAAGGGGAAGTCTTAACCACTGGACCGCCAGGGAAGTCCCCAAGTATATGTTTGTTTGGTTTTTTTTGAATGAATGAATGAAATCCAGAATGTTGTGTCTTGATTTGCAGGGACTTTTTCTCAGAATATTTTACTGTCTCCTCTAGTACATTTCTGGGACCTTGGGGACACAGATCTGAAGAACCGTGGCTTAGAAAGATACAGTCATAGGGGAGACTGCTGGGGAGAGGCAGCAGGGTTGGGCAGAGACGTTAGGTGACCAGTCTTCAGAGTCAAACGGACTGTGGGACTGTAGGCTCTCTGCCTCAGTTTCCTCATCTGTAAAATGGGACTGATGATAGTACTGCCCTCAAGGGCTGTTTTAAGGAGTAAATGGTTTAATACATAAAAAGCACTTAGAATAATGCCTGGCATTATTCTATTGTAATATATGAGTATTAGCAAGCATTATATTAGCATTATCAACTATTACTGTTGTTGCTATTATTTATTAGCTGTTTTTACTGGCAGTAGTAGTACCCATAGTACAGTTATTATTTGAGCTCAGCTCTGACATTTACAACTCATGTATCCTTATACTAGTCACCTAACCTCCCTAAGCCTCAGTTTTCTCACTTATAAAGTGAGGTTAATGGTAGTCTAGTAGCCTCATAGATTTGTCATGAGGATGTAATGAAAACATGCACATCAGCTGTTTAGTCAAGTCGTGGGAGCTGGACACCTAATGGCCAGAAGGAGGGAGACTCGGTGAGAGAGAGCGGGGAGGGGACTTGGCCGGAGGTGGGATGGGGCCAACAAGAGGGGGTGATTTAGAGGCAGAGAAACGGGGGGCACAAGTAATCAAGAAGAAGGAGAACATCATGAAATTTCGAGGGAGGAATACAGAGATTAAGGTGCCAGAAAAGAGGGAAGGGAGAGAGGCCATCTTATTCTGTCACTTTGGGGAGCTCTTGGAACCTTATGGAGGGGTAGGAATTTTGCATTCTTCTTCCCAAAAAACCAAGTGCTAAGAATTTGGGGTGAGGTCTTTGAGCTGGGCTTCCTCTCTGTCACCCTCCTGAAAATCCAAATATGGTTCTCTTTTTCAAATCCAAGGAGTAAAGAGAGAGAGTCAGGGATGGCTACATATTTGGGTTTTAGATCTGAAGGCTGTCCTCTACACCTGACTCCTGTCCCCTTGCCCTTTGGTCAGGGACATCAGGAGGTGAAAGGGTGATGTCCTGAGAGAAGTGAATTCACCACCTTGTACTCCAGGGACTGCAGGTTGCCTGGGGCGACAGCTGTGGAAGCTTAATGTTGGACTCAACTCCTTTTACCTTTCACAACGCCATTTTGCTTACCGGCCTTTAGCTGGTCTATCTGCTCCCCCTGAGGGACGTCCCTGGTAGCACCCAGGGAAGGCTTTTAGGATAACCTTTGCCCCAGGTCCTGAGTCCTTGTCGCCACTACCCCAGAGCCCACCCCCAATGTTCATAGTCTTTGACCCAAGACTGTAGAGCCTGTGTTATCAGGACTTCAAAACTTTTGACCTCAAGATTCCAAAGCCCATAGCCCTCAAATTCCAGAATTTTGGCTGCCTCAGTTTTTAAAGCCTATGTCACCAAAGTCCCAGAGCGTTTCAGGTGCCTATCTGACTTCACATCCATACCTTCTGGTCTGCCCAGTCCCTGCCTTCCTGCCCCGGCAGAATCCTGGACCAGGAATCAGGTCTGGTCCCGGGACTTCCGGTCAACTGGGCACAGTCACCAACAAGCTGTTCACCTGGTCGATCCTCGGTTTCCTCACCTATAAAATTCGGGTAACAAACAACCTCAGAGGGTGCTTGTGAGGACTGGGGAGATACCGTGTTGGAAAGGAAAGTGCTTCGCAGATGTGAGCTATTGCTGTTTCAGTGCCTGTCAGCCCTGCTCAGTGTCAGCATCGTGACACTGGAAAATCCAGCTACGTGCCCTGCTTGTCTTGGCTTTCATTTGCTCCGTGGGCCATGTCCACCCTTGCTGTTTACTGAGATTTTTAACTCAATCTACTCCCTGGCTCCTCCAGCCCTCTCTCCTGGTTTCACTGTTTCCTTGCTTTCCTGTGCATATTCCAAGAGTGCCCAAGTCAGGATTAATCCCTCCCAGCTTTCTCCCCCTCCATTCATGCCTCTATCCTGGTACTCTCCACAGTTGCTCTGTATGCAAGTTATACCTCTGTGTGTTAACTATGTTGTTACGCCGATTACCTCCTGTCCCCTGTCAGTCATGGGTCTTTGGTGTCTAACAGCATTGACTGACCTCCGACCAGGCTGCTCGCCTTTCTGACTCTTAATTCCTCACTGTTAACGTGGGGAAAGGAACACATACCTCGTAGAGTTGCATTGATCAGCAATGGGCAGAATACTAGGCTTAGAGCATTTAAAGTAGCTGGCGCTTAGTAGGTACTCATGACTATTAGGAGAGATGACAAAATAAGGTGAGAAGAACATAAACTTTGAACCTGGGTTCAAACCGTAGCCGTGCCCCTTGAGTGCTGTGTGACTTCCGGCAGGCTATTAACTCTCCCAAGCCTCAAGCTTCTCATCCTTAAAATCCTTCAAACCGGCATAACAGGGCTGCAGCAACATCTTGTGCTAATGTTAGTAAAATGCACGGAAAGAGCAGGCGCTCAGTAAATGGTACCTTTTATGATTGTTTCTCTTTACCTCCTTAGGGAAGAAACCTAGTTTTTTTTTTTTTTTTTGCACCCCTTGGGCTGTTGTCTATAGCACAATGTGACCTCTGAAGTGAATCAAATTAGCAAAACTGATAACTCAGATGGAAGAGAAGACAAAGAGGAATGAAAGGGAAAATATAAAGCTTTGAGAGGATGGAGGAGGGAACATTTCCCAACTCATTTCTTAACCTTATGAAGCCATTATTATGCTGATACCAACACCATACAAAGACGTTACAGGAAAACTATAGAGCAGACCTTCTTGTGTCATGAATGTGGACGGATGCAGAAATTCTCAACAAAAATATCAGCCAGTCAGATCCAGCCTATATAAAAAGGATAATACGTCATGACTAAGTGAGAGGTCATCCTGGGATTACAAGGCTGGTTTAATGTTCAAAAGTTAATCAGCGTAATTTACCACATCAGCAGACTAAACCAGAAACCCCGGTATGATCATCTCAATAGATTGAGAAAAAGCCTTTGTCAGACTTCAACATTGTTCATGATGAAAACTCTCAGTAAACTGGGATTAGAAGGGAGCTTTCTTGATCTAATAAAGGACATCTACAGAAAACCTACAACCAACATCAAACGTGATGGTGAAAATTGAACACTTTTCCCTAAGATCAGGAACTAGTCAAATCACATATCTGAAAAAGGACTTGTATCCAGAATACGTAAAGAACTTTCAAAACTCAGTAATAAGAAAGCAAATATAATTTAATAATGAGCAAAATATTTGGATACTTAAGATACCTGGATGGCAAATAAGCACATTAAAAAAATGCTTAACAGCTTTAGTCATTAGGAAAATGCTAATTAAAACTGCAGTGAGGTACTAGTGCGTGCTGATTAGAATGGCTACGATTAAAACTGACAATATCAAGTGTTGGCGAGTTGGCGAGTTTATGGAGCGACTGCAGCTCTCATATGTTGCTGCTGGGAAAGCAAAGTGGTACAACCACTCTGTGAAACAGTTTTGCAGTTTCTTATAAAGTTAAACACTTGCCACACCCGGAAATCCCACTGCTAAGTATTTATCCAAAGGAAATCAAAATCTCTCTTCACGCAGAAACTGTACACAAATGTTTATAGTGGCTTTATCTGAAATAACCCCAAGGTGGAAACAACCCAAATGTCCCTAAACTGAGGAATTGATACACAAGCTATGGTATGTCCACAAGATGGAATACTGCTCAGTAATGAAAAGAAGAGAACTCCTGAGGCAGACAACACAGATGAGCTCAAATGCATTATGCTGAGTGAGAGAAGTCAGACTCAAAAGGCTGCAGACTGTGTGATGCATTTCTATGACATTCTGGAAAGGGAAAAACCAGAGGGACAGAAAACAGCAGCAGCTCTCGGGGGTAGGCGTGGGGTGGTTTTACTACAGAGGATGCAGGAGAATTCTTTGGAGTGTTGGAACTGTTTTCTATCTCAATTTGGGTGGTTACGTGACTGTATGGGTCTGTCAAAACACACACACTATACACGTAAAAGGGTGCATTTTACTGTATGTAAACTGTGTCTTAATAATGAAAAAAATAAAGCCCCAAGACCAGGTGAGTAAAGCTTTAAGGTCTCTAGAGGAGGCGAATGGCATGCAGATATTGTTGGACCTGGTAAATCCTGCCTTTCTCAGGTTTTTTCCCAAACCCTTTTTCTCTCAGACTACATCCCTGTTCAATCCAAGATCTTGCTCTGGGGTTTCATCATCTCCCTGGAGCAGGGCAGCAGCCTCCTGGTTGCCCTCCCTGCCTTCCCGCCTTCCACCCCTGCACATGTTGCCCCAGGATCTAAAATGGAAATGCACACACAGAACCCCTCCTTTCAAAGGCTCCCCCTGGCCTGTGCTGTGAGGTCTGAATCCATCCCATAGCCCACAGGGCCCTCCTGCATCAGCTCCCTCCACCCCCGACTCCCCCAGCCCTTCCTAAGAGCCAGAACACTGAGCTACTTTGTATTTGCTGCCTAAGTCAGACTTGGGCCCACCTCGGTGGCTCTGGGGGGCTCTTCCCTCTTCCAGGAATTCCAGCCCCCTCTTTTCTGTCTTCTCAACCTCCGAGGCCCCCCTGAGACGCTCCCTCCTGAGGAGCCCTCCGGGGACAGAGCTGCACACCTCCTCCTCGGCGTTCTGTCAGTCCACTTGTGACAGCTCTGACTGTGGGGGGCCACGGCCGTGCGCTGCTCTCGGCAGCCTTCAGGGGAGGCCATGCTGCCAGGGAGCGCAGAGCCCTGACGGCCTCCAGGTCTCCAGCGGCAGCGCCTTGGGGATCTGCCCCGTGAAGCTGAGTCTGCGCCCTTGCCAGGCGGCCCCAGTCAGCAGAGCACAGCGTTTGTGCTAGGACAGAGCATCTGCCTCTGACTTGGCTTCTGTTTCCCGGAGGACTTCTTGGTTATTCCTTTTTTCTTGGCTTTACTTCTTCCTCCACTGGCTCTTAATTCATGCATTTATTCATTCATTCCGCAGATACTTCTCGAGGCCCACCATCCACAGCTCAGTGCCAGGGCTGCTCCCTCCCCTCTACATGCAGCTGCATCTTCCTTATCTGCCTTTGCCTCACACCCCTCACAGTCACACACAGCCATTCCAAGTCCTGTGGCCCCTTCATTCCCGGCACATGCGTTCCTGGGTCTTGCGATGCCATCTCTTACACCCTAGGTAGCTTCCTAGGTGAGAAACACCTGCCCCCGGTGACGGCTCGCGACAGTACATAGCATATGTTAGGGTGCAGAAGTTATGAGTTGAGTGAGTGACTTTCATGTGACTTGTCAGGATTGATTAGAAGAGGTAATGTGTGTAAAGCAACAAGCATGCGGCCTGGCAAGCAGTAGGTGCATGGCAAATGAGCATGGTTCATTTTCAGTAAATTCCATTTGATGGCATATCTCACAAATTGGAGCTGATGTTCCCTTCTGTTGTATTCTGTGACTTTTTTTTTCCTTGATGCATCACACGTAGAGCTGGGAAAGAAAGAGACGGTGAAAGCTGCATTGTGTTATGTCTTTCCTGAGACACAGGACACAAATGTGCAAGCCTCATGGGTGGTAACACATGGGTCTGGATTTAGGAGACCTAAGTGCCAGCCGGGGGCCCTGCCAATAGCTTGATAATCGATCCTGTCTGTCTCTGGTCCTCAGTTTCACCATCTGTAGTAGAGAATCAGACTCTAGTTTCCACAACCCTTCAGAACTAAGGTTCTGCAATAAGGCCCAGAACCGATAGAAATGAACTTGTATTTGCTTTTTGTTTTGAGATTATTTTTTGCGTTTTCACTTCCCACCTCCTTTCTCCAGGAAAGCTGTGAGTTCATCAGATTGACTTGTAATAGCAGAAGGCAGGTGCTCAATAAACACCTTATAACTTGATATTAATTACATTTTACAGTTTACCTGTGAAGGAACCTAGGTATCTTTCACGCACATTTGACATTTCTTGCCAGAAGAGGGGGAAGAAAACTAACACGTATTAATCACTGGTTGTGTGCCAGGGTCCTAGTGTAGAGATTTTGTGTGCATGTCTGCATTGAACCTTACGAACCCCATTCTGGGGTAGCCAGAGTCATCCTCGTGTTTTTGACTTGGAAACCAAGACTCAAAGAGAGGAAGAAACTTTCCCAAAGGCTTGGAACGACAAAATGATTGGATATTTGAAGCCACTGCTCCCTGGCTCCAAAGCCTCTGCTCTTCTTGCTTTTAGGTTAATTGCTTTTGCCTTCAGGATTTCGAAACAGAAAACAAAAACCCAATAAAATGTCTAAAATACTTAGAAATGACAAGTCAGTGAATGCTTGGGCAAAGAAAGTAAGAAGCATGAGCTCTCAAGTAGCCCGCCTAGTTTAAATCCCACCTGTGCCCCTACTAGCCTTCCCGTCTTGGGCAAGTTCCTCAACCTCGTCTGCTTCCATCTCTTCATCTGTAAAATGGTTGTAACAGTAGTAACTACCTCCCAGGCTGTTATAAGTATCAAATAAGTTAATTTGCATAGAGATCTGTAGTAGTGCCTGCCCGGCACCTCGTAAATATGCAATAAGCGTTGGGAATTATTATCATTATTATTATCGTTGTCAGAGTTATTTCAATCCAAGCCTGGGATCCGGTGGATTTCTGCTGGCTCTTCTGCTCTGGAGCGCACTAGGTGGGTGGCAAGGGATGTCCTCCTGGAGAGTGTCGCCGTAGCTGCTAGGCTGCAGTCCAACCCATGCAACTCACGGAGAGGAACAACGTTAGCGCCTGAGCCCTGCTTGGCCTGGGAGACGAGAGTTTCCAGGAGTAGTGCTTGATGGTTGCTGGAGCAGGACCCTGAAAATGTATAAACACCCCAGCTGTGGAGACACTGCCTCCCCTGCTCCGGCCCCTTCACCCCAGCCCTGGCCCTGCTCTGTCTTAAGTGCTTAAGTGCTCTGGGCTGCCGAGCCCAGGAAATGCCCTGCTTATTCTCCAGGAGAGCAGGGGGCTTTGCTCAGCCGGAGGTGGAGAGCGTGACACGTGAGTGGCATAGCAGGAGCTCTTGGCATCCCCAGTGAATCGGGGAGTCTGAGGACAAAAGGGGCCAGAAGAAGTCATTTCAGACCAGTTCTCCAGCACAGGTGGGGCTAAGTCTGGCTGCATCACCTGCTCCCCCCATAGTGTTCCTTCATTCATTGGACAAACATTTCCTGAGCTCCTGTTTTGCACCAGGCCATACAGAGTTAATAAGTATTACTTTGACAACGATATACTATTGACTAACGTTGAACACTTGTAATATTCCAGGCGCCGTTCTCAAAACTTCCTAATTTTGAATTCATTTAATCCTCACACTAAAACCCAGTGGGTGAGTTCTAGGATTATCTCTATTTGGTAGATGAGGAAAACAGAGAGGTGAAATAACTCATCCAGGGTCACACAGATGGTGCGTGGCAGAGAAGGGACTCAAATCCAAGTAGCTGGGCTTCAGAGCCGCTGCGCCACCGGCCTCGCAGGAGATGATGCCAGGCCTGTTCATCAGCCCTCTCATGCCTTCTTTCAGCCTCCCGACAGCCCTGAGAGGTAGACAAGGATCATTGGCCTAGTTTATAAATTGGCAGACCAGAGTGAAATGACATGCCCAGGTTCACGCATCTAGTTCATGGTCAGATTAAATTGGAACTGAGGTTTCCTAGCTCTTAAGGTGGTTTATCTTCTCCTGCACCAAGCTGCCTGTGTGTGTACCTGGGTGTTTGTGTGTGATCGCAGGTGTCTGCAGGTGTGTACATGAATGTGTGTGTGTGCTTGCAGGTACACGTTTCTCTGTGTGCATGGGTGTGCATGCGTGCAGGTGTGTATGTGTGTTAGGAGGGGGTGGATGGCTGACGGAAACTCTGAAGGCTTCTCACCTGAAGACCTCGGCATGCATCCTGGCTCTACCACCGGGGTTCTGGGACCGTACCAGGTCCCCTCCCCTCTCCCCTCTCCCCAGCCCCCGAGTTAGGGTGAGTGATGGGCAAGGAGGGTCTCAGAGGTTTTGCCCTTCCCTGGCGCTCTCTGCTGCTGAGAGGCCATGGTAAGCAGGGAGGGGGTGGGCCCAGGGAGGCTGCACCGAGGAGGTGCCCCCAGATCAAAATGTTGGGACCGAGACAGACAGCCGGAGTAGGGAAGTGTGGGCAGAGAGTGTCATTCATACGCCCAACTGCTCTCCTGGGCTGGAGTCCAGGAATAGCTGTGGTGAGAACTACATTTTTAAAGTGGGTCTTAATGTTTTTCACTGCTGGAAAATATGCCATTATGGGCATTTTTCTCCTCCAAATTCCTGGACCTGCATGCCCCCCAAGCTCCCCTCCCACACTGCTCACTTTATTTCTCTCTGACGAAGCCCATGTATTTTTATTCCCTTAAGAGCTGGCTCAGGTCTTGTTGCTGTCTGTGTCGGGGACATGTGACTGGGGCAGTGTGACTCGGCTCACCACTGGGCAGCAGCCCAGGGAGCCAGCCTGTGGCATAAGGGGACAGGGCACGGGAGGCTTCCAGGGCTGCCACTGCTGCTCTCCAGTTCACTAGAGGAAACGTGCAGTGACTGTCACCCTGGGAGACCGCAGTGACACAGTGGTTGGCATGTGGCCTGTGCTTCAGATAGACACAGTCAGCCCCAGCTCAGTTCTTTCCAGGTGTGCAAAGCTGGGCAGATACCTCCATCTCTCTGGGACTCCGTTTTCTTATGAATGAGAAGTGAGATAATAATAGTAAGGAAAATAATAATGAGAACAGTAATGAGATGTTAATGAGATAATAGTACCTGTTCACAGTAACCCCCAACATATCCCATCAGCCTACGTGTGCGACAAGGCAAGTGGGATCCTGCTGCACTAGGGTCCTGTAGGGCGCCAGGGGCTGACAAGCACCACTCATTCCCCCTGGGAGCCAGGGGAGCTTCTCCAAGGCTGCTCCTTGAAGAGTCAGAGATGACAGAACAGTGAAGAGGCCTGAGGATGTTGTAAACAAAGGAGCAGAGAGCGCTAGCACAGTCACCTGGGAGAGTGCGTGGTGCTCGGGGCCGGGGGAAGCCACATGTTGCTGGGATAAAGGGGGCATCAGGGATAGGTGGGAGAACAGGCTGGAAAATGAGGACCAGATTGTGATGGGGCTACAATGACAGAGTTTCTCCTGGGACATCGAAGCCCTGCCAGATTTTTAAACTTTGCTTCGGTCTTAGAAGGACCACTCTGGGTGCAGTGTAGAAGATGGAGCAGAAAGGAGAGGCTGGAGGCAGGGAGGCCAGGGAGGAGGCTGTGGAAGAGTCCAGAAGAGGGATCCTGAAAGCCTGAGCTAGGCAGAGCTTGATACATAAGCTGCTCTGAATAGAAGTTTAGATGAATGACTTGGAAAGGAGGAGACAGACTCTGTGTGACCTTGAGTAAGTCGCTCACCCTCTGGGGGCTTCAATTTTTCCATCTGAACCAAAGACACTGAAATAGTCTCCTGATTAATATCAGAGTTAGACTCCCAGCCTGGTTTCTCACTAGGTGAGTTACTTCACCTCTCAAAGCCACCGTGATTGTTATCCACAAAAGGGCTTAACAGTACTACCTGTCTCAGTGGGTTGTTGAGCAGATTAAAAGAGAGAAGCCAGACAGAACACGGCTCAGCGCCTGGCAGCTAGCGACCGGCTGCTCTCATCGTTGTTGCTTATTGCTAACTTTTATTATCATTATCATCATCGTCGTCATTTAGAATCTTCTCCTACCATTCCATGATGATGAAATGTTTAAATAGATCTTCCCTAAGTTAGATCACAATACCCATCTTCGCACCCTTGTCCACTGTGCTCTAAGCCGCTGCTGGAGTGTCTGCTCTTCGTTGTCATGCTGGCTCTTATTGGGCTCGCAAAACTTTTAAAAAGTCTCTGCCTGCTCTTTCTATCCCATCTTCCCAAGCCAAACCGCATTCAAAGTGGAAACAATTAATTAACAGTAATTAGAGAATCTTGGGGGGCATTAGGCATTCAAGGCTCTTACAGTATGATCTCAGGGGTCTTCGTCCTGGTTCTCTTCCTTAATGCTGGTACCCTGGGCACTGGGGCTGGGAAGCTCTTTCCTGCCTCCCAATAGTTCCCTAAGTGGTTTTCCCCCAACACCCCATGTCCATCTGCCTGTCTCTCTCCCTCTCTCTCTCTCTCTCTTTCTCTCACATGTGCACACACAGGCACAAAGGCACACACTGTTACTCTTCTCTCTGTGTGGGATTCTGACTCCATCAATGTCAACCTCTTATCCTACTTCTTCCGAGAAGCCTTCTCAGATCTCTGCTTCCAGAAGGAGTGACTCTTGTGCTCGGCACCCTCACAGAGCACTGTTTGTCCACTACAAGTGCTCTCTGCTGCTGTGTGCGTCGCCTCCACCCAGCACGTCCCAAGCGCTGTGTGCTTCATGCTTGACTTGAGTTGGATCCAGCCCAACTCCATTGTCTTACAGATAGGGACACAGGGTTCCACTGAAAGGAAGGTGGGAGACCCCGCCATTCCCTTTCCCCAGTCCCGGAAAGCGGTGGTGCCAGAAAGAAGACAGCCTGAACCCTGCGTCTTCATGCGTGCCACCCCCATCCCACACCCGCCTGCCATGTACGTTTACCCAGGATTCAGGACAGAAGGGACCATGGTTTTCAGGGAAACAACGGGAAGGGGGAACAGTTTGCGGAAAGCCATGTTCCAGGGAGGGGTAGAGCTGGGACTAGGGTGGCCCAGAGGTTTTGTGACTCTGTAACCCTGAGTTCTCCGTCTCTTGGTGTCCCCTCTGCTCTCTCCCTCACCTGCCCTGCTCTCTCCACACCTGTAGCCAGAACCCCGTCACACACACAACACCCCAAGGAGAGAAGGATCCTGGGAGTGGACCACATGTCCCTTTCTGTTGGCTTCTGGCCTCTTCCAGGCCTGAGTTCCCTTTGGCCTCACCTAACTGCCCTCCAGCCATGCTCTGCAGACCCACGCCTGAGGTTTGGTGGCGACGATATGTAATTTTGGCCCCATTTGCGGCTGGCAAAATATATAATGAGTGGTAGAACTGGAGAATGATGATACTCTTGGTGACCGCTGTGTGATTGGGGTGGGAGCTGGGGGTTTTCCTGTTTCCTGTTGGAATAAGGAAGTCACGACAGATGTGCGCCCCCACCAGCAGCCCTTCACCGAGTCTGGGGCACGTGCTTCCTCTCCCCGGCATCTGGGTTTGGGATGTTGCCCTCGGCCATCAACTGAAGACGGTGAGAGCACGGCTGAAGGACAGTTGCACCAGCAGGGCAGGAGGCAGAGAGATCGATCTTGAGAGAAGAAATCTTGGCATAAACATTGGACCAGTCTCCATGACCCCTCCTCCCTTGTCGGGGACCTCTGGGCTTCCACTTGTTACAGGAAGCTTGCTTTTAAAATTCCTGCCCTTGTTGGAAAAATAAAAGTGTCGGGACCTGCCTCTAACCCTCTGAGTCACCCTGGACAAATCCCTTCCCTTTCTGAGCCTCAGTTTCCTCATCTGTAATGATGATGACGGTGGTAGTGAGGATGGTGGTGATGATGGTGATGATCCATGTTTATTGATCAATATGTTGTAAGTGGTGTTCACGTACGTATTCCTTACAACATTCCAACGTGTTGAGTACCGTTATTACCCCCATTCTACAGATGAGAAAACTGAGGCATTGCATGATTAACTTGACAAGATCACACAGCTCATAAGTGAGAGGAGCAGAATACCTTTGACAACAAGGGTAGTGCAGTGGATTTTTTAAGCTTCCTTCCAAGTCTAAAACGTAATGGCAATCTAACTTTAAAATTTTCTTATCTTTTTTCATGCCTTCTCTTTTGTCTATGTGCTGTCCCTCTGTCACTGGAGACACCCTTTCATACAAGTTCCACCCATTCTTTAAGACTCAGCTCTTCCATGAGCCTCCCCTGACTTCTCCAGGCCTGGTAGAGCTCCTCGTCAGCATCTGGGTCTGTCATTGTCTGCCTGTCCTTCACCCTCACACCTGCCGTGTCCTCTGTTCTCCTTTCCGCTCCAGCACATATGAGCTCGTAGCTAGGAGGGAGGCAAGATTTTGCCCGTCTCTCTCTCTCCCCCTCCGCCCTGATTAGGGCTGGTGTTAGGGTAGACTATCGTTTGACCCACACTCTTGGTGCATCTATAAATGATGAAGCATCCAATTCATGATCTCAGCCCCAGGGAAGCCAATCTTCTCTCTGTGCCCCTTGGTCCACAAGAGCATCGCACCTCTGAGTTCAGCTGAGTCTGTTGCTAAGAATGACTCTTTTCTGACCTCCTCTGAGAGAGAGCGAGAGACCTTGTAATTCCCCAGCCCCTGCTGGGTGCTTTCCCATATGTTCTCCTGTTACTGCTCCTAACAGCTCTGCAAGGCAGCAGCTCTTAGCCCCATTTTCGCTTTTGAGGCTCAGAGAAGGGAAGTACTTTGTCAAGGTTGCATAGCTAATAAGTGGCAGAGTGGAATTTGAGCGTGGGTCTGCCCGCCTCTAATGTCGATGTCTTTCCTTCTGTGGCTTTATGTCCCAAACCGAAAATTACAAGATGTGCTGGGCCCTTTGGGATGCCTCTTCTGGACGTGAGAAATCGTTTAGGAGATACAGTTTAGATCCCTAGATGTTGGGATTTCTAGGCCATTCCAGTGACATAAGCAGCTCGTGGGATATGACATTTGAAATGAGAACTAACCCAGAACAGTCGGGTCCTTCAGTCCCCCTTGAGATGTAGCATTTGTCTCTGCAGTCATGTTCTGTGTCTCATTAAGCAGGTCCCCTGCTTTTGGAGTCTACTTAAACGTGCCGCCAGCCATAGATACCTACCCTGATTTTATTACCTGCTTTGTACAGCAGGACTCTCTTCACGTGAAGTTCACTCAGCGGTCAATTCCTGAGCCCCACCTTGTGTGGGGTTGGACCTGTCCCCCGCCCCCAGAAGTTCTATTCCAGCAAAGAGAAATGAACAGCTCAGTGCAGTGTGGTGATGACAGGTCTGAAAGGACACACCGTGAGTTTAAAGTTTTGAGCTGGAATCTTCTGACTTCAAGTGCAACTCCATTATTTGACAGCTGTTTGACCTTAGGCAAGTCACTTAACCTCTCTGAGCTTTTGTTCCCTCTTCTGTAAAATGTGGATGAAGCTAGCACCTGCCCCACAAGGATGGAATAAGGATTAGACGAGATAAGGGACATATTGTACTCAGCACAGCTGCAGGCAAAGAGAAGAGCCTCAGTAAATAGCAGGTGTGATGATGATGATTGTGTGCTGTGCTTAGGGGCAGAGAGTAACTAACCGCTGGGGGATGGGGTGTCTGAGGAGGCCTCTTGCAGGAGGTGACACCAGAGCTGCCTCCTGAGGGATAGGTGGGGATTTGCCAGCTGGTGATGGAGAAGGGTGTTGGTAGTGGCCCCTCTCACTATGAGCTGTGTCCTCTGCTGCTTTTGACTCAGACTCTGCCTTCTATTCTGAGAGAAGGGCAGCGGGCTTATCTGAGCGCCACCTCGAAGGTTCTTCAGGACACAGGCGTTGCCTTGTCAGGACTCTTATTGGAATTCCAGGCCACCAGATGCCTCCTCTTGCAGCTCCACTCTGAGCCCTGTGTCTGGCCCTGATCTTCCCCCACCCCCAGCCACCTTGGAAATGTGGCCAATGACGAAACAGAGACTTGAGTCCCATTTGTGGCTCCATCAACTTTGGAAGCAGATCATGGGAATTTTCTGAATCTGGGCCCCCAGCCAGAAGGCATTTATAATCAGACATGGAGCAATCATTAGAGCAGAAACAATAAATTAAAACAGCACCGAGAGAACTCCCCAAAGCTGCTCCCGAGAGTGGGAATCCAAGGAGCAGAATGCTGGCAGGCCCGAGGCCCGCCTGCCCCACCGCGCTCAGGCTGTGTCCTCAGACATCTGCGAGTTAGCGGGCTGCCGCGGTGCTGCCTGAGGCATGGGCGCTGCAGGGACTGTGGGAGGGGCAGCAGAGTGGGAGGGGTCTTCCGGTAAAGCACCTTAAGGGCCAGGCCCTGGAGAGGTGTGGGGTCAGCCTGGAGGGTGGTGGGAAGAACCAGAGATTTGGGAATCAGAAGACCTGCTGAGGGATCACAGTGAGTCCCTCCCTCTCTCTGAGACTCAATTTTCTTGTCTGTAAAATGGGAATAATATTATTCCCCATCTCACATGGTAACAATGAAGATTAATGTGTTAAAGAGAGTCAAAAGCCTGGCACATAATAAGTGCTTCGTAACGTCAGTCCTCCCCCAACTTCTTCCTTCCACCCTCTATCTGTGCCATCCGTATAGCAGTCATTAGCCATCTGTGACTGTTTAAATTTAATTTAAACTCAACTGAATTTAAACGTTTAGTTTCTCAGTTGTACCAGCTCATTTCAAGGGAGTGGTCACTATCGTGGGTGGCACAGGTACAGAGCATCTCCATCATTGCAGAAAGTTCTGTTGGACAGGGCTGCCCACGATCTGCTACCTGCAAGAAGTGAGGTCCAGCAGCCATTCACTGGACCGGGCCCTGGGGTTCCAAAGACAATGGAAACTCTGTCCCGGCCCTCAAGGAGCGCTCAGCAGAGATGGGCAGACAGTGTGAGAAATACCAAGAGGCTGGGCCAGAGGAAGGGCACATAAACAGGCCTCAAGGGGGTCAGAGAAGGTTCTCCAGAGAATGCCTGAGCTCATAGTTGAAGGCCGTAAGACAGAGAGTGACATTCTGGGTAGAGCGGCACAGGGGACAGCAGCACTTCCCCCCTGTGTCTTAGTCAGAACAGCCCCAGACCCACCAAGATTCAAGGAGCAGGGACGCTGACCCACTTGTTGATGGGAGGGATGATGAAGATTTTGGGGCCGCCCTCGATTGGCTGCGTTGACATCCCAGCATGGATCACCTGTTACTCTTACCTGTCCCGTGTCAATCACCAGAAGGCAGGCTTCATGATGGCTGAGACTTTTCTCTTTTTATCCCCAGCACTTAAAACAGTGCCTGGCACATAGGAGGGATTAGAACAATGGATGAGTGAATAAATGAATGAATGAATGAATGAATAGTTATGTGCAGAACAAGCCACTTACCTTGTGTAGGTTTTGATTCCTTATTTGAAAAAACTAATTGCCTTGTCTCCTTTTTTGGAGTCCTAGAGTGTTCTAGAGCAGGGAGAACTTTAGAGGGCCTCCAGCTCAGCCCTTCTGAAGGCCAGACCTTTCTCTTCCCCCCACCAGTGGCCGCACCCCACCTGTTTTCTCCACCGGGACAGGTGTGCTGAGAAGACCCATGGGGTGCGGTCTGGAGGAGCACCTGAGTCATCAGATGTGGTATCTGGTCCCAACTGTGCTCAGAACTTGCTGTGGGGCCCTGGGTTGGTTCCTTTCCCTCTCTGGGCCTCAGTGCTCCTATTTGTAAAGTGAGGGACTTGGCCCCAGATCACATTCTAATCACCTCGGGCCCTGGAGACAAGGGCTGTCAGGCGGGAGAAGGACTTGGGTGACTTGAAGCCTCAAGATGTCTTTTCTCAGGATAAGAGACACTGGGAGGGGGAACCAGGGGACAAAGGGACATTAGCCTCCATCCGTATGCCGCCAACTTTCAAGCAAAGATTTGTGTGTATCTCCTGTCAGTCTGCTAGCTGGGGGTCTCCTCTCTCCACCAGCCTCTGCGGGCAGAGTTGGGAGGAGGAGGGTGGGGCAAAGCAGAGCTGGTTAACCACCTCTGAGACCGAGGCTCCCTTCCCTCGCGCGCTTGCAAACAGCCAGGGCCCTGTTCCATCTCAGGATTTGGGGCTGGAGCCGTGCTGGAGGCAGCGGGGAGCTAAGCGCTGATCCGGAGGGATCAGGTGCGGCTACCCAGAGAAAGCCCACCCCGCCAGGAGGGGGCCGCAGACTGTGCTCCTGCCTGTGCTGATCTCAGGGGCTCAGGCTTTGTCAGAGCCGACACTTCCCTCATAAATCACCGGCCTCCTGGTCTTTCTCTTCTTTGGCGTCTTCCGTCAGACACCAAAAGGCATTCAGGAAGTGGGACCCTCAACCTCGGCTGACCGTGGACTCAGGATCCACCTTCTGGCAGGGAGGAGGGGAAGGTCGTGGTGTGATTTCCGGGACCTGGGAGGGTCTGGGGCTCACCCAGCCTACACTCCACGCCTGAGTGCCCACCTGGCTGGGTGCTGGGAAATCAGAGACAGAGGAGGATTGGTCCCACTCAACACTGCAGTCTGATAGAGGCGGTGAGTATGTGAGAGGGGTGCAGGTGGGGGGAGTAGGGAGTGAGGTCTGCACAATAACCAGCCATTTTCATAGGGGAGTCAGTGCAGTGAGATGGACTTTTGGCTCGAGGGAGCTGAAGGACAAGAAGCAATTAGACAGATGAAAAGCAGCAGAAAGAGTATACAAGTAGAGGGAATAGCGTATGCCAAAGCCCAGAGGCAAAAGAGGAGTGCCAGGGAAGGCTCCCTGGAAGAGGAGGTACCCACTCGGAGTCTGAATAGGAGGCCTGGGGAGGAGGGCATTCCAACCAGAAGGATTGGCACAGGTGTGTGTGCGTGTGTGTGTGTGTGTGTGGAGGGGAGGAACAGAAAGGGCCAGCAGTTTGGGGTCGGCAGGCCAGTGGGGAAGGCAGCCCGGCAGGAACAGGCAGAGGTAAGTGCAGAGAGGCAGGCCTCACGGAGGGCCTGGCATGCCGTGCTTGAGTTCTGTTCCACAGGTATACAATGGAATATTGCTCAGCCATAAAAAGGAATGAAATAATGCCATGTGCAACAACATGGATGGACCTACAGGTTGTCATACTGAGTGAAGTAAGTCAGACAGAGAAAGACAAATATCATATGATATTTGATATTTGGAATCTAAAAAAGGGGTACAAATGAACTTACCTACAAAACAGAAATAGAGTCACAGATGTAGAAAACAAACTTATGGTCACCAGGGGATGGGGCAAAGGGATAAATTGAGAGATTGGGATTGGCATATACATGCTGCTATATATAAAATAGATAACTAATAAGGACCTACTGTATAGCACAGGGAACTCCACTCAATACTCTGTAATGGCCTATATGGGGAAAGAATCTAAAAAAGAGTGGATATATGTATATGTATAACTGATTCACTTTGCTGTATAGCTGAAACTAACACAACATTGTAAATCAACTATAGTCCAATAAAATTTTTTTTAAAAAGACATGGAAATTTGTTGCAAAATTTTAAGCAACAGAGAGCTACAGACAGATGTGTATTTCCAATGGGCCCCTCTGGCTGGAGAAGAGCTGGACAAGGAGAGACTGGAGGTGAGGAGATAGGTGAGGTATAGTTGGTGTCGCCCAGGCCGAGTCCAGCCCCAGCTGCTCACAGCACCCGGGGCGCCATCACTAGAGCAACATTCCAGTGGCATAACCCTGTCCAGCCCACTCATGAGCACCCCCTTGAGGCGGGCCCTGTGCTGGTCCCGGACATGCAAAGGTGACCGGCCCCCAGGAGTGCATCCAGCGAGACGAGGGCAGCTTTATGGACCAGGAGGCAAGGGGTGGTCACAGGTGCCGTGACACTGGTGCTTCAGTTCAGGAAAGGGTATGATGAGGGTATAGCACAGAGCAGGGGCACGGAAATAGCCAGAGATTCAGGAAACAGTGAGGGGACTAGAGAGAGGCGAGGGGACCTGGGACTCCCAATGTAAGGAGATTCATTTTGTCAGGGTCATGCAAGTGCAAAGTCAGCACCTAAGAGCCAGGGCCTCTGTAAATTTTTGCGCTCTAGGTGCCTCATTTGCCTCACCCTAGTCCTGGCCCAACAGGGGAAAATTTGTGTCTAAACTAACGTATAGGCTGAGACATAAAGGTTGAGCGGGAATTCAATGAAGAGGAGGTTTTGTGGAAAGAGCATTCCTGGTCAGGGGGAACAGCATGTGCAAAGACCCTGAGGCAAGAGGCGCCTGTGCTCAGGTACCGCCAGTCATCTGGTCTTCTAGCCAGAGGGTCAGAAAGTGAGGCTGAGGGGCAGCCAGGGCCTCATAACTTAGGTTAAAGCAGTTAGGGTTTTCCTGGGGAGACGGTCTCACGGGGGGATCAGCATGAACTTCCTGGGGTCGATGATGTTTGGGTGAGCCGAGAACCGAGGCAGATGAGAATGGGGGAAGTGAGAATTCCTGAGCAGAGTGAGGGCCTGAGGGACCGCTCAGCCACATATTCATCGAACTGACGGAGCCAGTGCTGTGTGCTGGAGGCTCTTACTAAGCAATGGGCACCTGTCTTAAGATTGGCTTTTTGCTCGATGATTTGATTGGGAACTTTTCAGAATTTAAAGGATGAGGGGATCTAAACGTTAAGAGCCTTGCTGCCCCCCCGCCCCCTCACCTGTCCTTTCTCCTCTACTCAGTTCAGCAACCATGTCTGTGTTGTTGGGGGTAGAAAAGCAGTCTTTTCCCAGACGCGTGGGCCTGGTAGTCACGGGGTATGGGACTTGGAGGTAGTGGAGGGTAGGAAAAGCAAAACTGTGAATGCCAGGCGTAACACACCTGATACAGCATCTCATTTTAATCCTCACCGTATTCATTAAAGGTAGCTGTTGTTATACCCATTTTGCAGCTGGAAAAACTAAAGCTCAGAGAAATTTGCTAGCTTTCACCCAGGTCATATTGTGGCAGAGGCAGGATTTGAGCCCAGGTTGCCCTGATTTCAGGTCCCATAAGCCTTCCTTTGCATCACACTGCTGCTGGGGCCCATGTCTACACTTAGGAACCATGTGACTTCCTGCAAGCGACTTGTTCCCACTGAGTGTCAATTTTTTCACTGGTAACCTGAAGGGGCTGGCTCCATGAACTATTTCCACAGTTCTCAAACTTTACTGTGCCCCTGAATCCCTGGGAATCTTGGTAAAATTCTTGGTAAAAGAAGGTCTGAGGTAGGGCCCAAGAGGCAGCCTTTCTGACAAGCTCCCAGGCGATGGTGATGCTTCTGGCCCATGGACCACCCTTGGAGTACCAAGCGCTGGACCATCACCAAGGGTCCACCAATCCACAAAACCTGATGCCTGCTGGGGAGAGGAGAGGAGGCACTTCTCAAACCAAGATCGCTGTTGCAATTCCTTTTCGTTCCATTCAGCTTCCGGGCAGAGATCAGGGCAAGGAGAATGTCTCCTCCTTTATAGAAGAAGAACCAGAGGCTCAGAGAAGGCACCGGCCTCGCCTGCCCCTGGCGATGCCTGGTCAGTGCTCTGCCCCATACTCCGCAGCTCTCTTTCAGGGGGCTTTCTCCCTTTGGCGGCCTTTTCTTCTAGACCCCTCCCAACGTGGACGACCCCACATTTCCCCTAATGGGTAGGGCCCTCCCGACAAGGAAGCAGCCTCCCAAGTGCCTGCTGGGTCTTCAGCCAGCTCCTCCCCTGCCGCCTGCTGGGCCTGAAAAGGGCATGGGCTCTCTGGAGGGAGGGGCTCAAGAGGAGGGGTCGGCTTCCTCCCGGGAGGCCTGTTCTCATGCCAGCCGGGCACAGCCTTGCTCACACTTCCTGCCTTGGCTTTGGGCTTGTTGACTTGGAAGGTAGAAGGCACCGGAAGAGTGGATGTTTGCGAATGGATTTACAGGCCTCGTATTTACCCATAACGTCAGGGAAACAGGGCTGCGGGACTGAGTCACCCAGAGCGGAAGGCTGCACTTGACATCTCTGGTGGTCTGAGCCCACCCAGACCTCGGGGCCACTGTTCACAGGCGCCAGGCCTCTGACAAGGCCAGCTCTGCCTCTGCCCCCACCAGAGCCTGTGCTGGTCCCCTTCCAGGAATGCCCTCTCACCTTCTTGCTGTTCTCAACTGTTGTCCTTCGGGGCCCTCCAGCGCCCTTCCAGGGGGCTTTCCCCCCCACCTCCATCTTTCTTTTCTGCGAGCTCGGCCTGCGTCGCACAGTCCAGCACTTGCCTGCCGTTGTGCCTTGCGTATATATGGGCTGCATGGACTTGCTTGTGGGTGCATCTTGGTTTCCATCCACTGCCCGAACCTAGGAACTCGTATTCATACTGCTTCTGTGTCTCTCAGCTGAGCACACCATCAGCGCTTAGAAAAGGCTGTTAGGATGGGCTCTCTGAA